>NW_020172597.1:4600751-4631844 GCF_003031525.2 Neophocaena asiaeorientalis asiaeorientalis
TTGTGGGTTTTCTGTGACTTCCCCTCCTGAAGCTCGGCTGCCTGAGGAGCTTGACGGGGAGGGAAGTGACGCTCAGATAGGGACTATACCAAAGGAGCCTTTTGCTGTCACTGGTTAGAGGCCCAGGCAAATTAAGAGTGGAGTTGCTTACAGCGATGGGGAGAGGCCAGGGTGAGGCAGGCAGCACAGCCCCTGAAAGCAGCGGGGAAGGGGGAGCTGGTTACCTTGGAAATTCGCTCTCCCACTAACACCCAACGGTGGGTCGGGAGGGGATGTTCGAGACCCCAGCCTGGGAGAAGGGGGCCTTTATTCCTCCTGCTTTGCCCTACTTATCTTTCAGGAAGCCCCATCGGGAGAGAAAAGGCTGAGAGGACAGGATGGGGGGTCTGGGAGTGGGGTGCTGTAAGGAGGAATGTCTCCTCTGGAACCACCCCAGCTTCTGGGATATTGGAACAGCTACTAACCAGCAATCAGTGAGACCATCAACGTGTCTGTCTCTCTTACAAACACCGCCTCCCCCACACAGAGTCTTATTAGCTCATGCATATTTCTTTCGCACAGGCGTAAGCAGACACACGAGTGCCAACAATCACGTATGTTTATACAGTTATCTCACATACAAGGTCGTGTGTATGTTCATATAACAGTCACACAGCCATAAATGGTCTTACCAAGTCTTAGTCACACGTACACATGACACAGCCTGCCACACACGTGACCTCCACACCATAATAACACCACGAGCTGAACCCATCTGCTCAATCACACACATAGATGCAAACCCACAAATGGTGTGTGACCCACCACACACAGAGGGCTGGGCAATAATTGTAGGTGGGGTGGACTTGCCCTGTCCCTTGCTCCTAACTGCCACATCCCCTCTAATCTGATTAGAAGACAGAAGGGCCTGTGGGGGCCACACTTCACCCTCCTTCTCCTCAAACCCCCCCCAACATACACCCTGAGCTGAAGTCAGAGCCTCACCACCTCGTGACCCCAATCCTCCATCTTCTAGAGCTTAGGAAAGCTTTGACCCATTTGGGAGAAAATTTACCTTCTTTGATCTGCCCAACCTACTGTGAGCCCCTGGGTAGGGAAGTTACAGAATCCTGAAGTGCCATTTCCCAGATGGGGAACCTAAAGTCCAAGCACCCATAGAGCTGGGGCTAGACCCTAGGCCCACTGACTCCCAGTTCACTGATATGCTACTTTTCACTCCCCTCCACCAACTCCACATTGTTTTGAGATGTGATTCAGCAGAGATTAAGTTCCATGTCTCTGGGTGAGGAGGAAGGTCTTGCAAACTCAGAGAAAATTCCTCTACTGGTCTCATATCTGTCCAGTCTCTGAACTCTGTCGATCTGGGGAGTAACTTCATGTAGCCTCTCTCCCTAGAGAACCGGACCAAGTTGCTTGCAATAATTCTGTGGTCCTTGGAGACCAAAAGACTCCAGGCACCATCCCATCTGTCCCACCATGAACAAGGGAGAGGAAAACACAGCCTCCATCAGCACTCCCCATGGGATCTCCCGCAATGATCCTGAGCCCTCGCCCCACCCCGGTCCAGGGCCCAGAGACTGGGAGGGGAGAGCCACTGTCCTTGGTACTGAAAAGAGAAGCTCCATTTGGGCAAAGGCAAGGACAGCCCAGGATGGCCCTGTGTAGACCCAGCCTAAGGCCAGGCCAGAACCCACCTGTGTCCTGGGAGTCCAAAGATCTGACCCCACCTTCCTCTCTGCTCCCACAACTTAAAGAATGTTAAATCTAGAAGGAAGCTCCATTTTACAGAAGAGGAAACTGAGGCCCAGTGGGAAAGTGACCCTGCCAAGGTCCCATGAGGAGTTAGAGCCAGGACTAGTCCTCTAAAGTTTCAGGGTGAGTTTTTGGAAGGCCATTCTAGGGCAACATAAGGAATAAAATGGAAGGGGCAGGCAGAAGGCAGGGGAACTAGAGGGGAGGCTGGCGCAATATAACAGGCTTTGAAACAAAGAGGATAGGATGGGTGAGGCTCAAGCCAATGAGCAGTATGGAGGACCTGGCAAGGGCAGACTCATAGCCCAGGAGACTGGGTCCTGGAGAGGAGTTCCTCCCCACTTCACACAGCCCCGCCCTGCAGGGAACTGAGCCATCCCACCGGGGGCAGCAGGGTCACCCTGCTAGGATCTTATCCTAGAACAGAGTTTCCGGGGCCAATGCCCTCAGTGCGGCCCCATACCTCCCTCTGAGGCCAGACCCAGGATGGCGCTTTAAGCTGGGACACTGGCAACCTCAAGGCCTGGGAGAACAAAATGGGGACAAGTAATTATGAAGAGGAGAGGAGTATTCTACAAGCAAGGGGCAGAGCTGTGGAGGCCAGAGAAGTCACTTTTTTTTTGGCCCTACTGTGTGACCATGGGTAGTAATAACACCAACAATCTACCAGGTGTCTAGTACGTGCCAGGCAAGAGGCTGGATACCTTTACACATCCTATCTCATTCAATCCCCTGGACAATGCAGCAAGGCACGTATTATTGTCCTTATTCTACAAATGAGGAAGCGGGCTCAGAGAGGTGAAGTAACTTGCCCAAGTTGCCCAGCTAGTAAATGACAGGGTGTATCTCTGAAGGCCAATTTGAAGTCCTTCTCCAAAAAAGTACCTTCTAGTCTCCAGGCTCAGATGCCTCATCTATAAAATGAGTACATCAGACCAGATCTCCAGATCCCCAGGGCCCCTTGCTGCTCTGACATTTGGCAACTGGATGATTCAGAGAGACCTTTGGTTAGAAGGGCAGTGGGCAATTCCCCTGGCTCCCCAGGCATTCAGCCATGCCCGTGCATACCGCAGAGACAAGTTATCTGGAAGCCCCATCATCGCTCATTTCCCCTCAAGGCTGGAGGTCATCCTGGTGTTTGCTCCAATCCCTGCCTGCTGACTGTGGAGCTTAGGTAGGTGGACAGTCCCAGGCAGATCACTGATATTCTCACAGTGACTCAGGCACCTGTTCTGGCCTTGGAAGACCATCCCTCCAAATCATTTGGGCATGAAGAGACCTTTGGGTCTGAAGCTGAATCAGCAGGGCTTGGTTTCCTGAAGCCAGACTCCTGGGGGCCCTCCCAATCTTAGTCCCCCAACCTTAATGCCACCCCGTTGGTCCTGTCCCAGCCCAACTCCTGGATTCCTAGATCCCCATCTTCCTGACTCCCTAGTGTCAAGCATATTCACAGGGGCCATGCTCATCCTGGGGCACTCATAATCTCAAGCCCCCTCCCCGTCTAGCACTTCTCTGAGCCAGAAACCATATCGCAGCTTGATTGCTGGAAAAGACCATCCCACGTGCTCCTGTGGAGGGCTTTGTAAAAATCTATTTTAAGGCCTGGAGAAGTCCCCCAGCCCCAGCCCCAGCTGGGAGTCTTGACGGGCATTCTCCCCGGATCCTCCAGTGCCCCACACCTCACCACCCCCATCCAGCTGCCTATTTGCAGGTTTCTTAGGGAAGTTGTTACTCTGAGCAGAATAAGCAGGAAGAGGTTTTAAAACAAAACCAGCTGGTGTCTGGGCTGATGCCACACAGTGAGGAGGTCTTGGTGGGGGGAGCTGGCTCCCCTGTGATGTGAGCTGCAGATGTGACTGTGTGTGACAAGGTGGGTCACCCGCCAGGCTGAGCATAAGTAGGATTCTATAACCAGGTGTCTGAGAAAGTCTGCTGTATTCATCAGGAGGTAGCTGTGAAGGTGGTGTATGCATGTGGCTTTGTGAGGTATAGGCATACACACACGTGACGTGTTTCTATGACCACGGGCCACTGAGTGTGCGTGCGCGTAAGGGGAGGTTTCCTGAGCAATTGAGCATGCTATTTATGTGATTATGCAAGGCATGTGTCCTTGTACGTGTGTGTCTCTCTCGTGGCTTTGTAACATATGTCTGCGGCTGCTCGTACTTAGGAAGCTCGAAGACTATAGGTGAGACTGGATCTCGTGGATGTTTCTGTGAAGCTGTGGTGTCGCTCAGCACAGCGCCAGGAGCATGACGGCTGCTTAATGAATAACTGCTGGTAAGTGTGTAAGTCTGTGCAGAGGCGGCAGAGTACCAAGGTTAGGAGCACGAACTCGGGAGCCCAGTGCTGGGGTTTGAACCCAGACTCTACCACCTACTAGCTGTACAGTTTGGGGCATCTTACTTCCCTTCTCTGCGCTCCAGTACCTTCCACATAGAGTTACAGAAGGAGTCAGTGAGTAGGACACGTACTAGACCCAGAGCAGCACCTGGTACGTGGTAAGTGTGACATAAGGATTTGTGGGGGTAGGAGTGCCCACCCGCGAGAACTGCCCCTGGGCGCCCGGTCACTGTGAGGGGCCCACACCCCTCACCAGCCTGGGGGAGCTGGAGTGTGCCCCTGCTCCACTGGGTCAGGCCCACGATGGCCACCATCTTGGCCCCGAGGCTGCTGCGCCGCTTCTTGGCCGTGGTGGTCCCGGTCCCGTCCCCAGCCTGCTGGGGTCCGCAGATTTCGCCGCTGATGCTGGAGCTCCGCACCACGTTCCTGGAGGCCGCAGCTGAGGCTGGAACTGGCTCCCCGTTAAACATGATCCACGGGGCGGCAGGGCCTCAGGCAACCCTGTGGGGCAGCGGGAGAGACAAAGGGATCCCACGTCAGACCCTGGGCCCCTCTACCGCCGCCCCACCCCCTCCTAGCTGTGTGACCTCGGGCAAGGCGCTCAGCCTCTCTGAGGTTGTGGGGATTAAATGAACAAGTCAATGTAAAGGGTGTGCCCAGAATCTGGCTCGATGAACGGGACTATTCTCATTAGCACGTGGCTGCCCTGACAAGTGACCTGGTTTGGCGGTGAAGGCGGAGGCTGTGCAGTTATGTGACCCACTCTTGAATTCCAAAGGCCTCTACCCACTAGCTGTGTGACCTCACGACCGAACATCTTGGGGTTTCAGTGAACACCTCAGCAAAATGAGAAATGAATGCACTTACCTCGTAGGACTGTTGTAAGGATTAAATTAGCGCAGGTGAAAGTGCCTGGAACGGTATCAGGCACGGAGTAAATATTCAGTAAGCGTGACTGTTGTTTTCACAGCCAAAAATGAGAACAGGCAGAACAAAACTGGCTCCAGCCTGGGCAGACTGTGGAAGGGGTCCTCCTGCTTGAAGCGGGTGGGACAGAAAAGTGTAAAGAAGCAGGGAAAATCACCCTTACTGGGAGGCAGCCACTACAGGCATCTTAGCTGATTTCCTCCCAATCTCTTTTTCACACATTTCAAAAAATAACTGAACTCATACTGCCAATACAATTTTATATCCTGCTATTTTTCATTTAATGTTATATCAGAAGACTTTCCAATGTTATTAACACTTTGTAGAAATGTTTAAATGCCACCAGTATGTTCCATTGTATGGAGGCACTATAACTGACTTAAGTATTTCAATACAGTTACTGCTTAGATCAAGTCCAACTTTCTCCTCCCTCTCTCTCTCTCTCTCTCTCTCTCTCTGTCTCTCCCTTTCTCTCCTGTCTTTTAAACAACACTGCAATAAAGATCTTTGTACACTGATTTTTTTTTTGTGTGTGTGGTACGCGGGCCTCTCACTGCCGTGGCCTCTCCCATTGCGGAGCACAGGCTCCGGACGCGCAGGCTCAGCAGCCATGGCTCACGGGCCCAGCCGCTCCGCGGCATGTGGGATCTTCCCGGACCGGGGCACGAACCCGCGTCCCCTGCATCAGCAGGCGGACCCTCAACCACTGCGCCACCAGGGAAGCCCTGTCCACTGATTTTTATCTGCTTATTTCCTTAGGATCAACTCCTGGAAATGAGGTGACTGGGCTATCGATTGTGAACGCCACTGGTAGCTTTTCACTTCCTGCTTCCTGACGGAGCTCTGGTTTTGTCCACCTCATCCCTTGTTTTAGAGGCAGATCCTGATTTGTTTAAAACAATCAGTGAGTGGCATTCACCTTGGTAACTCTTACTGGCCCAAGGGTGGGCATGTGACTAAGTTGGCCCAATCTGACCTAAGGGCAAGATTTGGATTCCAGGCTTACAAGAGAGGTAGATGCTTCTCCCTCTGTCTGTCTTTTCCCTTCCTCTCTTAAGACCTCTCTCCCGAGAGAGAGCCCACCCTAGGATGAAGCCAGTGCTGCTGAGGGTGGCACGGCACAGAGACAGAAAGGACCTCAGGCCAACTTGGAGCCTGCCTCTCTGGCCTTCCTGCTACGTGAGACAATGCGTTTTCCATTGCCTAAGTCAGTTTGACTCAGGGTTCTCTATTACATCCAAAAGCATCTTACCTAATACTGAGAGCATAAACATTTTTCTGATTCTTGGAATATATTGCCAAATTCCTTTCCAAAGTAGACAAATTTTCTCTCTAATGCTGCATTCAACAAATACCTAAAGGGAATATAGCCAATATTTTATAGTAACTATAAATGGATATTACCTTAAAAAATTGTGAATTACTATACTGTATACCTATATAATACTGTACATCAAGTATACTTCAATTAAAAAAACTATTCCAAAAATAAAATGTCAGTTATTCCTAAATTAATCTATAGATTCAGCACAGTCCCAATCAATATTCTAACTGGCCTTCTTGTAGAAACTGGCAAGTGGATGTCCTAAAATAATCAAGGCAATTTAAAAATTTTTATCTATTCATTTTTAAAAATTGAAGTATAATTGACCTACAACACTATGTTAGATCCGGGTACACAAGATAGTGATTTGATAGTTCTATACATTACAAAATGATCACCACAAGTGATCCCAAGTTTTAAGTATTATATTTATGCTAAAGGTCATCATTTTACTTAATAATATACTTTAGAAAGATATTTTTGGGGGAATTTACTGGCAGTCCAGTGGTTAGGACTCCGCGCTTCCACGGCAGGGGGCACGTGTTTGATCCCTGGTTGGGGAACTAAGATCCTGCAAGCTGCATGGTGCGGCCAAAAAAAAAAAGAAAAATATTTTTTCTCTGAGTATAAAATTGAGGAAAAAAATGTTTAAAAAAATTTAAACCCCTAAAATTCCAAGGCCTCTGCTGAGTGCCATTGATACAGTAGTGAGCCAGGCCAACTTCGTCCTGCCCTCCCAGAGCCTCCAGTCCAGGAGAGACAGACAGTGAATAACTAGTTATGCGATTAAATATTTAATGGCGATTCCGACGAGTGCTAGGAAAGAGGACAGAGGGCGCTGGAAGTCACTCCGGGGAGCAGGGCAGCAGGCACCCGTGGCTCTGTTTAGTGCAGAGGTGGGATCTCCCCCGTCGCCCTCTACAACTTGCCTGAAAGTCCTAGGCTCGGACAGAGTACAGGAGAGACAGCTGCAGGCAGGCTCCGCCCCCAGCCCGTCCCAGCTCTGCTGTAGCCCCCAGGGCTTTCCCCAGGGCAGCTCCCATCCCAGGGCTCAGAGCCCCATCACCCTGAGGAATCCGACTTTTCAAAAGGACATAGAAAGGAGAGGGGAGATGGGGGTGGGAAGGGAAGGCACCACTCCAGCTGAAGAGGAAGACGGTCCCCAGACAGCCGAGAATGGCCACCTGGGCTCCTGATCAGCACGGCTCCCGCCAGCCTGGTGAATGAGGGCTGACAGTAGGGATGAGTTGAAGCCATGTTTTGACGTCTTTGTGGCTGTCTAGACTGTTCTCGCTGGCCGTGATGTACGCAGAGTCTCGGATTCTATTTCTCCATCCATCCCCCATCAACCTTGCAGCTAATGGAAAGTCCCCCTGGACTTGGGCCTATGACGATCTCTTTAGTTTCCAATTCTAGTGCCAGTTTGTGTGTTTTTTTGGGTATGTGCACGGTCTTTTGGTGGACGGTGGGAGAGGACTTATCTGATACTTTGAACCAGCTAGAGCAAAAGCCTAATTTACTCCTTAAAGTGTTTCTGTTACATGTGTAGTTATCTCCACGTCACAGATGAGAAAACCCAGTCTCAGAGAAGTTAAGGCCTTGCCCATCCAACTCAGCTAAGAAGTGGCCAGGCCTGGACTCCTGTTTCCGGGTCTCCTGTTTCCACGAAGAGACAGACACGCTCAGCAGCCCCTACTCCTTCACCCCGGAGCTCACCCAAAGAGGGGGGCCCAGCCCTCCTGTTCAGGCTTTGCCCCGGGTCTCCAGGTTCTTTGAGAAAATTGTAAGCGAGGTATCTGTGATGAGAAAACCCACTCTGGCCCAGGTTCCCACGGCTGGCGTGAGCATCTGAAGGGCAGCAGAGATGCCACTCAGACCACAGCTGGAGAAGCAACTGCTTCCCTGGTGTTGCCGACAGGAAGCTCAAGAACACTGCTCCCAGGGGAAGAGAAGGAAAGAGGGTAAGGGACAAAATTCTTGACCCTGCCAAGCCAGGGGCTCGTGTTTCCTCACGAATAATGAATGGAACCCGACAAGCAGACGTTTTGACGTCCAGGACTCTGCACCATCCGCAGACACACTCTCATTTTTAACCACCCGGGGATCACCCAGGGGGCCTGCAGAGCTGACGGATGTTTAGGAGGGCCCAGCAGGCAGGGGCTACCCCCAAGGGGACAGGAGGAGCTGAGACTGACCCAAAGCGCTGGACCCAGGACCTTAGGGCCTGCCCCCCGGTCCCAAGTCCAGGGTAGGGCAGTCTGGGAGAGTCCAGAATCAGGAGGTGGGATTCGAATGTATACTGTATAGATTAGATTCTTTGTGTGACCTCCTCTGGGCCTGGGTTCCTCATCTGTGTGGAACCTGAAGGGGTCAGAGGACGTGCTCTCTAGAGTCCTTTTGACACGCATGGCAGCGGCAGGCTCAGAATTAGGGCTCTAGTTGATTCTCTGGCAGCCAGCCTGGCTCAAGACGGGCAAGACAGAGAGCCAGTCAGAGCCAACCACCTGGCCCCTGTGAGGAAGGCAGTGGTACTCACAGCAGCACTCCCAGCCATCAGACCACAGGGATGGGAAAGGGGCAGCAGCTGGATATGGTGGCAGAGTGGTGAGGGGCCGGCAGGACACAGAACACAGCACTTCACATCCTGGTGGTTCTAAACGATTGCTGAATGAATTTCTACAGAAGTCACTTCAACAATTCCCTGCCTCTGAGCAGGACTGTCCCTTTCCCAATCCAGGTCATGGCTCCTGATGGAAGGAAACCCTCCCACGATCTTGCTGGGTCACAGAAACCTTACTCTGAAGTTCTCCCTGCTGACTCCCATCTATTGCTATAGCAGCATCTATGGCCACAGCTTGGACGTCCCCTCCAGGGATCCCTTCCTACTGCCCCCCCACTCCTGCCAAGCTCCATGCCAGCAGATACCTTCCAAGTTCCCCAAGGAAGGAGCCTAGCGTTTTCTTTCTGGCCTTCAACGTTTGACCTCTACCCTGGGGTCTCAGTACCCGTAAAGCTCCCCAAACCTCTCCTGATTCCTGACAATGGCAGGACTCCAGGCTCTGCCTGGCCACCCTGGGCCCCTTGGTCCTTTTGACCGTGTGTCTAAACAAGTTAATAAACCTTTTTTGAGCATCAGCAAGGCTATCCAAAAGCCCAAGATGAAACTAGCTACCCACCCTTTCAACAGAAAAGACCAAGGAATGTGTCACAGAGTGATGGACTGTTAGGCTGTAAGGGATGGCAAATTCCTAAGGCTCTTACCACCCCCGCCTATCCTCTGCACACAGCAGACATCACTAATCCTTCTCTCTTTCTCATCAGGGCCAGATTTAACCTTAGAATCCCTCTTAACACAGCGCTGCATCACCAACTGATGAGAACCAGCTCCTAAGGTCAAACTGACTTGCCTCCCTATTCCAACCTGAGCCTTTCATTTTGCAGAGGAGGAAATCAAGGCTCAGAATGGGAAAGAGTAATGGAAAACTGATGAATTCATAAAAGTGCTAACAAAAGACCAAGATGAAAAAAAAATTAATTACATGGGACTGAGTGAACTGATGAGGAAGATTATAATTTTTGTGACTTTCTGTTTGAATAAAAAAAAAAATCCCACAAGGACTCAGAGGCAAAAAATATACAAATCAATTTTCACTGCAAAGTAAAGGAGCTGTTGCAGTGGAGGATTCCTGGACTGAATGTCAATATTTACGACACAGTATGAGCGTGTTTCGTGTTTGGTAATTGCAATCATTGTTGCTTTTGTTGTGGTCATGCATTTACAATGCTTAGTGTCAGTTTATTTATCTCTTGTAAAAATAAAATACAGTGTGTGTGTGTGAAAAAAAAACCAGAAAGCTAATCATGGGGAAAAAAAGATTATTGTGATGATATGACATAATTTTAACATCTTAAAAAAAAAAAAAAAGAATGGGAAAGAGACACACCCAGGGTCACACAGAAAGCTGCTGACAAAACCAGAGCTACAAACCAAGACTCCTAACTCCCAGGTCCTACATCACCTGTCAGGTGCTTCCTCCCCACCTCTCACCTCGAAGACAACCCAAACTCACCAAACTGATGAATCTGAATGTGGTGTTCCCATCACAGGGGGCTGTGCCCCTCCCAACAGCACACACCTAGGGCATTTACACAAGCCTTCTGCTAACTTCTGAGACACCAGATTTCAAGAAAGGAGATGAAGACAATCAGGGTAGCTTCCAGGAGGAGGTGATGTGATAAGAGTCTGGAAGGAAAAAGGGGAGCTTAGAGGAAGGGCTAGAGAGGACATGCGTCCTCCAGGGATTCTAGTAGCTTGTGGAGTAAAGAGACAGACTTTGGAGATAGTTGTGTGACCTTCAGCAAATCATTCAACTCTCTGATGCTGTTTCCTCCTTGTCCAAACTCCTGAGTCCCCTAATCTGCCTTTAGGCACTTTAATGTTAAATTGCTGGTGCTAATGCCAAGGGACTCATCCAGGTCCAACTGCTAAGGAGCTCAGACCCTATTCTTCCTCTGTCCTCCCCCTGACCGATGGGGTCTGTGTCCCTCCCCAGACACTCTGTGACACGACCATCAGTCAGGAGTGTGTGTATTGGGGGTGTATCAGGAGGCCAACTCCTGGCTCCACCCGCAGTGTGTGACCCTGAGCAGGTCATTCAGCTTCTCTGAACCCTCATCTCCTCTTCTATAAAATGAGTCTACTGGCCATCTGGACCCAGCCTGACTCTCCGGGCTGGACTGGGGGTCAGATGGGTTAATGAGGAGCAGGAAAGCACAGTAATTAAAAGCACAGGCTTTGGAGGCAGACAGACTTAGTTCAAAACCTAGACCTGTCACTTACAAGCCATATAACCCAGGGCAATTTCCTTAACAACCTCGAGCCTATAGCTCCTCATCTCTCAAGTTGGGATAATAATGCCCGCCTTAGGATTCTTAGATGAAATATTACAAAAATAAGGATTGGTACATGCTAAATGCTCAGCTGGGCAATTATATTATTACTATTCATAATCTGCCTTTGTAAATGGTAAAGGACTTCACAGGTGTTGGTGCTTATGAGTCTGGATTGCAACCAGGTGTAACCACTTCATGGGAAGGCTCCGAGATGAATAGGATCACCGCCCACTCCAGCCCTGGGTGCAGGATAAGTGTGGGATCTGGGTTCCTGCACCTCTCAGTTGAGGTGGGAGCTGACATGTGAAGCTGTGCTTTTCCCTGCCAGCATCTCAGCTCCTGGTCCCTCAGCAGATGCTGCGTCTGGCATTGGAGGCCCCTGCCCCAACCCTTATCTAGCACTAGGGCTGCCCACCACGTTGTTCATGCCAATCTGTGCCCATGTCAGAGGCCAGACTTAACCTCAGAATCCCTCTTAACACAGTGCTGCCTCACCAACTAATGAGACCCAGCTCATGAGGTAATGCTGATTTTTTTTTACCTGCATCTACAGAAGGTGGGGGTATCCCTTGTTTCTAGCCTTCACCTTCCCCCTCAGGGAGAGACAGGTGGGTGACAGAGCTGGTGCGTGGTGGGGGAGGGTAAGCTGGACCCAGGGAGCACACCCAGCCTGAGTAGGGAGCACTCTGCCAGCTCCTCTCCTGGTTATGTGACTTTTATCTCCTCCAAACTAGGCTCGCACACACACTACGCATAACCGGGAGAGGCACAGGGCACAGAATTTCAAGTGTGTGATTACACACCATGCAGACCCACACAAATGATATACACTTAAAGACACAATCACATGCGTACACAGACATGCACACACAACACTAAGATACTCATCCACACAAAAGCACACAGAAGTAGCCACACTGACAGCCACAGGCAGGCAGACACACACACACACACACACACACACACACACACACACACACACCCTGGCTCCCGGCCCCTGCCCAGCTCTGAGCAGGCGCTTGTGTGAGCTTGCACACACACACACACACTCATACACACTCTGGCCCCCAATCTCACCCCTCTGGCCCCCATCCCCACAGGCCGAACAAAGGATGTCATCGTGAGGTCGGCGGCGAGGAGATGAGAAGGCTGGCTGGGAGCAGCTGCGGTCGCCATGGCTACTGAGCTGACCCACTTCTCCTCCACCCAGCCTGGCCCACGCAGCCCAGGCAAGAAGGGACAGGCAGCTTTGGGCAGCGGGGGCCTCTCCCATCACACACAGTAAAGGGGCGGCCCTCTGAGTGTGTGGTAGGGATGGGTTGAGCAGATAGACTGGGTCCCGATACAAAGGCAAGAACCAGACATCTCCTGAGGAGAGCAGGGTACTCAGGTCTCCCCCAGCCTCAGGGCCTCTGGCCTCAGGGGCCCATACGGGTCACGCACTTGCCCTGGACACATTCTCAGACATAGTCCTCACAGCAAGGCAGAGGCTTGGGTGGTTGGGCCCAACCTGTGTCCTCCAGACTCCAAGGAGTCGGGACACCCAAGGGTGAAGCAGACCCAGAGCTGGGTGAGCCCCGTCTCCTGTTCAGAACAAGGCTCCTGAGGGCAAGGTTCGTCTTCCCCACTTGGACTGAGGGCTGCTGGGGCATGGCCAGGCCTTCCTTCCTCAGACGGGGCTGCCGTGTGCCTTCTCTCAGCCAGGGGCCTCCTGAGGACATGGCCGCAAGTCTTCCCTCAGAACTGGGTTCACAGACGAACGACTTGGCCTTCAGACAGCTCAGTCTTGTGAGGAGATGGCTCACAAGGCAGAATGAATCCCTCCTGTGGGACAGCCTCCCGTAGCTCCCCGTTTCCTTCAGGAGAAAGTAAAAACCTCTCACAAGGCCCACAAGTGAAGTGACCCAGCTCATCTTGCACTCCTGCCCCTCCTCCGTATTCCAGCCACACTTGCATTTTTTTCATTCCTCAAAAGTGCCACTTTGTCTCCTGCTAGCCTGGAAAGCTCTTCTCCAGTCCGTCCCCACCCTCATGTCCTGCGGACCTGGTCTGTGTCGCACCACCTTTGGGGGCTAATCCCTACTCAGCGCTCAGTCCCAGGCTGGATGGCATGTCCTAGGAGAGTCTTTGCAGACAAGGCTAGTCCCCCTGTCATGCTCCCCCAGACCCTATACCATCCTTGCCTGTTGTGTGTTGAACTGTGCACCACCCCCCCTGCAAAAAAAAAGATATGTTGAAGTCCTAACCCTTGGTACCTCTGGATGTGACCTTATTTGGAATACATTAAAATAACAGACATTTCCACCAATGTGTAGTTGTGAAGAGGGAAAAGTTCTGCTCTCTGCTTGATAACTGTCTTTTTGTTAATTAACTGATTCCTACTCCTGTCACTCTAGTGGCTTTACAGAGCTTGAGCTCCAGAGCCTTGTGGGGCATAGATTCCAGGTGGAAGCATCCAGGAAGAGTGCACATGCTTCCTGACCATCTCCATCACCCACCCCCTCTCACACCTTGTGGCCAGATGTGGCAGCTGTTGCCTGACAGGGGCTGCTAGACTTGGCACTTGAGAATGCCACTAGAAAACACCCTGGGGCTGAAGCCACTCCCGAACAGAAGCAAGATGCCGCCCTCGGTGGATGCACCATCCGGTGCTTCTCAAACTGAAATGTGCACAGAAATCACCTGGGGATCTTCCTGAAGTGCAGATTCTCATTCCATGGGTCACAGGAAGGTGGAGCCTGAGTGTCTGCATTTCAAACAAGCTCCCAGGTGATACCCACGCTGCTGGTCGGAGGACCACCCAAAGCACTGAGAGGTAAAGATAAAACACCCTGGCTGCTCTGCAGAAAGAGTGAACACCTCAGGATGGGGAGACCAGAGCAGGTGTCACGGAGAAACTCTCTGCAGAGCACCTCGAAAGGTGGGTGGGATTTAGAGAGGTACAGGTGGCAGGAAAGAGGTGGAAACTAGCTGGGAAGGTCCAGAGAAAGAATGGTATGTTCAGAGGCTGGTGAACAGAGCAGTGCAGTTGGAGCAGGACGTATGTGCAGCTGTGGATGAGAGGGCTGGGAACGTAGGCTGGGAACAGCCAAAGAAGGGCTCTGAATGTAGGGCTAAGAAGTTTGGCTTTAATCCTGAAGGGAGTGAAATCTGACATGGTTTAGATGTAACGTTTTGCAGAGACCAATCCAACACGGTGCAGAATCAGAGCAAAGCCCGGCAGCAGGAAGAGCAGTCAGGAGGCGGGTAAGAGGGGCTGCACTGCTTCAGACACTGCTGGTGGAAAGAGGAAAGGGGTGCAAGAGTCATGGGAGGGCTTGGGGGATTGCCTGGAGTTAGCGATGGGACAAGGTTAGGGGAAGGGCAGAAACCAGAATCCAACATGATTTACAGCAAGGGTGAGCAGGTGCCATCCCCACAGCGTGAGGTCCTGGAGGGAAAAGTTGGCTCGAGGGAAACATGAGTCCCTATTTTAGATATGATGAGCCTGAGATAATTTTGCAACTCCCATATGGAGGTGTTGGACAGGTAAGCAGATTCCCTGGAGTTCAGGAGAGCAGTGTGAGTGGGCAGGATTTGGGTGTGTTCCCAAGAGGGAAAAGTGAGGTGTGGAAAGGAAGGAGAATGCCCGGAGGAGGGTACAGAGTGAGGAAAGGGTGAGAGGTAATACCTACAGTTAGGGCTCGGAGGAAAATGGAATCCACCGAAGGAGGGAGAGTCAGCAAGTCAAAGTAGGAGAACTCAGAGAAGATGTCGTGAGTACACAGATGGCCAACCTGGAGGCCCTACGCACCCTGACATCGAGACCAACGAGAGGCCTGCCCAGCCCAGGACGCAGGAGGGCAAAGGAAGCCCAGGCCTGAACAAAAGCACAGCCTGAATGGAAAGCAGAATTTGGACGGGTAGAGAAGGGAGCTGGATTCCCTGGGGAGGGTCTGGGTTGCAGCAGGATCCCAAGGGGCCTGGGGCTCCCAAGCCCTTATTCCAGCTCAGCCCAAGCACAGGAAAGACAGTATCCCCACTCACAAACACACACACTGCACTTTGCACACCCGCTGACTACAGAACCCCCAGGGGCAGAGCAGAGAAGCAGGGGAAGTCTTTGGGGCAAAGCCTCATTGCTGGGGAGCACATAATTTATCATGCAATTAGGACTCTTTCAAAGAGTGAACAGAGACACTGCTAACAATCACACCAGAACCACGAGTGTAAGTTAGGGCTGTCCCAGGCAAACCCTAGCCCTGAGGGATACTGGATCCCCTCCCCCGCCACTCACTCACTTGGTCCCTGTTTCCCCTTCCTAGGAAGGGTGGTAGAACTGACAGATAGGTGAGAGGGACAGGCTAGCTCATCCTCAGAGGGAGGGGCCCCGCTGAGGGTGTTGGTAGATGGGGAAATCTCACCCCCTCCCAGTCCCGCCCCAGCCTGAGCGCCAACGCCCCCGCCGAGGGGGAAGCGGCAGCACCACGGACAGCGGCCGGCCCCCCGCTCTCCCTGCTCCCTGCGGGTCTGGCCTTATTTGGCCAGGGCCGCCGCTAGGCGGGATCAATATTTCATGGGGGAAGGGGCTCCGGTTACCAGCCCCGCGCAGAGCAGGAAGGCACCGCCCTCGCCCGCCGCCCACCCTGGGGACACTCCCGGGAAGCCAGCATACCCTCGGCCCCAGCCCAGACAGACACTGCCCTCAACGCACTCTGCCTTCCCCGGGCACGCCCCTGGCCCCCGCACCCTCTCTGGAGCACAAAGCCCCAGGTGCACGCCACACACTTGCACACTGCCACTCGGACACACCACAGAGCCAGACACGCTCTACAAAGACGACGACACAAACAAAACAACAGGCACACACCACACCCAGCGCGCAGGCCACCAAGACGCACAACACACACACATACACACACCAGATGCCTCACAGACACACATTACACAGAGACGCATTCACCACAGACCCACATGCACATCACACACAAGACACCCTGCCACACACGCCCAAACTCACACAACGCACAGAGCCTCCCCACAAAGACCCTCAGACATATCACTCAGAGGTCCTTTCACCACGGACACGCACGTACGTACAAACTCTCTCTCTTACACACATGCACACACACACACAGTATACCTCCACAGAGACCCCCAGACGTTCACCATGGATACACAAGCACACGCCCCATACTACCCAGGCCCCCCAACCCCTCGTGGAGCCAAGGCCTGCCCTCCCACTGTGGACATGGGAGTGGGGAGGGGCAGGCAGGACTTTCCTCCTGCCCACCTGGACCTGGTCTTGGGCCCTGTGGATAAATCCTCTGTGTCCTCTGAGGCCCCCTGGGGCTGCTGCCCCATCTCCAGGGGTAGGTAGTGAGCGGCACAAAGAGGTGGGAAAGGGGAGAGCAAGGAGAACAGGACCTTTGAGACCCCAAAGCCTCCTGGCTTTGCCGTCCCTGGGCTCCAAGCCCTGGGGACAGCCTCACCCTCACCCATGGCCCCCATAGCCTCTGCACACCCTGGGACTCCTGCCCTCTGGGAGGCCCTAAGGCCCATGTTGTGCATGGGTACCTGGAGGACTGTGGAGTCTGCAGCTCCTGCGCCCCCCCGCAAAGCCCCCACCCAGGAGTGCCCAAGTCCTGCCTCAGAGGCGAGAGGCATCCTACCCCCATCCAGACACCCCAACTCCAAAAGCCCCCCTCCCAAGCAAGCAGCCCACGTTCTCCTATCTACAGGACAATCAGAGCATGATTCTCTGAAAGTAACCCAAGCCAGGACACAACGTGAGGAGAACGGAGTAGGCTGGCACAGCATAAGAGACCTCCAAATTCTCCAGGTAGGTGGAGGGGATCTTAAAGATTATCTAGGTCCACATCCCTGACATCCCTGTACAACTTCCCAGTTTTGCATTATCCACACAACATTGTGTGTCCCTCAGTGGTTTATGCCAAATCTCCATAGGCCTGTAAGGTTCATTAATTCTTTTCCTAAAATTGGCACTTTTAAGTTAAATGCATTTATTTGAAATAGAAATGCTGTTACTACTGTAAATGGAAAGCCGATACCAATTTTAATAAATAGAAAATGACAGTGAAATAAGTACAGTGAAAACAAGGCCGTATTATTAAGGTTTAGCTACACAGAGCTGCCAGTCACGATCTCTGTGGTTTTCCGGGTTTTTTTTTTTTTTTTTTTTTGGCTACACCGCACAGCTTGCGGGATCTTAGTTCCCCGACCAGGGATCAAACCCAGGCCCCAGCATTGAAGACGCCGAGTCCTAACCACTGGACCACCAGGGTGTTCCCCAAGATCTCTGTTTAAAAGCAAGGGCAGGGACTTCTCTGGTGGGACAGTGGTTAAGAATCCGCCTGCCAGTGCAGGGGACACAGGTTCGATCCCTGGTCCAGGAAGATCTCACATGCCGTGGAGCAACTAAGCCCATACGCCTAGAGCCCATGAGCCACAACTACTGAGCCCTCGGGCTGCAACTACTGAAGCTCATGTGCCTAGAGCCTGTGCTCCACAACAAGAAGAGCCGCTGCAATGAGAAGCCCACGCACCGCAACAGAGAAGCCCCCGCTAGCCACAACTAGAGAAAGCCCGTGTGCAGCAACAAAGACCCAACACAGCCAAAAATAGAATAAATAAATAAATAAAAATTTTAAATTAAAAAAAAAAGAAGGGCAGCAAGTGTTGGAAAGTTGTTAAAGACACACCAGCATGGCACTGACAACTTTCTTCCCGGGACAAACTTGGACTTGATAGAGTTGAAAGGGAACCAACTTTCTCAGTAAGTGAGCCAATGCCATGCAGTGGCATGTGCACGAGCCACTGAAAGTCATCTCAGGTCTCACTGAAGGGATCATGCTCACGTTGGGAAGGAAGTTCTAGGCTTGCCTGCCTCCTGTAGGAGCCTGGATGGCACTGGTGGCAAGCTGGCACCCTGTTGCCACATTCCATTCCCATAATAACAATCCTTAGAAATTGCTCAGTGCTCTCCTATTTACAAATTGTCCTTACACCTACCATCTAATAGGAGTCTCACAGCAGGGACTACCATGCATGGTTCTTCACTGAGAAAAGGAAATGAGCTGAGTCTTAGGAGATGAATATGATTTTGGCAGAGAGAACTGTCCTGACAGCTCACGCCCTCCTCATCCCTCTCTCCCCCACTCCAAAGAGAGGTGAGAAAATCAGGGTCTCATCTCCCTAACTCTCTGCTCAGGCCCCTGAATGACATTTGACAGGCTCTCTGGAGCCCGCCCTGGGTGCTGCTGCCCCCAGAAAAGACTCCTCTTGAAGTCACAGTGCTAGGTCTGTTTTCACCAGGTGCCGTCCAGATGGAAGGCGGGGGCCAGGCCCACCTGGCACTGTAAGAATTATAGCAGATGTCTTTTGAAGTGTAATACTTGCCCAGATTACAAACAAACAAGACCCATGTCTGCATGTCTGACTTTGTTTTCCTTCCCTGCAGGCTGCAGTTGATTGGACCAGGGTGGGTGGGTACCTGACCCCCTCAGAGCCAATCAGATCCTCTCCTGGGAGTTTGGACTTGGATCTGCCAAGCCCTGGGTTCTATGTCTGAATGTAGTTGGAACTGAGGGATGAAATACAGGAACTATAAGTGGTCCATTATCTGGAGAAGCTGAGAAAACCCAGTGTGTGGAGACAGAAAGGTGAAGGCAGCCAACAAGGTACAGAGAGCAGCTGCTTCAATTTCTCCTGGCCTACAGGTCTCACCTTCCAGAGGGTAACGATTTTCCTACTCCTCAGTTCCCCCAAACCCCCTGTGTTCTCGTAATAAACCCTTCTTTATTACTGAGGCTGAGGCTGGCTTGAGTGGGTTTCTGTATACAAGCAAAGACCTAATTAAGGACAGGGGAGAAGCTGGGAGCTGGAGGCACAAAGATGAACAATCTCTGTGCCTGCACCGGAAGAGCTCAGTTTCGTGGGACACAAGGAGGAAAAGATGTAGACTCTGTGTGGATGTGGCTGAGGTGGCGGGGGGCACCAACTCTGCCCAGGGAGGGCCGGGAGGGCTCCTCAGAGGCTTCCCAGCAAAGGTGGCAGCTGAGCTGGTTTTGAAGAATGAAGGATGTTCTCCAGGGAGACTAAGCAGGGGTGCGGAGGCATTATAGGCAGAGGGAACCACGAGGGCAGAGGCACAGAGGCACAAAACAACAGCCTGATGTGTTAGAAGAACAGGAGTTCAAAGTGTGGGGAGGGGGTAAGCAGGGGAGATGAGGCTGGAGGGGCTCTCGGGTGCAGATCATAACGTGCTTTGAATCCCATGCTAAGAAGCCGAGGCCCTTCTTGCCCTCAATGGGGAGCTATTGAAGTATTTTAAGTAGCAGGGTCAGTTCTGTGTTTTAGAACTCTGGGGCTATACAGAGAAAGGACTGGAAAAGGCAGGCCTGGAGGCAGGGAGCCTAGTCAGGATGCTGCAGCAATGATTCATCTATTCCTTTCACCCACAGAACAATTCATTGTCTACCTACTACGTGCTGGGGCCAGGCAAAACTGGATTCCTGACCCCACAGAGTCCACAGTCCAGCAAGAAAGAGAGATGAGGAAAAGCCAGTCAAGTGTGATGAGTGTCGTAAAGAAGCACAAGGTCCTATGGAAGGGGCTGATGTTTAGTTTCCAGTTTAGGCTTCTCTGCAGAAATGATGTTCAAGCTGGTATCTATCTGAAGGAGATAGATAAGCAGGGGAAGGGCATTCCAGGATAAGGGAACAACATGTATGAAAGTCCTGCAGCTCAGGGAGAGGGCAATTGGTACAGACGATCCAAAAAGGTAGGCAAGGACCAGATCCCACAGGGCCTTGCAGGCTACGTCAGTCTGGCTTTTATTCCAAGAAATCTTGGAAGGGTCTTAAGCAAGGAAATGACACAATCAAACGTTTATCTTTAGAAGATCACTCTGACTACAGTATGAAACCTGAAATGAAGCCGGGCAAAAACAGAAATGTAAGGAGACCAGTTAGGAGGCTGTCACAGTGGTCCGGGTGAGAGCTGATGCTGGTCCGGAGTGGGGCAGTGGGCAAGGAGAGAGATGACGGACTGGGGAGAGATATTCAGGAGAGCCAACAGAACTTGCTGAGGACTGGCTGTGGAATGTGGGGGTGAAGGAGAGGGAGGTGTCCAGGAGGACTTCCAGCTTTCCAGCTTGAGCAAGTGGGTGGATGGTGGTGGCAGAGATGAGCTAGGGACACGAGGCAGAGCAGGTGCCAGCAGACAGAGCTGGGACCTGAGTTTGGACCTGAGACTGATCATGAGACATCTAAATGTGGTCCAAGAAGTAGTTAGATTTGCAGGTCTTGAGCCCAGAAGAGGGCATTAAAGTCAGGTAAATGAGATTACCTGGGAGTGGGGGAAGAGTGGGCAATACAGGGCAGCTCTGAGGAATCATGGTTGCAGCAGGGCCCGGGCACAGAGTGACCGGAAGCTCTGAGCTTGGAATATCAGAACCGTGAAATCCAAAGGCTTCCTCTCTCAGCCCTGGGAAGCATCTGGCTTTGGCTCCACCTCTCCTGGCCGAGTATCACTCCTGAGCACAGGAACTTCCGGGATGAGACAGCCCTCCCTTCCCCACACACCTCTTTCCTCCTTGGCAAACTCCAAGTTATCCTTCAGACCCACCCAGCTTAGGAGGTGCCTCATCCTGGTGAAGTCCAGGTATGTCCAGGACTGGACATGCCTCGTCCAGGCGCGTGCCCTCCCATCTGACAACCTGGGTTTGATGCCACTTGATGGCTGTGTGACTTTGGCCGAGAACCTGAATCTCACTTTCTTCATCTATACGATAATATAGATGAATAATAGGAAATAATAATCGTACCTACCTCATAAGGCTGTTTGAAGATGAATATGTCAAGTGCTTAGCAGAGAACCTAGCACACAGTAAGCACTAAATAAATGTTACTATTATTAACATCCCACCCACCTTGGGACAGTTAGTCATGCCCTCCGTCTTACCCCTCCTCCATCTGGGGACTACGTGCAGGTCTGTGTCGCTCCCTGCCTCTTCCTATTCCAACCCAATTTGTGGGGCCATATAATATGCAGGGCCCAGGGCTAAATGAAAAAGCAGTATCCCTTGTTCAAAATTATTAAGAATTTCAAGATGGTGACAGTCAAACATTAAGCGTGGGGTCCTTCTAAGCACAGGTTGCCCTGTGCAACCACAGACTGGTGAATCTCGCCCTGCCTCCACCCCCAGTCAGCCCTAGGCCTAGGCCTGGGCCTGGCCAAGTTGGTGTCAACCCCCCTACAAGAGAGTTAAAATACCAACTGACATTGCAATAGGGTTTTGTGATTTCTATCTGGAATTTCATTTTATCCTTCCCATGGACAGATAACATCAACCCCCTTTTATAGTTGAGGGTACTGAAGTTCAGAGACAGGTGTGCCTTGCCAAAGGTTACCCACCTCAGAACCGCAGAGCTGGGATGTGAATATAGGCCTGGCTGGTGCCAAAGCCCTGCCTCTTGTCCTCTGGCTCCCCAGAGAGATTGGGAGAACCTGGGCCCAAGAGATAAATTTCATCAACGAGACCCAGAGAGAGGGAGCTGGAGGGACTGGGACTGGCCTCCTCCCTCCTGGGGTGAGTCACATAAACAACCTGGGCACAGGGAAGGGGGGACGAGAGGGCAAAAGGTCACTCCTGAGAAGGATCTGCTTGAGGGCCACAGACCCCAGCCCACGCTCTCTGGAAATCAGCCCCTGCTTCTTCTGCTTCAAATCCTTTAGAGGCTGCCCTCGGCTTCAGGATAATTCCCAAGTTGGAAGTATCCTGCTAGATAGACCAGGAGATCTGGCCTGGCTGTGCTGACTCCTGCCCCCTCTCTTCCCTCTCTCCCCAACTCCTGCCCTCACCACCATACCAGGCCTGTTCCCGCCATCACCAAGGCCTTAGCACACCCGGTTCCCTCCTTCTCTGCCTCCTCAACGCCTTGTCACGCTACCGTCGCTGCATCTCTCCTTTCAACACATGTCACATGCTCTGGGCCGTCTCCCAGCTAGAATGCCCACTCCATGGAGGCAGGAGCTGCCTGACACACAGTGCTTAGTACATCAGGTGTCTGAGCACATCATCCTGCAACAGAGGCAGGAGGGCCTTGCACTCTTTCTCCCCTTCTCTCCACTCCTCCTCAACCCTCCTTTTCTTATCCAGGCATCTTGAACTCAAGGTGTGAGGAGCCCAAACTTGCAAAGGGAAGAGAATCATCACGCAGCCTGCACCTTCCACCTGCCAGTCCTGGGCTGGGTGCTGTACATCCAGTTATGACATTTAATCTGCCAAGCACCTTCCAGATGGGGGTGGGGCAGTATGGGTGTAAATTACTCCTATTTTTCCAGAGGTGTCTGAGACCTGAAGTATAACAGAGTGTGGAGGTGGAGGATGCAGGACTTGAACCCAGGTCTCTCTGGTGCCCAAGAACCTGGAGCCCTCTCTGCCGCTGTGACTCACTGTTCCCAGGCAGCTCACCTCCAACCAGAGAACAACTGTTTCTAACCCGTGGCCTCCGTTCACACACAGCCCAGGCAGCACAGCTCCTTTGTTGGGTCAGCAAAACACCAGTGCAGGAAACAGCTCCACTGTCAGTAAGAGGCCAACGTAGAAGTCATCCCTCCCCTGGGTCAACAAAATGCCAGTGGGGGAGAAACAGTTCCCAGGTCAGACAAATACGAGTGGCGGAGACACCCCCATGGTCAGCAAAATGCCAGTACAGGAGGCATATCCTGCAACCCCAAGTCAGCAGAAGGCCAGTGTGACAAACACTTCCCTACAGCCCCCTCTACGTGTCATGGGCGTGCACAGAGTCCTCCAAGGTGATGCTCCCAGGGTGGGGTAGGGGAGGCAATGGGGCTGGGCTGCCGCCCTGGGGAGAAGGCTGCAGCCTGGGAGTGGGGCAGACCTGGGTGAGAGTTCTCACATGGCACTAATGAAATCAACCACCAGCCTGCCCCCTCCTCCCCAGGGACCCTCCAGGCTCCAGCTGATGCAATGCCCAGGCTGGATAATTGTTTTCTTCCCTCCTTAAAGGGCCAGCTGCTGCTGCAGCTGCAGACATCACCCAGACCCCTGACAGACCCCACAGAGCTTATCACCTGGTTAGGAACAGGGTGAGCCCAGAAAGTAGCAGCTCAGCCCTGGGCTCAGCAGAGTAAAACCCAATTATGTCCAGAGACCAGATGTGTCTGTGAGCAAGGAGGGAGGGAGAGAGAAGAGTTCAGGCCTGGCCTGCTGAGACCGCATGCCCCGAGGGATGGGACATTGGTCCCTGCTGGATCCTCAGCCCCTGGCTCCTGCCTGCCCATCCGTCAGGTCCTTGGCACAGGGGTTGCTCAGGAGTTCAGCAGTTACCTACTGAGGTCTCCTGAGTGCCAGCCTCTGTGCTAAGCAGCTCAAATCCACCATTTCATTTACTCCTCTCAGCTGACCTAGAAGGTGGGTCTGTTTTACGAAGGAGGCTCAGAAAGGGGAAGCGATTTCCTCAATAGTGCATAGCCAGAAAGTGGCAGAGCCTGGGTTTGAAGCCAAGTTTGCCTGACTCTGCACTTCATACCTGCATTAGGTTGGGTAGGTATCGAACCCCGTGGCTGGAGGTCCCTAAGCCAAGCAGCTGGCACAGAGGGCGGAGAAGGGGTCTGTGGGCCCTAAACAAGCTCTGAAGGGCACGAAGCTTGGACTGAGCACAGGTTTCACAGACCCCCTCCCCCACCCCCTCACCTCCACCAGAAAATGCCCCATTAGGCTGCCCACATGCCCCTAGGGACAGTTGGCAGCTGTCTGATTACAGACTAATTGGTGGCTGGCAGGAACTATGGGGCTGGCTAGTTAACCCCTTGGTGACCAGGCCTAGCCCAAAAAGGCCCTCTCCTCACCACTTCAGGCCCCAAACTCAAGGAGCCCAGAAGAAGTCATCACAGGCAGAAGACAGGACCAAAGAGGCAGCAGCCTTCTTCTCTACATCCAGACAACACCCCTGGGGCTGGGGCTAGACACTGATATATTCACCCAGGCTCCCCACCCACGAAGGGCCACATCCAAACAGCCCCCAGGTGGCAGTGCAGCCAGTGCCTCTGTTCTCTGGCCTTGGTATGGCATTGCCCACCCCATCCAGGACCACAAGAGCTATGGGCCTTCCCTGGCCTTCCAGGGTACTGGGAAGAAACCCACTCCTCAGGGATGGGTTATCCAGAAAAGGTGATGTGGACATGGGTCCAGGCAGCCTGGGGGCCAGCAGGTGAAAACACCCTCCCCTTGCATGAGAGGGTGCCCAAGCTGCCCCCCAAGGGTCTTGCCAAACCTCCCTGAACCCTGGATTTCCCACCGTTGATTGGCCAACTACCTTTCCCAGCTTCCCAGAAGCCCCTCTCCCCACCCTAGGGCTGGAATGGGCATCACCCCTTTTCTTTCATAGGGAGGGGGGTAGGGGTCCTCTGGGCACCACAATGGTGTCTCACTGGGAGGAAAGAGTGGCCAGCTTCTCAACCAGGGCACAGGCAGGAGAGAGAAAGGGAGGCTGCCTTCCAGCTCCCTTTCCAGGAGAGATTTTAAGCACTTTCCAAAAATGCCATGGGAGACAATGCTGTTGAAGATCAGGGCCCCAGGTGCTCTGAGCATCAGCAAAGAACTCAAGACTCTGGGGCCTTCTACTCCATTTTCCGGGCTTCCCCAAACACCTCATGTTCCCTTCTCATACCTTAGCCCCCCAGAGTCATCACACACACTGTGCTCCGCCCCCGGGCCCCCGCAACCGCCGCAAAAAAGTCTGGGTTTGCCGGGTTGGGGGCGACCTATGGTAATAAGGCCTCGAAGAGGCGGGGTGGAGAGGATGCCCGAAGCTTCTCCAGGTCTCCAGAACGCTCCTGCTCATGCTTGCACCCCTCTCCACCGCTACATCTATCTGTTCTTTCTCATATTCCTTCGCTCTGGGGGACCTCCCAGGACCTCACTGGCACCGCGGTACCCCTGTCACACCCTGGACCAGATCCAGGAATGTCAGATGGTGAGAGAAGGGGGAAATGACATACAAGCATCAAATCCATTTACAGATGGAAAACCTGAAGCCCAGAGAGGAGAAAAGACTTGCCCAAGTGACTGCTATGAAGAAAAAGACTTTACGGTGTCCCTTTCAGACAGAGGGTACGGGAGTAGAGAGTGTCTTGCCCTAAGACCCATGTTAACCTCCCTCCCCTCACCGCCCCTCTTCTCCTAGAACAGTGGTTTTCAACTTGGGGTGATTCACCGCCCCCCACCCGGGCCCAACATTTGAGAGTGTCTGGAGACATCTTAGGTTTTCACAACTGGGGGTTGCTACTGGCATCTAGTGAGAAGAGATGAAGGGTGCTGCTAGACATCCCTCAATGCACAGGACACCCCCAAATGTTGCTAATGCCAAGGCTGAGAAGCCCTGCTCTAGGACCTAGCATGTGCCTAAATGGAGCTTCCAAGTGGGCTCCCTGAGCACTGGGACTTGAGGAGGATGCTGTATAAAGTCTCTCCTAGAGTTATGCCTGCCCCCATCTTTCTGTACTTAACCTTGCTCAGCTGGTCAATTCCACTTTGGGGCTCCAGTGTTCTTAATTCACTCATTTACAGAGGGGACAATACTATTACTGTTTGCCTTCCTAATTGTTTGCTGAAGGCAAGCAAAACAAGTAGTCTCCCTGCTGAGGGCATAGATTAAAATGTGAATGGGGAGTGGAAAGGTGTGGGGGAAAAGGAAAATAATTGAGATTGTTTAATAAAAGCGACCCTCCTGGGGATAACTAGCTGTACCTTCTACATACCCCTCACCCTATCTCACCCTATCTCATCCCTTCTCACCTGGTCTGTGAGAAGGGTAAACTGTGACCCAACAATGTGGTGAGCCTGAAGCTGGGTCCCAACAGCTGATCAGTGGTGGAGCTGGGACTCACAATTTTATTCACTTATTAACTAAACTTCTGTTATCATCTAAATTACATCAGGCCTACAACTAAGGCCTGTGATATAGAACGGTTGCTCTGGAGCAGCAAGGAGGATTAGATTTGGGGAAGGGGGACAAGATGGAGGGCAGGGAAGTAGCTGGAACAATGGTGGAGGTGAAGGATGAGGAGAGCAGAGCCTGTGAAGATTTGGAAGAGAAGGGAGGAATCAAGATTGCTCTGTGCTCCTCCCATGCACCCCATCACAGAGACATGTAAACCAGTGGCTGCCTTGGGAATCAGGTTCCGCTTGCACATCTGATGAAAACTTGGACTTGCCCTCTGGAGAAATGTGCAGACGACACTTCACATATAATTTCAGGGGTTCCAAAGTTCCATAACAGCTTCCAGAAGGATTGGTCAGGGGGTTAGGGGTAGGGGTAGAGGTTGATTCATATATATATATATAGATATATATATATATCTATATATATATATATATTTTTTTTTTTGGCTGCATCTCATGGCTTGTGGGATCTTACTTCCCCAAACAGTGTTTGAACCCAGGCCTGGCAGTGAAGGTGCTGAGTCCTAACCACTGGACAACCAGGGAATTCCTGCGCCTTACCTGATATTAAAATGTATTATAAAGCCAATGTATTTAAAGCAGTATGGTATTGAGGCAGACCTAGAGGAATCAGTGAAACAAAATGGAGTACAGAAATGGACAACCACGCAAGGGAATTCCATGTAGGATAAAGATAGCACTTCAGGTAAATGAGGGAAAATATAGGACTTACAACAAATGGGTGGAATATCGGGCAAGTTATTTGGTAAAATAAGAGAAAGCTGTGTCCTTACCCTACAGGGGAATAAATTCCAGGTGGAGCTCATATTTAAATTATAACACCATAATGTACAAGAAGAAAACATGGAGGAATGTTTTCACAATCTGGGGGATGGAAAAGACTTTCTAAGCCTGATGAAACCTGGACGCCAAAGGGAAATCATAAATTTGACTATAAAAACTATAAAACTATAAAAACTTCTACAGAGAAGTGATCATACTCAAGTTTGAAAGACTTGAATGACAAACTGGAAGGGATACATCCCAGTTGCCCTCTACTTTTGCTTTTTCTGGCCCGCCAGCCCCTCCCCCAAGCCGCGAAGGGCATGAGCGGAAGGGACGGCCGTGGCTGTGACAGTCAAGGCCGAGTACATCGCAGAGGCTCCTCCCACGACACCCTGGCCAGCGCCCACCTGTTCAGGGGCCGGGAAGCCCCGGAAATCCCAGCCGGGCCATCTGGGTCCACAGCAGGTGCTTTAGCAAAACGGAGCCAGAGTCCGCGCCGAGGCTGCTCACCACTTCGCTCCTGTGGCCATACTGGGAACTGCAATCCTCGGTTCAGTTCATGCAGTTTCCCAGAGTTAATATTTCCCAGAGTTAAAAATAATAATATTTTTCTTAATATAAATAAGAGTTAAATTTTTGAGGAAGCTAACAATGTTCTAGGCATTGTGCTAAACACATAAAATAGAATATTTCCATTGACCCTTAAAACAACTCTTCTAGGCGGGTCCACTGTATTATCATTTGACAGATGAGGAAACAGGATTTGACAGAAGTAACTTGCCCAGTCTCTAAGTGGTGGCGTAGGGATTCAAGGTCCGACTCCTCGCCCCACTTTTAATGCAAGAAAGCCAGGTTCTTGGCGAATTCAATAAAACAAAGTTTTTTTGAAGTTAACCTTGATCAGGCCTCATCCCAGGTGCTGGCAATTCAGAATTGAGACAAACAGCCATTAGGAGAGACAGGCAGAGAAATAGTTCTGATTCAGTGAATCCTGGAAACAGCAGAGAACATGTTAATCCTGGCAGGGGTCGGGGGAGAGAGCAGGGATCCCAGAGGTGTCCTTGAAGCTGTGGAGTTTGAGGGAGGGGGAAGGAGTGGGGTAGAACTTACAAGCCCACTGCAAGAAGGAAGAGTGGAGCTTTGGGGAGGAGCAGTGGTTTATATGCCCTGAGTCTGGGGTAGCTGGGGATGAGGCTGGACAAGTACACAGGACCAAGCTAGAGTTTGGGTTCAGAGGAGTTAGGGCACAAGGATTTTGAGAACTTTTCCATGTTTCTGTTGACTTGGTCTAGGGACCACCTGCTCTGCCAACCCAGCCTGCCTCGTTCCTCCCAGATGCTCCCCACCTGGGGTCAAGGTACCAGTTGCCTAACCCAGAAACCTGGGAGTCACTCTTAACTCCTCCGTTATCCTCACCTCCATCCAGTTAATTATCAGGGCCTGCCCAATCTACCTCTTAAATACTCTCCAGGTTCACTGTCTGCTCTCCATCCCTGTGGCCACTCCCCCCCTCCAGATGGCCTTCCTCACTCCTGAATCCAGCTGCTGGCAGTGACTAGGTCTCACCACCTCCAAACTTTCACATGAGAGAAATCCTTATAAAGCAATTCTGACCACATTCCCTCGCCTACTGAAAACCCTTTCACTTTTATATATAGAATGGATTAACAACAAGGTCCTACTATATAGCATACGGAGCTGTATTCAGTATCCCGTAACTATTACTATTATTGTTATTATAATTAACACTTATGGAAAATGTATTATGTCCTAGGACCTGTTCTAAGGACTGTATACATAGTAACTCAGTTAATCCCCATAGCAGGAAGCATGGGTGATGTTCTTCACCAGATCAGGGGAGCCCAGAGGAGGACCAGGTGGGGGAGATGCTGGACATGTTCAGATTCAGGTACGGTGGGGCATCCGGATGAGGGGCTGCAGAAGGAGCTGATTAGGTCTGGAGTTCAGAGGAGAAATTGTGGCTGGAGACATAAGATTAAAATTGTCAGGACTTCCCTGGCGGCGCAGTGGTTAGAAATCCGCCTGCCAATGCAGGGAACACAGGTTCAAGCCCTGGTCTGGGAAGATCCCACATGCCGCGGAGCAACTAAGTGCGTGTGCCACAACTACTGAGCCTGCGCTCTAGAGCCGCGTGCCACAACTACTGAGACCGCACGCCTTGAGGCTGTGCTCCGCAACAAGAGAAGCCACCGCAATGAGAAGGCCGCACGCTGCAACGAAGAGTAGCCCCCCCTTGCTGCAAACAGAGAAAGCACGCGTGCAGCAACGAAGAAGCAACTCAGCCAAAAATAAATTAAAATAAATAAGTAAATTTATTTTTTAAAAAAGAAAGAAATTGTTGGCAAATACATGAAAATGGGACAACAATCAACCCGTCTGGAAAAGGTAGGAGGAAGGAGATAGCTAGATGATTTTTAAGGTTTCTCCTGGTAGAAGAACATGTGTAGGATTCCAAGTGTTGAGGTTGGTAGGACCCCAGAGACAAAGAGGAAAAATCCACGTGGCCTGACAAACTTGACATGCTCCTTGGAGGCTGTCTGTTATTCTTTCATCTGACTTTCTTTTACTGAGCAGCTACTATGAGCCACATGCTCTGCTGGAGATGGAAGGGTCAGAAGATCCAACCCCTGTCTTCAGTGACTCCACAGTCTGGCAGGCAAAGGACAATACCAAAATAGGAACCCAAGTGCCCTAAGGCAAGCCTGGGAGACCTAGGGATGCGTCCTGGAGGACGTGACATCCAAGACAAGAGCAGACGGTCAGCAGAAGAAAGCTGTGTAGGGAATCTGGGCAGAGAGGATTGTTCATGTGGTTAAAGATTCTCATTCCTCTTGGATTTTCCACTTTGGACTCTAGTCACATGCCCTGAGAGTCTATTGCAGGTGCTGGGAACTAGACAATAGTACTTGCATCTCTTGGCTGTGTTGAATTTGCCGTCCTCTCCCGGTTCCTTCTCCTCAAAACTCTTCCTGCCTCAACTCTACCCTTCCTGTCAGGGCTTGGATGAGGGTGGGACAAGAGAGACACCGAGGGCACAAATTTAGGGAGGCACTCACTCTCAGGGGCACAGCTCCTGGCCCTGCACCCTGCTCACACTGGTACTATTCACACATGTGGCTCCCTCTGTTTACGGTGACCCTCCACCCACCCCTGTCCTGATCCAAGGCTCGGCTATCACCTCCTCCTAGATGGCTGCTGCTCTCCCCAGGCATCCCTGCTCCTCCCTAGGCCAAGGCGGGCCTCTGTGCTCAAACAGCATAGGCTTTGGCATCAGAGCCCTGCTGTGCTGTTTATTATCTGTGAGCTGCTCTCTGAGCCTGTTTTCACATGTGTCAAACGTGGTGCCAACTCCACAGGGGAGCTGTAAAGATTAGATGAGAAAAATGTATGTAAAGTGATCAGCAGTGATTGGTACAGGGTACTGAGTAAGTGGCAGCTATTAGGACTTTGTTTATACTTCTAAAGCACTCATACACTTAAAGATGTAATCTAGTTATTTTCCTGCCCCTGTCTTCACTATATCATAAGTTCCTTGGGGCAGGGAGGAGAAGGAGAGGAAGGAGGAGGAAGAAGACCTTCACGGATGACATTTAACAGGCTTGTCTGCTACATAATTCAAGGAAAGAAATGACAAATCCTCTGGGGAAAGTTCTGGGCAGGAAATCTGGAGCTTTGGGCTCCAGTCACGTGGTCCCAGGGACGGCACCGTGCCTGCCAGACTCAAATTCACTTTGGAGAAAAGCTCCCCAGACCACAAACACAGTTGGGGCCGTGCCTTAGACTACTTGGCCCCTCCAGCTTCTAGACGTAGCAGATGGGGGCCAGCACAGAGCCAAGGGTTGCCGTCTCATATATTAGCTGGTGACCTTTAACTAGTGGCCCGGCACAACAATCCGAGACAGGGCAATTAGAGGCTCTCTTGAACCAAGGAACAGAAAGAAATTGTCAGGCGGCAGAGGGAGGTGAGGTGGGAGGTCAGGGACAAGCGCGCCTGAGCCAATGAAGCCACATGCCAGCGAGTGGAGATAAGAAGGAGCAGGCACCAGGAGCCAGCAGCAGCCTGGCAGGGGGGAGGG
>NW_020172597.1:4631888-4642983 GCF_003031525.2 Neophocaena asiaeorientalis asiaeorientalis
AGGCGTGCAGTGCAGAGACGGGGAGGGTGTGAGCTGAGGGAGCATGGACAGAGCAGCGAGTCCTAGAGCTGCCTCGTTCCTGCTGGTGTTTCAATGTCAGTCCTTACATGGGAGTTGCAGGAGTTGGTTTCTGTTCCTTGCAGCCCCATGAGCCTGACTACTTGTTATCTTGGAAAGTCTTTGCCCCTCACTGGGCCTCGGTTGGACTAGACCGTCTCTAAGGTCCTCCCCAGATCAATGTTCTCTTTGAACACGACATAGGATGGTGTTTAGACTGTGGGCAGCTGAGTTCAGTATTAGTTACAGCATGCCCATGACGTCCTGGGTCCCCAGATAGCTTGGTGGCTGGTTAAAGAGCCTGGAGGTGATCCAGCACACACCAGCTTTGAACCTCAACCTCCCTCTTCCATTGCATCCTTTGTTGGATCACAGAGGAACTGAGGAACAAGGCCTGGTGTTTCTCCAGCATCTTTTGGCTGTTGGATGCCCTACCTGCCCCCTGAACACTTTCCTGGACCCATGTCAGCATTTCAGAGGATTCTAGTGCCAGGTCTGCTCCAAAGAAAGTGCCACTCCAGGAAGAATTTGAACAAAGAAAGTTTCCTTTTTTGGTGTTAAGGTTTCTTGCCTTCCAGCTGTTTGGCTCTCAGCCTGTGCCCTGCCTTCATCCCTCTAAGCTAACAACTATGTTGATAATAACACTCTTACTTTTGTATGGGGCTTTGTACTTTTCAGGACATTTTCATGCTTGCTGTCTTATTTGATACTCACAGAAACCCAGGGAGGATGGGCAAGAAGGAGGGGTAGATGGTAACACTTATCATTTTTCCCATCCCATCCATCCCCTTAAAATGATTTATTTTAAAAGAATTTAGAAAAATTATCCCTCTGCTCTTTTTCAAACAGATGGAAATGTTGAGATTGAGCTTGATTAAGTGATCTGCCCAAGATCACAGAGCAAGTTAATGGCTGACTGGATCTAGGTTTCCAATCATGGATCATACTTAAGTGGGACTGACTTAATACCATCGTGCAAGACGCTACTGGCCATGGCAAGGGGTCTCTGAGAGAAGTGGTGTTTTTGGCATGGCTGCCCCTTTGAGGACTCCAGGAGTTATCCACAGTCTTACCTCTCCAGGCCCTCAAGAGACTTGACTACCCCCAGTGGCCTGGGTAGCAACAGGAGCTCACAGAAGTGAGCCAGGTTAGACATAGGGATTCAGTAACGGTTCCTCTGGTATCAGCCAGGATAAATGTCATTAAAAGAGTCAGTTTTCTTGTTTTGATTGCAGAGCACTTGGGGGGCGGTAAGACAGGAAACGTTGAGAACCACAGGTCTATCCCTCCATCAGCTCCTCTGAAAAAGAGGATGCAGAGGTCATAGTCCCTGCTCCTCCTCCCTCCCTAAACTCTACTCTGCAGCAAGGGCACCCTATCCCGGCTTGTCCATTTTGGGCCCCCTTGCCAACTGTGCTCCTTGCTGTATTCCCACCCCATCATTCCACAGCCCATCCCTTTCAGTCACAACGTGGAGTCAAGTTATCTTGGGAGGCAGGCAGTTAAGTTCTCCATCACACAGTTCTAATAGTTAGGGAAAGATGAGGAAGCAAAAGGAGTAGGAAGCTTTCTCTGTGCTTTCTCCAGGGTCTCCCTTGCTCCTGTCCCAATGCCCTAGCAGAGAGCTTAATGTTCTGCTCTGTGGCATCACCCAGCTCAACACCTGCAAACAGCACACCTGGGAAATTAATCATGGCAGACAGCTAATGGCCAGGGCAGTGCCATGTCAGTCAGGGTGAAGACAAGAAAACAGAAAACGTGCTTGGAATTTCAAACAGAGGTAATTTATTTCAGAGAACTGGTTGGCTTGAGGAAGCAAAAGGGTAAGGTGAGGAAGACTAGAGATTAGTAGCTGCAGGAAGCTTCTACCACCCCTAGACCTGGAGGATCAAATGGAAGGGTGTTTACTAGATCCAGAAGTGCACTTGCTGTTGATGCTACTGGAATATTGCTTTTGAAATGGTGCTGCTGGCAGAACTGCCAGAGGTCACTGGAGCCTAGAGCTATCCCTCCAGTACCACTGACACTTTTGGAAACACTGAAGGTCTGAGCCCATAACCACCAGCTGCTGCCAGAGTCTCTAGCAGATGCAGAGAGAAAATGGCTTTGCCTCTCCTCCAGCCATCCCATCTCCAGCCAAAGAATTTCCCACCTGTACTTCCCATTGGCTGAATCTGACAGGAAGCCAGCTAGCAAGGGGAGTCTGGGAAGTGTACTTTTCAGGGCCTTTCAGGGCCTGGCACTCTTCAGTACAAAGCAGAGCATGGAAAGGCTAGATTAGAGCTCAGAGCAAACAGGCAAATGACCAGCACAAATGTTATTGAAACTTACAACTAATTTTGGCACCTCAAAGGCCATGTGTATTGAACATTAGTTGATTACCTCATTTTTCCATTTCCCCCTTTGCGACAGCCCCTGATTTCCTTTCTACGATCCATGTGTTTCCAGGAAGCTGACTCCATCAGGGAAGAGGAGGGGTGAGCTGGTCAATCTCACTGGCCAGAATGATTGGTTCAGGGTGGTGGTATGAACTCAGCCTGTCCAATCATAGTGAATCTCAGGAGGAAAGAGTAGCCCGAAGACTAGGAGACTAATGTTTAGGCACATATGGAATGCACATGCTGTAGCCACTGCTTAGGAAGCTCTGGCATACTTCATCAGGCTCATGTCCCTTAGGGTGCCTGCTATTGGTCACAAAGCAAGGCCAATTTACAAACATCATAGAAGAGAAAGAAAGTTCTAGGAATCAGCCACTCTTCTCATGGTCTCATCCCGGAACAGTGGCTTTAAAATATGTTTTATTGTACCCTCAATAAGAAATAAACTTTACAGTATACATGTAGTTGGATATATAACTGAAACAGAAGTTTCACAGTAGTTTTCACAGTATTTACCCTTGCTATGTGTAATTAGTTCAAATTTTCAATTCTATTCCATTTTTTAAAATAAAGCTGGTTGCAAACTTCTAAGTGATTTCATGGTCTACTAATAAGCTAGGACCTGCAATTTGAAAAACACTGTCCTAGACCATTCCATCATCAATTGCTGCAAATTTTAACTTTTGATTTTAAGCTTCTTAACCTTTATGAACTTTCCTGCTTCTGTATCCATATTCTCTGTCTTCTTTTGCTCTGAAGAAAAGTCTCAGGGTCCCAGCTCCTATCAGAGGTCAAACTCTACCCAATCTGTGCCAAGGACCCCAAAAACTTACTTCTGCAGATCTTTTCTCTCTTTTGCATTGTCAATTTCTGCCCGTCTACTGGAATACCTAGTTTACAAAATTGCTCTAGAGTTTTCCTTCTTAAAACTAAAACAAACCAACAAATAAAAAGCTCCCCTTGACCCCATTTCAATTCCTATGTCCTTAAGTTGAAGGAGAGTATATATGGTTGAATGGGACAGGAAACAGAAGGGTGGCCTAGAGATGAACTCAGTAGAAGGGGTGAGGACCTTGCCAAGAAGTCAAGAAGTGGGCATTCAAGGGAGAAGAAGGCATCATGATTTGTGTAAATGTATAGAAATCAGAAGTGAATTTCGACCCCAGAACTTTCTTCCTTAAACTCCTCTTTTGGCAATCCTCCTGCCTCCCAAATCTTTGCTGCTGGAGCCTAGACTCTGGAATCATGGAAGCTCAGGTTCAACTCCAGCCCTGAGGTTTCTGAACTGGCTAACTTTGGATAAATTACATCTCTTCTTTAAGTTTCCTCATCTGTAAAATCAGTCTAATAAAATCTATCTCGTTGAGTGGGCTAAGAATTAAATGAGATCAACATAGGTTAGCTCTTATTATTATCAAGGCTTTCTCCAATCATTATGCAAAAGCTTTCTCCCCCACTAATAATCATTACCCTTGTGACCACTCGTTGAGCAATCCCTCTGTGCCAGGCAATATGCTGGGGACCTTACAAACAGGGTTTCCAAGCCAAGAAGGATACCCTGGCACCTTCTCACTGCAGAGTTTTCTCCTTCTGATAACTTAACATTTTTAGAGTGTCTACCATGCACCAGGGAGTGGACTGGCTTACTTTCATTCATTCATTCTACAGATGTTAATTTAACACCTACTGTGGTGTCTGGAACTTACTAGATGATGGGGATACCAAGAAGAACATGGCCCTGAACCCTGAAGGGCTCACAATCTAGTCACACAGTAAGTGCTATGTAATGAGGGTATTTTATGAGGTGTTCTTTTCTTCTAGCTTCCTGGTCTAGGCAACCCCATCTTTGGCTCCAGACCCCATGGCTGACTGTTTATGACTCTGTTTTTCTGGCTTGACCTTGGAGCCCTACCTTCAGGACATGCCTTTGGGTTTTTAGCTCCCCATGTGGCCATCAGGATTAAGAGAAAATTTTTGTGTTCCCTGTCTCTCCGTGCCTGGGATCCCCCTCCAGAGGAAAGATACTTAACAGATGTCCAAAAGACAGGTAAATTGCTGGTCTGGCTCTTACCCCAACACACTTTGAACACTTCTCTGTCTTAATTCACTCAGTCTCCTAATTGCTAAATCCAACTGACTTTTGGTCCCTTTGCAGAATCTTTTGCCCCTTTCTCTCTTTTTGGTATCCTATGTTGTTTACTGTTCTTTACGTCTTTTAACTCTACAGCTCAGAGGGGTCAAGTAATCTGTTCAATTTATAAGAAGTAGAGTTGAGACTTGAACCTAGGTCGGGCTGACTCCAAAGCAGACGCAATAGCCAATATTCCACGCTGTCTTCCCAAGCAGATCAACAGTGTGGTCTGTATTGTCCAATATATGTAGTCATTAACTACCTATAAGTTATTCAATTTTAAATTAAAATAAAATGAGGAAAAAAATTCAGTTGCTCAGTTGTATAAGCTGTCTTCAAGTGCTAAATAACCACATGTGGCTGGTGATTACTATATGTAACAGCACAGATATAAGACATCTCCATTATTGCAGAAAGTTCTGTTGGATAGTGCTGGTTTAGATGAAGTGTAGGAGAGCATTGGGTTAGATAGTGTTCTGTCCTCAGACCCCTTCCCTTTACCCTTTCCCCCCTTATTTATTCTCAGAGGTTGGTCTACCCAACTCTCTGCTCCCACTTTTCTAACCCTATGCGCTACCACACCTTCATTCACAGGCTTACAGTGGCTACAGCCATGTGTATACATGATCCTGTACCTCATAATGAAGTTGATTGGTTCAGGGGCAAACTTCTGGCTAAAGTTAATCCAAGGAACAGCTCTCTCTCCCAGGAATTTGAAATTGAGCCCCAAAATCTAGTCACCTGACTGATCTCTAATGTAGGCAACGTGGGATCTAGGGATGACCACATTTTCTTTGATTTGGATTGGGAAAACTGGTCTTTAGGGAGGTAAAGAAATGAAAAAAACAGTTACACATATTGGAGAGAGTTGGATCTCAGAGCCCAAAGGATGTCTGGGCACTGTGTCCTTCTCTTTCTCTGAGCTCTGCCTTCCTCTGTGATGCCTTCATGCTCAGGCAGGCTCTGTCCATAAAGCAGAAATGATAGCCACCCACAGATCTTTATGGCTCAAGACCTACAGAAGAAAAGTCCTGTCTCTCCTATATTTCACATCTTTAGGAAGGCCTTGCTTAGCTTAGTTTAGGTCATGTGCCCATCTGTTCAGAAACTGTGATCTGTCTAAGCAAGGGTTCCTGGAAAACAAAGCCTGAAAAAGGGGTTAAGTGCTAAAGCTTTATATGGGATGCACAGTCCTAGGGCAGTGAGGATAAGGGGATAGGGGAAGCAGGAAAAGATGGCAAGCAATGCAAGGAAATGTTTGCTGCTAGTTCTTTACGATGAGCTGTGAAGAGACACATCTAGTCTCTGGACAGGTCTACCCACTTGGCCATACAGAATGCCTATAGACGGGTTGTATAGAGAAATTATACCATGAAACAGTCCATCAGAGGAAGGAAGGGAGAGTGGATTGTTCCCCTATTAATCATAGTTGACCCCATGGGCAGTTAAATCTCCTGTACTTCTAGGTTGCTTCATTGACCCCTTCAGCAGCTGCTTAGGAAGCCAGATCTCATGCTCTGTGAGGTGGTGTGTCCTCAGGATCTGGAAATTGCAGGAGAAGCCAGAGAATACATATTTGCAACTAGTTGGCCTCAGGAAGTGGAACTGTGAGGCGTCACTCAGAGTTGGTCAGCCACGTCTGTGGTTGAGGTGGAACAAGCAGCTGATGGTCTGGGAGCCAAATGATGCAGAGAAACTCTGAGGAGGCACTGGGCCAAGATGTAGGGATCATTATGATTGGTCAGACTGGGTCATAGGCTTACCCCTATGGCTGATGGGGTGGAGAGGAGGTACTACGATCTCATCCTCCTTCCCCTCATGTCAGTTCAGATCCTCAGAAAACAGACACCTAGACAGGGTTAAATGCAAGAAATGTATCATGGAAAACACCCGTGAGGGAAAATGGGGGCAAGACCTAAAAGAGACTGGGAGAGGACCATCTGACAGTGAGACAGGTCTGACCCTAAGTGAAGAAGAAAGAAGGCGAGAGTTCTAGGTGGAAGCACCTTAGACTGCCGTGCAGCTCCAAGGAAAGGTTGTGAGGTCACTGAGGAGTCCTTGAGCCCAAGCTGTCCATCAGAAGAGTGTCACTTACCCCAGGAAGAAGTCTGTCCAAAATTCTCTGCTGTGCTCAGTCATCGGCCAGGAATAGCTTGTGGGAAGTGAGGCCTGGGGGTGAAGGGCAATGGATTTCAGAGCTCAGCAGCTGGGCTGCAAGTAGAGTGCCATTACCATTGGAAAGGGCAAGGGTGTTGAGCAGGCAAGACAACAAGTGTCCATCCTAGACCTTACAATGTCCCACTCGACATGCTCTGGAGAAGTCCAGAAGTCTTCATCTGGAGACTACCATCCTCCCATGTGGGAAACCTGGGGGTCATACTACACACCTTTATTTCTCTTGATCCCCACCGCTACAGCAGCTGATCAACAGTCCAGTCCTTCCAATCCTACGTTGGCAATATCACCGCTGCATTTGTGTTTTCTTCCCTCCATTCTCACTGCTACATATGTGCTCAGGCTCTTGTTACATCTTGTCTGATATGTTGTGGAAGTCTCTAACTGGTCATTCTGCAACCCTATTCCATCCTGTTATCTCTGCCAGATAGTCTTTAAACACAGTTTTGACCATGTCACTCCCCTCTGTAAAAACTTCTATCACTGAGAATGTAAAACAGTACAGCTGCTGTGGAAAACAGTATAGTGGCTCCTCAAAAATTAAACATAGAATTACCATATGACCCAGCAATTTCACTTTGGGGTATGTATCCCAAGGAATTGAAAGCAGGAACTCAAACAGATATTTGTACACCAGTGTTCATAGCAGCATTATTCACAGTAGTCAAAAGATGGAAACAACCCAAATGTCCATTGATGGATGAATATATAAGCAAAATGTGCTATATACGCACAAAGGAATACTATATTCAGTCATAAATACAAATGAAAGTTTGGTACGTGCTATGACATGGATGAACCTTGAACACATTATGCTAAGTGAAATATACCAGATATAAAAGGACCAATATTGTATAATTCCACTTATATGATATACTTAGAATAGTCAAATTCAAAGGGAGAAAGTAGAACAGTGGTTCCAAGGAGCTGGCGGAGGGGAGGATGGGGAGTTATTGTTTAATGGGCACAGCGTTTCAGTATCGGATGATGAAAATATTCTAGAGACAAATAGTGGTGATGGTTGCGCAACGATGTGAAAGTACTTAATGCCTATGAACTGTACTGTTAAAAGTGATTAAAATGGTAAAACAGGGCTTCCCTGGTGGCGCAGTGGTTGAGAGTCCGCCTGCCGATGCAGAATAAAAACAAAAAAACTTTAAAACCCAAGAGCCTTAGTCTGACCACAATGTATTTTTCCAGATGATTTTTCTTCCTTATCCTCTTATTCTGTATTTCCTCCATCAATTCCCTGCTTCCTATATTTGCTCTAGTGGTCACCTACACATGGCATTCTCTTCCCCTAATTCTACTCATTTTTTAAATGTCACATCCTCACAAATCTTTCCTGAACTCTTCCCACTATTTCATACTAAATGGAAGAAATTTCTCCCTTTTTGAACTCCCACAGCATGTGAATTATATCTTTCTTTAGCACTTACCGCTCTTCTTTGAGATCAAAGAAGGCACACAATGAGATAGAGGGGTGTAGCTTAAGGTAGTCCAGCTGGTTGTCTAGACAGGTCCCTCTACAGTTCCAAAACTTTAAGGAATTTACCATCATCCCAGAACTGGTCTTCAGCCTTGCAAACTCAGAAGCCTGATTTTAATAGTAAGCACAGAATGGAACCATCTCCCAGGGGGACTCTTGTATTCTCTAAGTTCACAAAAACTGATAGTTACATAAACCAGAATCCAATAGATTAATTTACAATGAAAAATGCAATTATCAAAAGAACTTGGATCCTCTAGGTGACAGATTGCTAAATTCTGTCCCTACAGGAAATACATTTGCTGGGTGAGCGTAGAATCACACCAGGAAAAACATTGATCTTAAGAAGCATTTCTTAGCTGAGGCAGCCTGAGATATTCTCACCCACTATAGGGATGACACAGACAAGGAAATGTTAATGCCCAGGTTGGCCTGAGACAGGGCTCAGAGGGACAATGCTAATGCTTGCCTCTGTGACTGGGTTGTTTTGAGTTGTCATGGCTGATTAAGCCCGTCGGTTCACAGAATCTCTCTCCAAATAGGACACAGAATGATTGGTTGACAAGATTGATTAGGCTTCTGTTTATTAAATTACAATCACATCTGCCTTGAGATTCCTTTCATATGAACTGGATCAGAGTCTGGTTTGTTTTTTGATCATGCTTGTAGCTAAGCTCTTGGCTTACCCCTACAGATAGCTAATTTCAGAACTGTATTTGCCAGTTTAGGCCAGCTAAGTTATGTTGCAGTAACAAACAACTAAAACAATCTTGGTGGCTTATAGCAAAGGTTTATTTCTTACTCACATTACATGTCTTGTGCGTCAGCTGTGGCTCTGCACATCTTCATTCTGGGACCAAAGCTAGAAAAGCAGCTCTATTTGGAACATGATCCTCTCAGGGCTGAGGAAAAATATGGTGGAATCATGAGATGGCCCATACATTTCTGCTCAAGCTATTTCTACTCACATTGCACTGACCAAAACAAAGCCTAGCTTGATGGCATTAGGGTGAGAAGTATAACCTCCTAGGGACAGGCCAGATGGGGAGGGTTTTAGAAAAGGAAGGGCAGAGAATATTGATAACCACAGTCTACAGCAAGGACTAATATTCAGCCTGTATGTACTAGTGTGACTGATACCAGTTATAATACCGACTACTAAAATACTGAAATACTTTGGTACTAGCTGCTAAATAGCTGCTGTTCCAACTCTCCTGACAACTCCCCTCCCCTGGGACCTACTATTTAAAAACTAGCAACTGAAGGGTTAACACCTAGTACAGAGGGATATCTCTTGGACCCTTCCTGGAATTCACACCTGGTAGATCAGTGCTTGAGCAGTACCAGTTGTTAAAATATGTTTACTACCACCATTAGCTAATTTCTTCTACTATGTAAATTTTTATTAGTTTAATTCTGAGGGCAACCTGATTTCCACGCTCCCAGAGGGAAACTGACTGCAGCCCCTATATACTGTCAATACTTAATTATAAGAATGATAACTAATAATACTAATTTGTGCTGCTTCCTGCACATTTTTCTTCTCTTTCACAAGCATAGTATATGCAATAATTGCTCAATAAACATTTGTAGAAAGACTTAGCTAGCTTTTTCCCATTAGCTAAGCTTATCTATCTCAACATACTATTTCTTGAGTCTGTTTTTAATTTTTTACGCCATTTCTCAGGTCTGAAAAATCATTATCACTAACTTCTTTATAACACTTTTGCAACTTACAAAGCACTCTCCCTTACACTGTTTCATTCAATCTCCCCAACACCCCCAGGAGGTAGGAATTAGATCATTTTACAGATGAAGAAATCGAGACTCAGTGAAGTCAGGTGTCTTATAACTAGTTAGGTTTTGTTCATTCATTCATCAAATATTCATTGAATGCCTGAAGTGAGATTTATTAAAGTTGGAGTTGAAAACAATTTTCCTGAGTTCAAGTCAAGGGTTTATTCCACTATTCTCAACTACTTTATCACCAGGGTCATAAACTCAAAGGAAGGAAATAATAATAGTGTATTGATTTTATTGCTGAGGACCCCTGCAACCCAAGTCTCAGAAAGGCTGTAAGGTCATTTGTAAAATTCAAGGTAACCACCAGCAGGAGCAGTCTCACTTCTCTTTGTGCCTGCAACCTAATGCAAACTGTCTCACTGTAGCTACTCAATACATATTTGATGCATTTATCTACAGGTTTGGGGGCTATTTAAACTGAGTTTCAACACTTACTAGCTGCGGAGCCTTGATCAATTTAACCTTTTTTGCGCTTCAGTTTTATCACCAGTGAAATAAAAATAATGCTGATGCCTTCGACCAAGTAGTTGTGGAGATTAAAGCAGTAAAGTATGAAAAAGATATAATGTTCATTGTAGTTTAGTTTCCAATTGTTTTTTTAAAAGTTTTAAAATGCATTCAAGTGAGAAAAGCAGTGTCCATGTCGACGTAAGGTAACAAGTGACCACTATTGGGAAGTGCTGCTCTTTATTTTGGAGTGTATCATTTTACAGTTTTGGTGTTATATCCCTTCTTTTACGGTACTGGTAGCTATCATTAAAGGCGCACTTAATTTGGCATTCCCACGTCGCCCTCCAGCCCCCAGCTCTGCTTCCTCCCAAATTAAAAAAAAAAAACTCACAAAAACTTTATTCCCCTAAAATTCAAAAGCTTACGCACCAAAGCAGAGACCCACAAACACAGAACGTTCCACGGAGGTCACTATTAAACGCCTCCGGATCCCCCAAAGGGGGCGGAGTCAGAAGGTTCTCGCCTCTCATTCCGCCTCACCAAGTCATCGCCCCTTCTCAAATCTCGCGAGACTTCAGGCAACTAAGCTTCTGCGCAATAAAGACACTGGGA
>NW_020172597.1:4643048-4677866 GCF_003031525.2 Neophocaena asiaeorientalis asiaeorientalis
GCCATCTTGTTTGTACCCCCGCTTCGCGCGCGCTCCGTTCTCCCTGACGCACGCTTCCCCCTCCCCTACGCCGTGCCCAGGTCTCTGCACTGCCCGACTCCGCAGGAGCGCGGGGGCGGCTCCTGCTCTTCCTTGGACTTCTAAACAGAGGCGTGTGAGTGTGCGGGAGCGTCCGCGGGAGGAAGGGGGAGAGGTGAGCGGCGGCGGCGGGGGGAGGGGCGGCGCTTCCCGCCTTCGGCGGAGACCTCACTTCCCTCGCGCGGCTGCTGCTGTAGTTCGGTGCGGCCTGCTCGCCGCCATGTTATGTTCTCGCCGTGCCCGCCGCTGTCGCCGCCGCTGCGGTCGTGGGGTCCGTACGCCTTGTCGGCCCGACCCGCGGGCTTTCTCCCATTGGCGGAAGGCGACGGCGGGGGGGCTCGCTCGTGATTGGTCGGTGGCGGGGAGGCCGAGGACCTGGCACGTTATTGGTCGCGCTGGCTCTGGCCTAGGGGGTGATGAAGGAATCGGAGGCTGTAGGGATGCTCGCGTCTGGGGCTCTCTGGCTGCGGGGTGATGACCCCCTACGGCGCAGGCGTGGGGTGGAGGTTGGGGGCGAGCCTAGAGGCCTTAAAGGGGAAGAGTGGGAGATGGTCTGGCCAGTACTTCGTGGGTAGCCTGTGCATGGCCGGGAGTGGGAGGCACTCCAAATTCCAGAGGTACCCTCCATGGAACGTGCATGGCCCGGGATAGGGGCGTGCAAGCGCCAAGGGTGCCAGGTTTGGAAATACTGAAACCCGAGTTTCAGGTTGAGAGGATCTTCGAGATCCAGGGGTGCTAGACTTGGAGTGTAACACAGGGAATGACCCTGATGTCCACGGGTGCCAGGTCTGAGGGCATGGTATAGGAGGAGAGGGCATCAGGGCCCTAGAGACATACCCGACGAACAATAGGATCAGATCAGGAATTTTGCTAGGGAGTCCCAGTTCTGAAACACAGGTTTTGGTGGAGCCCTGGAGTCCGTAGTTACCAGACCTGGGCAGTGGTGTGAGGAGCAAATAAACATACCCAGACTGAGAGAGGGTTTCTATGGGATAGGTGTGCATGGTCTTAATAACTGAATGCCGAGCCTAGGAGGCACAGCATTAAGTAGTGACAGATCTATAGGAATGAAAAAGCAGAAGCATTTTTGGAATTTTACGATTTGGGGATTATATTAAGAGAGTAGTTATAGATTATCGGGTCTCAGGACCATGCTGCTAGTTTTGAGATGTTCTACATGAAGTTTTACTGTTCTAGGAAAGATGCAGTTTAGGGCTGAGTTTCCAAGTTTCCAAAGCTGCTCTTTTTAGCAAATATCAGATACTTGGCAATTATTTGTTTGAAAGGATATTGTTAGGTTCCTCTTCAGTGGAAGAGCGCTTGACAGAGATCCTGGGTCTTGGCTCATTTATTTCCTTTTATATATGACTAAAAAATATACCCACCTTCATACACACTTTTTTTTTTTTTTTTAATAAGCAGCTGGGAACAAAAATAAGCTCGTGCATAGCTTCTTGCATCTTGTCTTAAGTTGGAGGACTTGTCAACTCTCTGTGGTTCATATTTCAAACAGCTTTTGTTCTAATTGAGAGTTGTTAGAGTCAGCTTATTGGGGGTACCTTACTTTTCCATTGAATTGTGGTAACTTGGATTGTTCTACATTTGCTCCTCCCAAGGTTTGGGGATCATGGAAAAACATTTGTTTAACCTCTGTGTTTTCCTAATTTGTTTTTCCTTGTCTGTCTTAGGAGGTTCTTTCAGCTTTAGATAGATGTTACACTTCAGTTTTTATAGCATTTTCAAGAAACTCCTGTGATTTTCACATTTCTCAGTTTTATGTGAATGCAACTGAATTTTCAAGAGAAAAGGAGAAAGTGGTAGAGGAAGGGAATTGACATTTTGGAGCACATTTAACACATTTCCTGTTAGGTAGGCATTATCATCCCCATGTTGCAGATGAGAAAATTGAAGATCAGAGAGGTTAAGTAGCTTGTCCAGTGTCACTCAGTGGTTGAGCTGGGATTCAAATCCAAGTTGCCTGATGTCAAAGCTTGTAGTTTTATCTACTATGTCATACTATCAACATAAGCCTGACTTGTCAAACGCCCAGGTAGTTTTATATTTCACAGTGGATCATCTTTCTTTGACTTCTGGGTGTTAGGAGTGTATTGAGTGGGGAATTTGAGTAAGAATTTGTATTTATTTGAATAATTACAAAAAGAATTTTTGTACTGTTCAAACCACAGAATGGTAACCATATAGATTATAATTTTTTCAACTAGGTATTTAAATTGTATCCCTTGGTTTCTATTGTGAAGGGAGGGATTTACAAAGTAAACTGCTGGAGTTTTTCTGAACCCAGGTAGATAATGGGGAAAATATGTACAGAAAGCTTAAGAATCTGCATCCTTTAAAACCAGGCTTCAGAATGTTGCTGACATAGTCTTTCTATATATGGAAATGATTAATGCCAAGCAGTGAGGAACTACCAAGTGCATAGTGTAAAGAGCTCACTGGGGAGCTTTTTCAAACATCACCAGTTCTTTAGGATGTTTGTCCCCAAATACTGGGACCTATCTAAAAACCTAGTACCTTCTTCAAACTGTGGGGTGATCCTAGGATATGCTTATCCTCAATGATGTGTAAAATTAAAACTGGTTACAACAAAATATTTGCAATTCCAGTTTTGCATGGACACTTTTAAATAATTCAGGTTTCAAGGGGAGACCAGTGAATTGGAAGTCTTAACTCCTTTGTGTCTTGATATGATTAGGTGAGGGTCTCCTCCCTCATGTTTGCAATTACATTGCAGTGTGGAAGATAGTCAAAAGTACGAGGGAAAACAGGGCTTGCTGTACATTTTGTACATTGGTTATCTCAGCTTCATTTGGCTTAGTCATTAAGTTAATCAAACATGAAGACTGTTATGGCATCCATAACTTAGTTTCTTTTTTAGCAAATCTGGTTGAGGTTATAAAAACAAGTGTATACATATAAATATCTTTTTTATTCAGCAAGCATTTCTTGGCGGTAGTTCTTCAGCACCAGTGACACTTTCATTCTACGTTAGCCCATGTACATTCTGCATTAACCCAGCGCCAATTGCTGGGCCTTGTTATTGATATAATTTGGAACTGACCACCCTAGAAATCTTGAACTCCCAGGAGGTCTGAGTAGCTCTCAGTTTATACTAAAACCTTGTGAACATCAGCTTTGTCTTCTAAGCAGAAATCATACTAATGCTTTGTACTTTACAGACTGTGTCTATGTCATCTTATTTAATCCTTATAACAAATAATTGTTACTTCATTTGCTTACACATTTTCCATTTGGGCAAAACTGATTCATGGCACTAGAAAAGATTCAATGTTCCTTATCTCCACTTACAGAGAAGGCAGAGTGAAATGTGGGGCCATGGTAGGTGTCTTTTTGAGGCAGTTTTGAAATTCCCCTCTCTAACTTCTTAGTTCAGAGGTACTGAGCCACTAAAGATATATGAATAAAATTCAGGAATGTCATAGTTACTGCCTTTTATTGAGTGCTTACATTGAACCAGCAGGGGTATAAATATATATATTATCCTCACACAGTATGAGATAGGTACTATTACCACCCTCATTTTTACATATGAGGAAACTGAGGAGTTGAGTAATTTGCTCAAGGTTACATAGCCAGTCAGTGGCAGAGCCCAGATTCAAACATAAGTCTGTAACTCTTAATTCTTACACAATTTGTGAAGGCCTTACTCTTAAACAGTGTTTTCTCTTTTTAAAAAAAAATTATTTATTTATTTATTTGGCTGCATTGGGTCTTAGTTGCGGCACACAGGATATTCATTGGGGCATACAGGATCTTTCGTTGCGGTTGCGAGGGCTCTCTAGTTGTGGGCTCTAGAGGCTGTGGGCTTAGCTGCCCCGCAGCATGCGGGATCTTAGTTCCCTGACTAGGGATCAAACCTGCATCCCTAGAAGAAGGTGGATTCTTAACCACTGGACCACAGGGAAGTCCCTTAAACAGTGTTCTCTTAACACCATAGAATATGATGAGAAAAAGAAAAACTCTTACATCTTAGCTCGGGAAGTGACCTTTGGTTCTTTCAGGCATACCCTTTGTACTGAGGCCCTGAAGAGTGTGATGACCTTGATACGGTCATTTCTGTGTAAGGGCACAGCCAAGTGTATGCCAGATTACTGGATTCCCAGGCTAGTGCTCATTCCACTGGACAGCATTTCCTCTCCTGTTGGAAGCATTGACTTGACGGCAGAGATGACTCTAAGGCACCTTTTGTATTTTGACAAGTTTGCCTCATTCACTGGAGGGAGAATAGCAGAGGACATTATTAAGGTCACAAATGACCTCCTTGAGGTTCATTCCAGCCTCAGGCATACAACCTAAGAAGAACATTCCTTAGCCAGCAAGTTGTTCTTTTCCATTCTATTCCTTGTGCTCACAGCAAACTGATTGTGAGTTATCTGATGTCTTACAGTCTCTCTTTTCATTTTGTTTATTCAGTTTTGCATGCATGCACTGTGACTAGTTAGGAGGGCTACAAGGTCATTTTAGTATTTTCCCACAGAGACTCAAAGCACCTAACATAATATTCGTAGATTAATTGTAGGAGGAAATGGATTTGAAATACTTTGGCCAAAAAGTGCCTTTGGGAGGGGCTAGTGTAGTTGCTGACCTTGGAGTCCGACCTGGGAAAGAATTCTGTCTCTGTAAGGTGTTTCCCCTCCGTGGCAGGGGGTGGGGTGGGGGGGGTGTCAGATTCTTAACCTGTCTGAGCCTTAGTTTCTTCCTTTGTAAAGTAATGGTTAATAATACCTATCTTATAGAGTACTTACTGAAAAATGAATACAGTAGCATATGGTAGGTGCCTGTCACTGAATGGACCTTAATAAGTGAGAGAACACATCACTTTCTTTTGAGAATAGCATAAAATCTGCCTGACAGCCAATTAGAGCTTCCTTGATGAGGAGGCTTTGTAATTATCTGCTCTGTTATGTACAGTAAGATTTCTACATGGCGGGGGTGGGTGGGGAGGCACTTGACATGAAAGAAATAGTCTAATTTAGTTGTACTGTTGTGGTTTAGGAGCTGATTTCTAGTGGACCGCTGTGAGGTCAGTATTACTTATGAATCCACAAAGTCGTAGGATCATTTGTTTCAGGGTTAGGTTGTTTCCTGATCCCCTCTGTTAATCCCCAGGTGCTGAATGGTAGTGATTCTGATGAGAAGAAAAAGTCTTCATATTTGCAATGATTATTCATTGAGCAATGATAATTGAAATCAGAACAACCGGTTTTATCATTTTGTCCGGGAAGGGACTTGCAGTATAGTCATTTGAAATTTTTTCTAGTTGTAGAAATAGTAAGTTGAAATAGGACTGTAAGTTTGATTTGTAGTCACCTGGATAACATTTTCTTTGAAGTAAGCAGAAAGACAACATTGTGGAATGGTTGAGGAAAAAAATCTCCCTGCCTGCAGAAATTTTTGCCGGGTTGCAAAATTTGCTGTATCCTTCCCACACCTCTCCATGTTTTAGCAGTGATGTACCTGATAGCAGTGAGGTAACCTTTACTCATTTTCAGCATGGGAGTTACACTTTCCATTTTGTTTTAAGTTCTTTCTTGTCTGCAGGTAGCGTTTAAATCCGTTATACTTTCTTTTATACAGTGAGAGCTTTCTGATGGATAAACTTAAGGTGCAGGTTTTAGAGAGAGGGACTAGTCTAACCTTTGCATTTGAATGTTTCCAGTAGAATAGGTTTAAATTAAAGGTTCAAATCTTCATGTTCAGGGTATATAAGGTGTCCTATTTAAATGAACACCCTCATTTAAAGTCAACAGTGTATTGTTATAAATCAGATTCAAGAATTATTCTTAAACGCATTCATGAATATGAGCTAAAATAGTGATCTTGAGCAGTGCTTCAGTAAATGCTTCAGTGACTCATAGGAAATGATATTGGAGCATAGAATATTTTATATCTTATCATTGGCTTAAATTTGTTAGTTACTGAAGGTTTTCAAAATCCCCTAATTACTGTTAACTCTGTCCTCAGGAGCTGCAAGTTTTCCATTATCTATATGAAGTGAGATTCTTTGCCCAGTGTTAAGAAAACATATCCCCTCACCAGTGGCATGATCTGTCCATTTAAAAGAGAAAAAAGAAAGTACATGCAATCTGTACAGTTGAACATTTTTGTCATTTTTAACTGTCAAAAACTATTATTGTACCCTGAAGGTAAGTAGCTTAGACTTTGCTCATTATCAAATGACAAAGTTGGGGCCTTTTTAAGAAGCAAAGCATACTCGGTTGGCAGTTACTTGAGAAGCAGAGGATTGCTATTTATGGTGATATTCAATGTCATTTTCATTAAAAAGGGAAATGCCATAATGTGTGTAAAACTCCAACCATTTTTGAAGAATAAACTGACTATTCTGACCAGAATAGACTTGCCTGTGGTCTTCCTTTCATTCCACTAATATTTGTAAGTGGCTTAGAGCAGCATTTCCCAAGCTGTTCCATTGAACATTAGTTCTTATACAATGCTAGTAAGTGTCCTCTGGGGATGAAAAAAGGATCCTTGACAAAGTAATGGGCAATGTGAAATGCATTTCTTTTCTGCAGAGGTAGTATTGAGAACATTTGTGCTCATATACCTTAACAACCCTTCAAGAGAAAGGATACATTATGCAGTGTTTCTCGGACTTATTTGGCCATGGAACCCTGTTTGTGAGAATACCTAATAAGCATTTCATGTTATGACCGGTGTGGAGTGGAGCCCAGTTGAGTAATTCTGGTGTAGAGAGTTTATGAATAAAAAAATGACTCCTTTTGGGGCTTCCCTGGTGGCGCAGTGGTTGAGAATCTGCCTGCCGATGCAGGGGACACGGGTTCGTGCCCTGGTCCGGGAAGATCCCACATGCCGCGGAGCGGTTAGGCCCGTGAGCCATGGCCGCTGAGCCTGCGCATCCGGAGCCTGTGCTCCACAACGGGAGAGGCCAAAACAGCGAGAGGCCTGCGTACCGCAAAAAAAAAAAAAAAAAATGACTCCTTTTATATAGGATTCATAGTTTGGCCAATAGTGGGAAGGGACTTTCCTGGGAACATATAAGATATGTTTCCAAACTAACATAGACTGTTAGGGATGAATGTGATTTCAAAGGCCATCTAGGCCCATTGCCAATAACAGTAATACTAGTAGCAGCCTCCATATTTTGGAGCATTTGCTGTTCATCAGCCACTGTGTTGTCCTTCTACATGCATCATTAACTACTGGTCTCTCCAGAGTAGTTTACCATCCATTGGTCTTCATTTATGCTTTGGAGAATATAATTTATTTTTAAAAAACAAATAATTCAGAATTTATAATCCACTTATGGTCTCATATATTAGTTTACTTTATTCGTTTATTTATTGAGCAGCCATTTACTGAGCACCAGCACCATGTTCCTTATTCTAATGATGTTATCGTTGCTCAAAATGTTTCTGGGACTTCTTTGGGGATTATCTTCAGAACATCTGTCAGATACTTTAAGATATGTGTCGACATACCTTTTTTTAAACCTTGAAGGTGATTTTGATTTGCTAAATAGCGAATAGTTGTTCAGAACCAAGTCAGGTGAAAGATACGGGTCAGAAGTTACAATCCGGCAGCCCTCAGTTTTCTTTGATCTGCTTATACGTTTTTAAAAAAATTGAAACAAAATGGAAAGATTTAACATTAAACAATCTGGTTTCCTTTTTCTTTTCTTTTTTTTTTTAAAACCAGACAAAATGATACTGTTTATGAAGCCGTTGCAAGGGTTCTGGAAGACATAATGAGGGTAGTGGCACAAGGAATGGGCATAATGGATTTCTCTGTAATGCTATTTACAATATTTTAAAATTGAAGACATTGAAATTATTAAGTAATATGGAACTGATTAAAAAATTATATCCATTCAGTGGAATATCATTCAATTATTATAAATGATACAGGTCTGTATTTGATAGGGAAAATTATTCACATTATTTAAGTGAGACAAGATTACAAAACAGTTTGTATAGTATTTTTGTATGGTATTATCTAATATTGGGGGGACTAACTCAACCTCACATCTCATTTACATGAGAAAAACTTCTAGAAGTATAACCCAAAATACTAATGCTGCTTGATTCTGGCTGCTTGGATTAAAGGTGTTCTTAAAAAAAAATACCCCAATCCCACTAACTTATAACAACATAAGTGCAAAACAAACTGCTATATACCTCCATCTCATCAGCTTAGTATATAATAAGGCACACAACAAATTTAATAGTCAAATGAATATGGCTTCGTTTCCCCATCTCAACATATGAGAAGTTCATTTTTCTCTAGAGATTCTCTTCTATGATATTTCCTGGGACCCACAGGTTTGCTTACTAGTCCAAAAGAGTCAGTTAAGGACACCATCAATAAAATGTTCAGGCCGCTGAAGAGCCCAGTTTCTTTGCTGCTCTTTTTGCTTCTGCTGCAATACAGTGTAACCTTCAAGATCAGGTAATCTGGGGTACTGAGCAAGACCCTGTCCTTGGCAGGAATTGCCATGGTGGTTGAGGCCAACTTCTGCCATAACTCTGGTTCTTTAGTCATTCTTCAGGATGCTATATCAGGGGTTATGCTAGCATCAACTTTTTGTGTCCAGGATCTGGCTTTTGCTTCTTTTATTGAATCTGAAGCTCTTACCGCAGTGGACCAGCATTCTTCCATAGCCCTCATCAGTTGGAGTTCAGTACTAGCTGCCCCCTACCACCCCCACCATTGGCTGGCATGGCTTGTGGGATCCTTGACCAGGGATCGAACCCAGGGCCTTGGCAGTTAAAGTGCTGAGTCCTAACTGCTGGACCGCCAGGGAATTCCCCAATAGCTGCCCCTTTAGATGAGACATGCACTCTCCAGTTTTCATCAGTCCCCACTACTCCCTGTTATTTCATTGACACTATGGCTAAGGTCAGGTGTGATTTATATCTCTGTACTGAGCACTGAGGATATATGTAGATATAAATAAGACACAGTTGCTGCCTTCAAGAAGCCTTCCTCTGGTAATAGAGACATGGTAAAATGTAATTATATGGTAGGTGCTATAGTCAAGTGTATATTTAAATATTAATTGAATACCTACCACATGCTAGGTATTAATGCTCAGTGCTTTAACTCACTAAAGCCTCAACACTTCTGTGAGTTGGTGTTATTTTTTCATTTTACATGAAGAAAGTGAAATGTTACTTGTTTCATTTTAAACATGAAGTGAGCTCAGAGATGGTTAAGTAACTTAGCCTAGGTCATACAGCTAGTAAGTAGGTAATTGTGATTCAAAATCAATTTTCTGACTAAGCGCATCAGTTCCCACCCTGCCTTCTTTGGGAGCATTAAAGCTTGACCCATGTAACCACATGCACTCGTTTTGTCTCAGGGTGTTTATTAGGGCAAGATGATGCAATTGTCTGGTGTAGAGGGCTGTTGAGTTGCAGGACCGGGGAAGAATATGAGTTAGAACCGCAGAGATCCAATGAGGCTCTTAGTCCACCATAATGACAAGCTACAGAAAGCTATCCTAAGTGAGAGTGCCAGGTGGAAATTCTAGGATAATTTGAGTTATCTTCTCACTAGTGGCTTGAATTCTACTAAGGTGACTGTTGATGAGAAATAGGAATTGAAGTGTTTTTCTTGCAAACTGCCAAGAACTAATAAAAAGTATGCCAAAGACCTTCACAAAGTATCAAGAGACATGTTTGGTTTAATCTGGTACATCAAAAGCAGAATCAAAGGGTAGGCTTTTGGAACAATAATCAGACTTCAGCCAGGATTGGTGGTGAAAGGCACGGATTTCCGGCATAAAAACTGGGGAAGAGTTTTAGTAGCAGCTGGGAAGTCCTCCTGTACTGCCCCCTTTATGGCTCAGGAGTTTCTTTCTGCAGGGTTGCAGGGTATGCTGGAAATAGAAGAGAGACATTGCGTTGTGGTAGCTTTGGGGCCCTAAGGAGCTAAGCTTTTCTGAATCTTAACCGCTGCGTAAAACAAGGAATTTGGATTGGGTGACCTTTAGTACTTTACTTTTTTTTTCAATGCTTATTCAGACACAGTACAGTATACTTTATATATGCTGGTTCATTTAATCCTTACAGTGGCTCTGTGATATAGATGGTGATATTCATATATTAAGATGAGGAAACTGAGGCTCAGGGTTAGCCCAGTGTCATACAGTTAATAAGTAGAGGAATCAGAATTTGAAACTAGCTCTGCCTGATTTCCAAGTGTTTATTGTTTTGCCGTAGTGACACTAATTAATGATCAGTGATGTGAACATGTTTTCCATATTCCTGTGCCTCCCACCCTTCAAAGGAGCTTCTTTGCTTCCTTGCAGCTGATTTGACCCCCAGTGTTATGAGGTTAAGAGGGGCTCTAGTGTGAATAAGGCACACAACTGGCCTGTTGGCTTTCTGCCTTCTCTTCCGAGTCTGGTAGCTATTCAGAAGCTGTGATCTAAACTTTTCAGAAAAGAGCTACAATACCTGTAGCTCTTTGTAGCTTCAGGAATCATCTAACAGTGCACCCTGTTAGCATAACTAAGCTCTTATTTAGATGCCATAGTGAAATTGCCATGCAGTTCCTTAATATTTTAATGTATAGTGTTTTTAATAATTTAGTTGTTTCAAGTCCTTATAAATTATACAAGTGATTTGCTACTGGTTAAATGTTTCTAGTAGTTTAGTAATAAAATTTGTATCAACTTATAGAGTGCTGTTTGTCAGATACTTAGCTAGATCTCTAACCAACATATCAAATTAAACATTAGTCAAATTTGTAATTTTTAAATTAGTGAAGTTGGGTGTAATGATTTATGCTACCTATACATACAGTCAGTTTCTATCTGTGAATGCTGAACTCAGATACAGAGGGCCAACAGTATTACACCATTTAATATAAGGGACTTGATCATCCTTAGATTTTGGTAAATGCAGGGGTCCTGGAACCAGTTCCCCATAGATACCAATGAAGGACTGTATATGACAGCTAAGAATTTCCTTGGATGTGCCCTGAGGTGCTCCATGTCTTGGTAAGCAGTGTAGAGCCATGGGAAGAGTACCACCCTAAATGGGACCTGAGTTTGACTCCTAGATGAATGGCTAGGGGCCAGTTGCTTAACTTCTCTGCACCTCACTCTTTCTCGAAGAGAAGTTAATATGGCAAAGTGATTGGACAGTCTGCCTTGCCTCTATTTCAGTGACCTGCTGGATCTCTGCATATGCCTATAATGACCTCTCATGTAAGATCAACCAAGATTTTTCTAGAAAAGATCTCATCTGCCTGGCAAAACAGTTGTGTTGTTTAGTCCTGGGATACTTTGCTTTGATGAGAGGAAGCAGATATATAAGGAGATTGTTGAAGGCCTCAGGTAATAGTGAGATGTTTCTATTTGAATATTAAAAGAATATATATTAACTGATTTTCACCATATTAGGAGGCTTCTCTTAAAACCTAAACAGTTGGGCCCACAATCCATAAACAAGTCTTTGACTGTCACTGGTTAAACTTCAGCACCCCAGAATGTCTTCAGTAACCACGATACTTATAATCTCTCTTGAGATCACCCCTGCTGCTTGTTCTTGAAAATGTGGTAGAAAAGTTTATCTTCTATGATATCAAAACTCTGTTATATTAAAAGCTAATCAGCAGCATTTTATAACCACCCTAAATAAATTAATCTATCAAACTATATTGTGTTTTAAACAATATATTCACTGATGTTCACTCATCTTTGCCAATTTTTTTCCCCCTTTATCATTATATTTCCCTCTTGGGTTCCTGGTAGACTTTTTGAAAATGCCACTGTCCCTGTCACTAACTTCATACATTATCCCAGAATTTTCCTATTTAGATTAGTTTGTATTTCAAAATAAAGTGATTTGTCGTGGTACTAAAGTGTGCTTTTAAAATTACCATGGACATAAAGATAGATGCCTTTTCAGAAATCTTGCAAACCATTGTATGACCATTGATATCACTGTTTGTTACTTTAAAGAATCTGTATTTTCTTTGGTGACATTGGATTTAGCCCACCCAGTTTTCTTTTTCTTCTTCTGTTAATGCTTAACAGAAAACTGAAGATAGTTAAGTCACAACTTTCCGACCTTGTGCACATTGCTTCTCTGGTTTACTGCCATAGGATACTGTAGCAGTATCTTACAGACATCTTTGATGGCCAATCAGCAGCAGTTAAATTACCTTAAATTTTTTAAATGGAACTCTGACAGCCAATAAGAAATCCTTTGGGTGGGAACTGTAACAACCCTTTCGCATGATTTTAAGAACAATTCTAAATTTTCAGTATCTTCTGTTTTGGAAGCACATATGGCCCTAGTGCATCTGCTGTGTGCATTTGCCAGGCATTTTGAAGCCTTAAGTTCCTCGTAGTTTGAAGTCTGGATCTGACCCCTGTTCTGCTTCTCAAGGTAACTTTAAAACAGGAAGTGTACAAAGGAGGTAACTGATGACGTGATCAGCCAATCATGGTTTTGTGTTCTTAGCTGATAACGCAGCTCAGCCAATGGGACCACTCTGGAGGCAAGGTTTGGTGTCAAATAGCATGCTAGATTGAATGCCTTTGACTGTTAAAGTGGAAGGAGGCTGCAGGGCTTCATTGGAGCCTCGGAGTTTTTCACTGAGGCAGGGGTCAGCTGAAAGACAAAGAAAAATGGCGAATAGTTTGCTGGGGGGTGGGGGGACAGCTGTTCGGGTTTTCACTGGAGTGGACATTCCAGACTCAGGTTTCTGCATCTCCTGCTGCCTTTTGTTTCCTCCGTCCTTTTTTGGGGGGGAGGGATAGGAGTGACTTAAATTCTCCCTGTCCGAGGAGATATAAATAACTACATGTAAAATTAATGCAGTTCCCGGTAAGTTTAATTCTTTGTTTTGTGTTAAAATGGTAGAAACTGTTTAGCTTCAGAGAGTGTAGACAAGTTGCACTGTTTCAGAAAATGGCCACTTTACATTCCATGCATACCTTTTGGTGCACCTAGAATACCTTGCTCTGTTTAGATTTTGCATGCCCTTCAACTAGGATTTCTTTTCCTAGTTGAGTATTGAGTAGAGCAGGTACATGAAGAAAGGCTAATCATTTTTCAGGGGCACACAGAAGCAAAGCACTTTCTCTTTGCATTCGGTAAACTTATCTGTTTTCCAAATAATTTTCCTTTGTTCAAGTGCACTGAAGCTATCCTACAGAATAAGCTGAGTTGTTGTAAGACTTTTTCTGTTTCCATGCACTTTGTTGACATTTGTGTTTTCAGAGGTGGAAGCAACACCATTGCTGTTCTAAATTCGTGTGAAAATATGATTTGCACTGATGCAGGTTCTAATGGTAAAGGCCCACATGCCAGTATGAAATTCTCCCATAACTTTTTGATTTACCTGTCTGCTTCTAGATTCTAATAAGTACCGATTAATTAAAAATCTTTGTTTTAAAATGCACATTTTAGCTTACAATGCTGGTTAGAAACATCTCCACTATATTGGCAGTGACAAGAGCAGATCTTTTTCTGCCAGTTTCACACATTTTGTCAGGTGTTGATTTGGTTCCTTTAAATGATGTGAGAAAAATGCTTTTCATTTTCTATATGAAATCTTTAAAATCCTAATTTACCTGCAGTTTGTGAATAGGAAAGTTAAGAGTACAGGCACCCTGTCTTTTGCCCTTGGTATTTTTTTTTCCCTCTCTAGGGATATGAAACTAATGTAGGTTGCTGGCTAATTGGTAACCAGCCTATTCTTGTGAATAGTGAAATCTTCCATGCCGTGTACTAAGATCTATAATACACTTGATTTGAAAAAGCAGTTCTTTGTTTTCTTTTTATTTGCAAATACGGAATGAAGGTCATTGGAACATTTCTGCAGCAGACTCAGTATGGAGCAGTGAACTGGCAGCACTCAGCCTTTGGGTGGGGAAGAGGAGCAGGCCCTATTAGAGGAGAAGTTTGGAGGGTGTTGGTTTGCCTTCCCCTTGAGTAAAGGATTTACCTGAGAGGATCGATAGGGGTTTAGATTTTGGGCTCTTGTAATTGGAGTGGTGTAGCAGTCAAAGTTGCTAGATGCAGGCCTCTGTCGTTGCTCGCAAAAGTGACCTTGAAAAACTGCCGAGGAGTTGAAAGATTGAAGGACAAAGTTTGTTTATGCAGATCTGGACTGAAAAGCTCTATTTAAGATGAAAAGAAGCTGTACTTCTGATGTTCAAGTCCAGTGGTTAGTAGGAATATGTTATAGATTCAAATTAGGAGTTTTCAAGCAATAAGACAATGGGGCTGTATTCATTCTCTCCCACTCTTCTTCATTCCCTCCCCCCAGCAAAAAAAATTTAAATCCTTTTTGGTATGATAGTTGAGTGAACTGCCTAACAGATTCAGAATTCCTTGCATGCTACCTTGTCTTCTATGTAATTTAGAGGGTTCTTAGTGAAGAATGGTATTTCAGGAGTTCAAGGTAGTTATGTTTGTGAAACTTCTTTTGGGAAATTGGAATGCTTATGGTAAGAAAACAGTCATTCTGGAAAAAAAAAAAAAGGCAACGGTCATTCTGGGAAGTTAAGTCCTAAGAGAAAGGCATATGTGTTAAAGATTACGTTTTAACAGTTAATTATTTTAAATTTATTGTTTACAAGTCATTGATCTATATGTTACCAGTTACTCCAGTTTTTAATAATGGGATTAAAAAAACAGTTGTAGATACTGAATGAGCCTACTGGCCCTGGGAGAAGGCCTGGAGCGGGGGAGGCAGAAGGTAAATGGCTCACAGAATGAGGCCTAGATAAAACTCTTTAAATTAAGAACTTTGTGGATTTAGCGTCTTGGAAAGATATGTAGCTACTGCCTCTAGCCTGGGTTCTTAACCTTCTTAGGGTCATGGACTCTGAGAATCTGCCCTACTGCCTGGGAAAGTGCACCTAGGCATGCCTATGCAGAGCCCCTGGTGACTAAGATATTTCCTAGTATATGTTGAATGGTGTTAATATGATCTCCTCATTTAACACTTTAGCCAAATAAATGTTTCCCAGAGAAATGAAGAAAACTCTACTTCCATAAGGAGCAAAGACCTACAGCTAACTATAACTTAGGCTGGAGGGTGGGTGCGTGTGTTGGCCGGGGAGACTTAGATGGGGTCTGAGATTTGGGCGTTTATTTACTCTGATTACATTGTTTGAGGCAGCATTGTGCAGTAGCAAAAGCAGGAGACCTGTGTTCAGCTATCATCAGCTTTGTGAGCTTGGGCAAGTCAGCCATTTAGTGTCAGCTTCCTCACATGTAAAAATGGAACCTAAAAATAGCACCTTTCTATTTAGTGGTGAGTCTCAAATGAGATCATGTATGTCAAAGTGCTTTGCAAGTTGTGAAGTGCTGCATTAACGTTAGCTGTTACTAGTCTAAACTAGGGGTTAAATGCTCATGGAGTTAGCTGTGACATCAAAGAGAAAATGCCATTCTTTTAAAATGTTTACGAAAGAGTTTGTTTAAACCTGGTACATCTCTTTTTAATCTGGTTTCACATACTTTCACCTGCATATACCTGTTTCTGCTGACAGGACCCTATGTAATGCAGACATTGAGACCATCAAACATTCCTATGGAAGAATTTTAACCCTTCTGTCAAAAATTGAGGGCCTCTTAGAACAAGATGAAATGAGAACACTGATATTTTTTAAACCCTTGTTAGCTTTAGGAACCTCCCAGAATAAAAACTGGGAACCTGTTCTGATTGGATACTAAGATTTGCAGTATAACGCAGGTAGGTTGTGATATTTTCAGATGTTTACCAAGCAGGGGTTAACATTTTTAGTTTGTGCACCAAATATTTATAAAGTAAATGGGAGCCACTTTTTGTTTGCTTTGTGGTCATATGATCTCTTTTCTGTCAGTTTTCAAACTGGGAGGTAGTTTTAGCTTGCAAAGTGGTAGTAAGCTAATAAATGTTGGGATGAAGACTTAAAAAATAAATACTTGGTCTCATCAAAATATAAATGCGGGAATGCATTTCTCACAGTTGATACCTATTGTGAGATACATTTCCAGGGTAAATGGCGGGAACCCATGGAGGTTTCTTTCTCACCCATTTTACATGCCTGGTGCCATCTATTTTTAGGGTTCCCCACCCCCACGGGGGGTGGTGGTAGTGGATATTTTGTGATCTATTAGATTTCCTGTCCTATTAAGTAATTTCCTCTCAGGCGTGTTCAGTCAGCATTGATGTCTGCCTCCTTTCTGTGCATTGAAAGAATCATAAGAAGATGGAATAAGGTTTGGCAAAATTGGCATTGACCTCTGCAAGTAAAATTCTAGTTCAGGGATGTGTATGTTTGAAAACAGCAATCATGGTCACTGGGAACTTTTTGTTCCTAAAACAAGATGGGGGGGTCTCCTTTTAAAGAAGCTATATACTTTTGTGGAGGTTCCAGTAACCCAAAAAGCATTTTTAAAGCTAGTCATTTATACATGGTCGTCTTAGTGAAAGAAGTTATTTTTGCCTATCCCTATTCCCAATAAAATATGCAAACAGAGTTTATATAGTCTTAAGTTAGCCTAACGGAAATTATTTAGGGATCTAGCCTAGTTCCCTTGTTGTAAAGTGGGGAAGTTGAGGCCCAGAGAGGTTAGTTGTCTCAGTCTTTCAGCTTTTTAATGACTGGCCTTTTTAGTGGCTGGTCAGAGATTCAACTCCTGCTTAGTTCATTCTATGTTTCTTTTATTCCTCTAGGCTGTGTTTACTTCTTACTTTTCATATTTGTCTTCCTTTTTGGTACATCTTTGAACACAGAAGGAACAGAGAGAAAGTGGGCCATGGAAGAGGTTCAGAAGTCTTCATGTGGAGTCTGGTGGTTAGAAAGTCTTCTGTGGCAGCAGACTTACTGTCCCTTTTGGGATCTGAAGATCTCTTGCCTCAGCCAGTTGCTTATTCAGAAAGCTGAGAATAAGCTAGGAAGCTAATTGTACCCACCTGGCTAAGCTGTCCCAGAGAGCTGGGTCGCTTACATGCATTACAAGGAAGTAAACTAAGGCACACAAATACAACACCTGCATGCCAGTTAGTCTTGTTAACACACCTCAAGAACAAGCCAATTCCCAAACAGGTTTGGGCCTGCTCTTCGAGTGTGTCCTTAAAGCCAACCTGTATTTAATAAAGATCCCAGGATCATTTTAAGGATTTGACAAGACTGAAATAGAAATCATTGTCTGTATACTCCCAAAATAATATTTTAACTATGCTAACTTTAATCTTTACTACCAGCAAAGTAGTATTATGTATCTGCACGTGTGTGCGTTTGGGTACTTGTAGGTTTGATTTTTGTTCTTATTTTGCATATTCTCTGGTAGAGCATAATCTACTTGAAATTTAAAATTTTTTCTCTTTTTACCATTTTCATATATTTGAACAAAAAGTACAGCTTATTGAAACAACAAGAGCTTGAATTATGTAACTTATGTTATATTTAAGTCCTGAGGTATACTGTGACTGAAAATTATAGTAGACACAGCTGGATGGTATCCACCTCATGCCTGCATTTTCCAGAAGCTTAGTTTCCTTTTTACTCTGTTCTTTCTGCTGCCGCTGTTGGGCCTGGCTCTTTAGAACTTAGATTCTACTTGCATTATCACCCTTATCTTCCTGTCACTCCCCTCGGCATCCCAAAGCCAGACTCCACTGTTCAGTAATTGACCAAAAGTTTTTCTCTAAGAGTATTTACTATAAATTACAGTTCTACACCCTGCAGTGAAAAAGGGCAGTTGAAGGATAAGAAATGAAGGTAAATTCCAGTGTAAAGACAGAACTAAAGGAAAAAAAAACCTTGTAAATGTTTAACTTTAAAGTGGCATAACATAGCTTGTGACCTTGTGTTCCTTAGTTCAGAGGAAGAAAGGAGACTAAAATAACCACAGCAAACAGCAGTGCTGATTCACTTGGTTATCCTTTTTTTCTTGGAGGTACTGTCATTTTGGTCTGTCTCTATAGTTTCAATTACATAGAAAACTAAAGAGAAGACCCTCTTGACTGGAAATATCCAGACACAATGAATTTTTCCTTTATCTACCTAAGCTATATAGTTCTTACCATTGAGAAAATACTAAAGTTGGACGCTTTATAGTTCTTTCACTAATTCACCTGCATGCATGTCTCATTTATGTGGAGATTTTAAAAATGTATACAAATAAAATTTTACTACAGGATCTAACAATCTGATAGGGGAGACAGGTGATGTATATCAAGTATATGAAACTGCTATGGAAAGTACAAGCAAAGGACACAGAATTCAGAGGAGGGGAGACCTTTTCTTCTGGCTTAGGAATGAAGGAAGGCAGTTAGTTAACTGGGTGTTGGATTCAGGGAGGTAGGCACATGGGCACTTCAGGCATGGGGAACAGAAGGAGGAAGGTCATGATTCAGAAAGTGTAGTGTGGGCTGAAGAGAGCAGTAAATGGTCTAGTCTGCTTAGAACATAAGGAGATGAGTTAGGGACAGGAAGGAGTGGCAAAAGAAAGAAGTCTGAAGAAGTAAGTTGGGGTCAGATATTGGAGGGCCTTGACTGCCAGGCTAAGAAATTTGAACTGTCTCTGCTTGATAATGGGAAACCATTGGAGATTTTGGGTAATAGGTTGATGTGGCATTATCAGAGCTGTGCTTTTATAAGATGTATTAAGCATCATTATGTAGAAATGAGTAGAGGACAGTAGAAACAGTGAACATTATGCATTGAGTTCACATACTAGGTTCACAATCCTTAGGATTATTATGAGGGTTAAAAGAGACAGCAGTGTAAAAGGCTTAGAACCATACTTGGCACACACTCCTAAATGAATAGCATTAGCTATTACCGTCATCTTTATTATTACATGGAAGTGATGAGAACCTGAACAGAGATAGTGGCAATGTGAAGAAAGGTCAGGAGATGGACACTGTTATTACAAAGTTTAGCAGTTGATTAGAATTGAACGGAGTCTAGGATGACTCAGATTTCAAGCCTGAGAAACTGGAGGATAGAAACAGAAAAGTTAGAAGGAGCAGGTTTGGGGAAAGAAGATGATAGATGCAATTTTAGACAAAAGGAGTTTGAGTTCTGGGTGGCTTTCCAGTTGGAGATGTTTAGCAAGCAGGACTGGAACTTTGGAGAAGTACCAGAATTGGTAACATATGTTTGGAATTTAAGCTCATAAAGATCGTAGCTGAACCTGGAGAATGGATGGGAGAATCAAGGGAGAGCATGGGCAGAGGACCAGAAGAATAAAGCTTCTTGTTAATGATGGAAACGCAAACAAGTTTGGCCCCTGCAGTTGAGACATCTAGAAATGAGTGTGGCAGAGTCCTCTAGGTCAGTGTTCTCTAAGCTCTTTTGATTGTTCACCCCTGTTATCTGAGTGTACGGCTGTCATATATGAGTTAGTATTCTTCACTCTAAAAAGTCACTTGTTCTTTTTTGGAATGTTAATTTAGTTAAAACTAGAGAATATCTATATCTTCCCTTATCTAGGGAAACACAACAAAGTGAAGGTATCGCTACTAGCCCCACATTTTCCTCTGAATACTTAGAGTACCGTGCGTGATACACGATCTTGTCACAAGTTAAACTGAGCGAGGATATCAGTATCAGCCCATAGGTTAAATATTCAGAAAGCTAATACTAACACATTTTCTGTGTGTGCCTTGATCTGAAAAAGATTAGAAATACTGCCCTACGATCTGGCCTTCACTTTTTCTGAAGAAGTACAAGTATTTCCTTGAAATGTTATGCATTAGCTCCTTGAGATTAGTTATGTATATGTTTATGTCTGTGTGTGTGCATGCATAACCTCAAGCTTTCTTGTTTAAGCTCTAAGTATACACCCACATCTCCATCCAATGCAAAGACTTCTTTTTTCCTGAATTGCATCAGGCTTAATCTTGCTGGTGTTAGCTTTGTAAAGTCTTAAATGACAGCATTCTGCATGAAGCCAACCATAAATACACAAGTAGGAATTTGGCAACATTTACTTAGCAAGTAATTTATATCCACATGGTCATGATAACACTGAAGAGCAGCACACACAATAAATTACCAGGAATAGGATAGCCTCATCTGTAGGATTTAGCAGATTTCTAGGCTAGGTATGTTGTAATTATCCTCAGTCTAAAATAAAGGCAATAAGAAACTTTTCGCTAGAGAAATAGTGGTAAATTTCCAGCCATCTTACTTGGTTATTTATATCTTGAACTCCATGATTATTTCTCTACTGGTAATTAATTGGCCAAATGCCCATGAAACTACCCTTGAAGGTAGTTAAGCAATGTGATGTGTTTGTATGAAACATAGTACTTTGCAGTTAATGGAACGATTTTTAAAGTTTTTGTCAAACAAGATAGGTGAGCACAACCCTCTTTTCAGAACGAAACATAGTGCAAATAGATTATATACTAGTATGAGTACTACCAGTATGTTGGGAAATTGTCTTGTGTTAATCCTAAATTCACTCAGGTCAGATAACTAGTTGAAGGATTTCCAAATAGATATGAGGTTAGAATTGTGTTAGGTGTTCTGTAGTGTTCTCTTCTTCCTTCCTCCCTTCTTTCTTCGTTGGGAAAGCTGTGTGCGGGCTTTCTCTAGTTGCAGTGAGTGGGGGCTACTCTTCGTTACGGTGTGCGGGCTTCTCATTGCGGTGGCTTCTCTTGTTGCGGAGCGCGGGCTCTAGGTGTGCAGGCTTCAGTGGTTGTGGCACGTGGTCTCAGTAGTTGTGGCTCGCGGGCTCTAGAGCATAGGCTCAATAGTTGTGGCACACAGGCTTAGTTGCTCCATGGCATGTGGGATCTTCCCGGACCAGGGCTCGAACCCGTGTCCCCTGCATTGGCAGGCGGATTCTTAACCACTGCGCCACCAGGAAGCCTGTAGTGTTCTTTAGCTGTGCAAATCTATACTTTGTGGTATATATTGGGCACCTCTTTTTTTTTTTTTTTTTTTTTTTTTTTTTTTTTTTATCCCGGACCGGGACACGAGCCCGCGTCTCCTTCATCGGCAGGCGGACTCTCTACCAGTGCGCCACCAGGGAAGCCCTGGGCACCTCTTATATTTGAGTTCTTATCTTGAACCACAGAGATTGATGTTTTTAGATGAGTCATGGTGTTCTTAAATAATCAGTTGCTTTGTATTTCTTAGCTGTGATTTATAATCTTAGTTTTATCCCTAGTAAGGTAGTTGGAACAGGGATTTTGATTCTGAGAGTAATGGCTGCATAATTAGAATAACATTGTCACCATGTTCACAGTGTTGCAAAGGCTGTAATTTTGAAACACTGCATAGAATTTAACCAGATGATTCCTCCTATAAGTGTGCAGCTATGAAAACAGCTCCAGTAAGGGGGGCTAGGCTAAGGCTATTCCTCTGAACTATAGTGAAAAGATAGAGTGACTTCTCATCACCAGGCCCCCAGAGAGTGAACTTGATCTACTGGACCTTTTTATCTCTGCTCTTGGTTGGTGACCAGATATCCCCAAGTCCCAGTCCTTGTGGGCAACTGCAGCTTTAACAAGCTTGAAAAACTTAAGCTTTCCACTTCGAAATGTGTAAGAATCTGACATCTTGGCATTTTGGAGTACTTTATTTATTTATCTGTCTATGGCTGCCTTGGGTCTTTGTTGCTGCATTCTGGCTTTCTCTAGTTGTGGTGAGCGGGGGCTGCTCTTCCTTGCGGTGCACGGGCTTCTCACTGTGGTGGCTTCTCTTGTTGCGGAGCATAGGCTCTAGGCACATGGGCTTCAGTAGCTGTGGCACGCGGGCTCAGCAGTTGTGGCTCGCAGGCTCTAGAGCACAGGCTCTGTGGGTGTGGTGCACGGGCTTAGTTGCTCCGCGGCATGTGGGATCTTGCCGGACTAGGGATCAAACCCGTGTCCCCTGCTTTGGCAGGCAGATGCTTAACCACTGTGCCACCAGGGAAGTCCCTGGAGTACTTTTGTCCAGGAGAATGATCAGGAAAACTAAAGATAAAAGGCTTTATGGATTTATGTTCCAGGCTGAGAAGATCCACATGTTCTTAAATTCTTAGTCCTCTACTGAGTTATCAGTTCTGAAAGAGAGAAGAGAACATGCCGTGAAAGAGCACAAAACTGAGAATAAGGGCTTATGGGTTGTGGTTCTGGCTGTGGCATATACTTGCCCTGTAACCTAAGGCAAGTCCCTCAGTCTACCTGGATAAAGTATCTTTATCTGTCAGATGGGAATATTTAGTACCTGTGTTGTGTTTGCTGTGAAAAACAAATGAGATAATGTAAAGAAAGCTACTTTCCAAAGTGTAAAAGCATGTACAAACGCAAGGGATTAGCATAACCATCTCAGTTGCTTTGCATTCTTTGAAGTGATCTTTACATTCTCTGTTCCTGACAGCTGTATACACGGAGGTGGGAGATTTAGAGTTTGGTTGACTTGGAGGATTTGTTTATTCTCGTGCCCTTTCTTGCTTGCTTTCTTTTAACTTTCAAATCAATGCTAAAAGACACTAAGCAGAGGGCAGAATTCTGTGTGTCTGTGAATCAGCAGAACCCATACAGCCAAATCAATACAGCCAGGCTCTTAATGACACTCTTATAACACCCTCCAGGTTTTTAATTGAGAATTCTCCAGTATTTAGATGGATTAACTCACCTGCACAATATTCCATTTTCCAGTGGAGTCTATGATTAGATAATTATGTACACTTCTGCTACATTTTCTAAAGTAGAACAGGTTTCTCCCCATCCCTACTCTTTTTTGACTTTTCCATTGTATTACGACCAAAGGTTATTGCACAGCTGAGCTCAGGTACTTGCAAGGGATTTCCCCGTATGCACATTTCAAAGAAAAGAACCCAGAGTAAAGTCAAAGATACCTGGGGTCTTGAAGTAGTTCTTGAGGAGCTTGTGTTTGTTTATTCAGTAGATGTGTCCTATTCATAGGTGCTACTGACTGTCTCCACTAGTGCAAGGCATGTTTCCCTTGAGGATGTGTCAGAAACAAAGATAGTTACATAAGAGCTAGGGAGAAAATAGGAGCATGGAAATTTTAGGCTTAAAAAATACTGTGCCTAATAATAGTAATATTCAGTATATTAGACAGTGAATATGATGATTGTGGAAATAGATTTTATTGGGTGCCAGGAATGGTTTCTTGGGGAGAAAAAAGTTCAGTGGTCACTGGGTATATTTATTTCTTATAGTTGTACATACTGTGAGAGCAAGCTTCTTATCAGTGCTAGTCCCAAAAATCTTTGGTTTCAGTCCATGAGATAGTCTCAAAAATTACTGCTTTCAGAACATATTCCCTTTACTCCAAGATCTTGGATGGAGATAGAAGCAGCCAGAGCTCTCTTCAGAGCTCAGTGTTCTGTTGAATCTTTTTCTTGGTTGGTGGGACCAGATGGGGTAGGATGCTGCCTAGACTTCAGGTCTCCTCTGCCTTCCTTCTGCAAGACAGAACAGCTACATACTTCCAGCTTACAGAAGTCTGAGGTGTACAAGGAGACACGTTCTAAGAATTTTTATATTTTTGGACTTGTCTAGAGGGAGAGCCTGCATGGCTACTGATCATTGACATTCCCAAGGATTTAAGTTAAGAGCATTCCTAGTCATTTCCATCTTGAATTCTTTATTTGGAACTAGTACATTCATTCTAAATTTAATAGTTTAAAGGGCTTTAAAAATTATTTTATGCTTATAAAAGAGATGGAAGAAGATTTCTTACTGCATTTGTTTCCATGCATCTGATGCAGGACTCTTAGGACACGTGTTAAAAATAAAGTAAGGGGCTTCCCTGGTGGCGCAGTGGTTGAGAGTCCGCCTGCCGATGCAGGGGATGTGGGTTCGTGCCCCAGTCTGGGAAGATCCCACATGCCGCGGAGCGGCTGGGCCCCGTGAGCCATGGCCGCTGAGCCTGCGCGTCCGGAGCCTGTGCTCCGCAACGGGAGAGGCCACAACAGTGAGAGGCCCGCGTATCACACACACAAAAATAATAATAATAATAAAGTAAGTAGTCTAAATTAGAGAGAGAAAGAAGCAAATTGGGTTACTTGTTACAATACGTGAGGGAGATTTGTGTTTGGGCTTGGTACTGTGTTTGAGACTATTCAGGCCAGGAGTAGATGTCTTGTCTAGCTCTGAGCAGTGATTTTGATATGCCATCTGGCATTTATATGATGCTTGGTATTTTTCAAGGCCTTCTAACGAGTCTTTCCCATTTGTGTGCTGCAGCTGCCCTGTGAGGTGAAAGAGGCCTCAAGAAGTTAAGTGACAAGTCAGTAGCCAGAGAGCAAGAACCTCCAGGTCCGATACATTTTATTTATGTATTTACCCTGTACTTTACTGCCCCCCACTGTTTGCTGCTGAGTATTCATAGGTGCTACTGACTGTCCTAGAGACAAGCAAGAGGGAGGATAAAACAGAAAAGAGAGTGATGGAGCAAGGAGAGAGACAACAGAGAAATAAGAGAAGGATGTTTGTATGATAGGAGATAGCAGTGCCATTAGCATCTTCTGTGATTGCCACAGAGATTTTGTGAGCAAGTGGATAAAAATGATCTTCTGGGTTAAGGATTTGAGTCAGTGATCCAAGCCGAGACTGCTCATCTCCCTGGACGGTTTGAATATACACATACCTTAAAGTAACAAAAAGTGAGAATGAACGATCTGTACTAAATCAAGAACAGAATTTTAGAGCTTTTGTATTTCCAGCTGCACTATTTACTATATTGTGACCTTGAGCAGGTGACGTAAGATACCCAATCCTCGGCTTTCTTATCTGTAAAATTGGAATGATACTGATATCTTTGGCACTGAGCTGAGTGAAGATCAATTGAGGGTAAAACTCTAAAGCTTTTAAGTTGGCACCTTTGAAACATTCTTCAGAATCACACTTTTCACCTCTCCTGGGCGTACATTAACACAGGATCCTGCTAGAAGCTGGGCAAAAGATTGTTCTTAGAGTTTCTGAGTCTCAGAGGGGATCCAGTAAGCAAAATGGCTCTTTGTTTTAGATTACGTTTTAGCTCAGACTTACAGGCACTATTCTTTCTCCAGCTCATGTTAGAATTCTCTTTGAGGCTCAGGGTCTGAAAACCCAGTTACGTACTTGTCATTCTTCCTTCAAGAATTTATTTACTTTCATTAGGTTGGAGTGTCAGAGAGATTAACAAATATTTCTGTGGGGTAGAGAGGGCTGGCCTAGTTTACTCCTAATGGAGGTTGAACAGGTGAGGAAGCAATGTAACAGCTGTGTGATCTAGGGCAAGCTTTTCAAACCTCTGACGCTCAGTTTCCCCATCATTATATTATCAGATCCTTTTTTTTTTTTTTCTAAAGGGCCAGATAATATTTTCAGCTTGTGGGTCATACAGTTTCTGTTCTAGCACTTCAACTCTACTGTTGTAGCGTGGAAACAGCCATAGACAATGTAAGTGAATGGGGGCTGCAGTCTTCCAGGAAAACTGAATTTACAAAAACAGGCTGCACGCCAGATTTGGCCTGTGGGCTGTAGTTTGTGGACCCTTGCTTTAGAATACTTCACTAAAATATTTGGTCTTTTTTCTCCATCATACAAAATACTGATAGTGTTTTGTTGCTGTCATATATGCCACTGTATAGACATACATGTCATGTAAGCTGAATGTCAGTAAAGGCATGAGGAAGAAACTATGTGAAGTAAGATGTTCACATACCATTCCTATTCCACAGGAACAGGTTTTTAAATGTTCTGGTCACGCCTTCCTGTTAAGTTTCATTGCTTATACCAGTTGCTCTGCCTTCCTTTTTTTCCCAGATACACTATAACTATATTATGATCTAGCCCTTGTTTGAAAGATTATGTTGTAGTAGACAGCAAGGAGAAACATGTTTTGTTTTTGAAGGAAGAGTATCTCTGCTGCCAATTTGAAAATGTATCTTTGTGAGCAGATCTTTAGGGAGAGTAGTATGCAGGCACTTCCAACCCATAGTCTTTTGGAAAGCATGATTTCTCCTGTAGGCAGTTTGAAAAGGGGCTTCATACATAACCTTTTGGAGCTCAAGACAGACACACCCTCAAACACTGAACTTGGCATTGTTTGGGATTGGGGCAAGGGATCTACATTATTCATTCTTAGAGTAGTGGGATACTGTGTAATAACCTGCCAGTAAGTATGACCATCTGGAACCCAGTTATGTTTAGAATTTAAGTAGTAAGGTTTCTGGCACTAGGCTTAGTGCTTTCTTGCTTCAGTAGAAACCTTAGATGAGCTTAAATAAAGACTGTTGAGGGACTTCCCTGGCAGTCCAGCAGTTGAGACTCAAGTGCTTCCACTGCAGGGGGCACAGGTTCAATCCCTGGTTGAGGAACTAAGATCCCGCATGCCATGTGGCACGGCCAAAAAGTTTAAAAAATGAAAAGAAAGGACTGTTGAACTCTCTTTTCTCTCTAGTCACCCTGCCTTCCCTTGTATTCATTCATTTATTACATCTTCAAGCAGTGAAATGTAGGCTTTCCATACCAGACCACCCCTTCGGCCTTTGGAGTATGTGTTCGGTACACATTGCTTCTGGAATGGCTTAGTGAAGTGACTGGCCCAAGGCCACCAGCTTGTAGGCAGCAGGCCAGTTCACAAACATAGGTCTTTTTATTTCCAGAACATTGTTATTTTTCTCCTGAAATTGTCAATGTAAGGTTGGTTTTATTGTGGAGAACATATGCCTCCTTAAGGCTTGAAATGCTTTTTAGCCATTGTGATTGATAATGGTCCTTATGTCCATCTATATAAACATGAGAACCAGCTTGATGTTGGTGGAATTGTTTTGTTTTAAATTTATTTATTTATTTTTGGCTGCGTTGGGTCATTGTTGCTGCGCGCGGGCTTTCTCTAGTTGCATGGAGCGGGGGCTGCGCTTCTTTGCGGTGCGTGGGCTTCTCGTTGCGGTGGCTTCTTGTTGTGGAGCACGGGCTCTAGGCGTGTGGGCTTCAGTAGTTGTGGCACGTGGGCTCTAGAGCGCAGGCTCAGTAGTTGTGGCACGTGGGCTCTAGAGCGCAGGCTCAGTAGTTGTGGCACACGGGCTTAGTTGCTCCGCAGCATGTGGGATCTTCCTGGACTAGGGATCAAACCCATGTCCCCTGCATTGTCAGGTGGATTCTTAACCACTGAGCCACCAGGGAAGTCCGGAGGAATTGTTTCAGAAATTTTAGTTCTCAAATTTAGTTTTCACTTTTCTTTGTAGTTTGGAAGAATATCTAAAATAACAAGCACAAGTTAGCTTAAATCTTACCCCCTTTCTTCTTATTCATTCATATTAATATTCTTTCTTGATCTTTCATTCCCCATTTGAAATATAACATCCCAACAGTTTTAGCCAATTCAAATAAAGAAGCCTGGAACTAACATTAATAAATACCTGAGCAGTACTGGAACATAAAATGCAGGTGATAGTGCCGCTAATTGGGCAAAATAAAAAGCATGTCATCTAATGACAGGAAAACATGATCAAAACGCAAGTCAAAAAGGCAAGTGAAGAAGTTAATTTGCTTTGAACATAGGGAGGTGCTTGATATATGTTAAGTTGGAGACACATAGGAATGATTGGGGACATTCTCAGCCTGAAAGGCCTAAAGGCTGCAAGTTGGGATTGGGGTGGTGGTGCATTAAGGTGAAAGATGGTACCAGTGTTTAGATTTGTTTTTCCGTCACAACTGGGCCAAGAGATATTTGCTTGCATTTGACAATGAGAGCATTATTTTTAGGTAAAATTTGACTGCCTGGGATGGGGCAGCTCTAGTGTTTTAATAGGAAGCAGCAATGGGCAAGGATTGGACTTCATTTTAGGGGAAATTTCTGTGGTCCTTTTTCCTTGAATAGTTGTTGTGATGATAGGGATTTACGTATTATCTCCCAACAATATCTATTTGGTTTTAGTTGTTTTCAGAGAGCTGTGTTGTGGGTTTAGGCATATTATAATGAAAAGGATTTTTGTAGAGAGAGTGAGGTACATGCCAAGAAATAGAGAGCCAAAACCTAAAGGTGCAGAGTTTTAGAAACTAGGGAATATTGTAGTAAAACCTTATGTTTCTTTGTATTTTATGAGGTTGGTCATTTTGATACATCCTCTTCCATGTCTAGCATATTACTAAGGGAGGATTTGGTGAGAATGGTAACTGGTCGAAAGAAAGAGCTTAAAAGACTTCCAAGGGAATCTTAAAGGAGGAGCACTCTGCTTCTGGGATATTTTGAAAACTCCTTAGGTCTCTTTCTTCAAGAATGATAAAGAGTAACCAGATATTAGAATGACAGATTGTCTACCCCTGAGTGATATGATTGAATCATCCCAATTTGATTGAATCATCCCATTTCCTCCATGATTTTCTCCTTATCCTCCTGGCAATGGCCAAACACAGGTCTCCCCCCTGCCCCTTCTTCTCCTACTTAACTATTGTCATTAATTTTTCAAACTTTGCTCATCTGTCCTGGTCACCTTTCTGAGAAGATTCTGACTTTCAAAAGGTTTACGCTTGGGAATGGTATGCACCCATGTTTCTAGCCTTGCAGTCTGCCTTGCAACTTCCAGGACGTGTGTGCGTGTGTGTGTGGTGTGTGTGTGTGTGTCCCCTTCCTATCATGCCCTTTTATCTTTTTAAAAAATATATATATATTTATTTGGCTGAGCCGGGTCTTAGTTGTGGCATGCGGAATCTAGTTCCCTGACCAGGGACCAAATCCAGGCCCCCTGCATGGGGAGCGCAGAGACTTAACCACTGGACCACCAGGGAAGTCCCATGCCCTTTTATCTTAAATTCACTTCGGCAAGTCATGTGGATTTCTGATTGTAGTCCTACTTATACTCTCAAGGCCCAGAGAGAACCTCGTTTATTTTGAAACTCCTAGGATAGTTTGCAGTCCCAATAAATCTTATTTCAGGGCCAGGCTTTCCAAGAGGCCTCTTTTTTCTCAGAAAGGCCATATGCAACAACTCTCTTGCTCCTTCATTCAGAAGTAATTATTTATCAGGCTTTGAGCTAGGTGCTGTGAGGGAATCCAGAGATAAATCATACTCAGGTCCTACCCACAAGCTTATAAATCAGAAGGGGAAATATGGTAAGAAATACATAAATAATGATCATACAAGGTAATGTGGTGAGGGCAGGAAGAAGTACAGATTAAGGGCTCTGAAGGTTTACAGGAAGGAGTGATCACTTGGAGTTATTTAGAGAACACTTGTGGAGAGACAGCAGTTGATTTGAGCATTGCAGAAGTGGCCTTTTCTTGGTGGACTTTGATTCTTCCCATTTTAGTTTTGGAAAGCAAACTGTTTTTAAAACCAGATAAATTAAGAGATAATGGGAGTTGAGATTTCTTATAGCAACAAACATTCAATATTTCATCTGGTCCTTAAGTCTTTATTAAATAGTTAAATAGGCAGTCTTATTCAAGTGTTTATAATCTAATTAATGAACATGAGTAATAAATCTAATATTAATTATGAACTAAATCTGGGAAATTCTATTATGCATTTTTCATGAGTCATCTAAGCTAATGTGGCTTGGTCTTACTATATATAAATAGCTTTATCTCATGATAGCGATAGCAATTTAACATGGAATAAAAAGGATCCTGGAATATAAATCTCTTTCTTACTTTTAAATACATAACCTTTCTTATCACTCTAGAAGATGAACCTGGCATATTTGCCATGGGTTGTAGATGTTGTAAGTAGGCTACTTCTGTAGCAAAATCCATTCAGTTGCAATTTATGTATTAATTATTAAAATAAGTGATAAAATTAACTAAGGTTACTTTATATTTTTTAACTTGTTGGGTGTTTGGTGAGCAAAATTTGTTTATGATTAGGTTTTATTATTTTAATGTTAAGTTTTGCCACAGTCAGAAAATATTGAGAACACCAACTTGTTTTCATAAGATCTGTTGCGTGAGATTTGATCTGATTTTTAAAGCCCCATGTGAAGACTGGATCTGCTTTGGGGAAAGCCTTTTGAATAAAAATACTCACTTTCTAGGAATTTATAGTAACAATTTATGTTCTTCCAAGAGATTTTTAAGATTTATTTATTATTTATTTATTTTTATTTTATTTTTGGCTGTGTCGGGTCTTAGTTGCAGCACGCAGGATCTTTGTTGAAGCATGCGGTATCTTTCGTCTTGGTGCCCAGGCTTCTCTCTAATTGTGGCGTGCGGATTTTGTCTTCTCCAGTTGTGGCACGCAGGCTCCAGGGTGTGTGGGCTCTGCAGTTGTGGCGCGTGAGCTCTGTAGTTTGCTGCGCGCAGGCTCTAGTTGAGGTGCGTGAGCTCAGTATTTGTGGCGCACGGGCTTAGTTGCCCCGCAGCATGTGGCATCTTAGTTCCCTGACCAGGGATTGAACCTGCATCCTCTGCATTGTAAGGCGGATTCTTTATCACTGGACCACCGGGGAAGTCCCCCAAGAGATATTAAGATAATTAGCTACAAATCATCTCTGGGCAGAGATGCTAGAAAACATGCTCCAAACCATTTTCTCTTTTTCCTCATGAGAGGATCTTCTGTCCCTGATGGAAGTATAGTACCTTTGTTTTTTTGGAGTCAGGAATTTATGAAAAGAGGTTTCTCAATGGAAAAAGCATAAAAGTTGTAACTCTAAATCGAAAGCTGAAATGATCCTTTGTTCGTAAATTCAACTTAGTGTAAAGAACAGTGAGAGCTGGATGGATGGATGGAAAAGAATGCCTTACCAGTGAGCCAGTTTCTTAGAAGTATAGCGGGAGGAGCTCATGTTTAAGTTAAATGACTCCTTAGGGTGGGAGTGAGGGAGCTGGGCAGAGCTTGAAGTAGGGCTGTAAGCATCTTTTAGAGGAGGTGGCCTGGGTGGTTCTTAATGCCTTTTTCCCCCCAGTTTTAAACTTCTGTGATGCAGTAAAATGTAAAGGACATTATTACTGACTTGAATTTTTTTTGCCATTATCCATTTATGATTTTCTAATTCAGACAGGTCTCTCAAGTTAAACACTTAACCTTTAATACATTTATCAGTTCCAGATAATTTGTTAACTTCTGTTCTGTAGCCAACCCCCACTCTGACAGTGTCGCTCTGAGCCAGCCAAAGATTCATTCATAATCTATTGACTGCACAGATGTTTGGGAACTGATTGCGCCAGCACATCCTTAGTTGGGGCAATTCAAGATTTAAAAGCAGACTGTGCACAGATGGTTTTAAAGATGCTTCTTGAATTGTGTACCTTGGTAATGTTTGTGGGAAGAGATCAGAGGACAATCAAGACTGGTTACCAACTTTCTAAATCTCACGGGCCTTTGCACTCAAACTAAACCTACTCATCATTAGCAAGTTATACAGAGATACACTGGCAATTGTGCATCTTCCTCCTTTGACCATAGCAGTTTTCATGGCAGATTCTGCTAAGATCAGGCATGTACAGGGGTCCCTACAATGAAAGGTTAGATTCTTTTTAAAGTTTTTTTGATAATTATTTTCATTTCTAGAAAGCTTTTATTTGCCCCATTTAAAAAGGTTAGAGTCTCACTCTCATCATTGTCATGAGTACCTCGTAGGAATCTATTAATAAAAGTAAATAAATTTCTGTAGATTACCTTGGTTTCTTTGTTCTCAGTACATCTAAGAGAATAGTGTATATAGGCCATGTGCATATGGTGATAAGTGAAAATGTCATGGGAGCTGAGTTGAGAGGATCTTACTTGGTTATTTAGGACTCAATATTTTATCTAGTCATTTCCAACCGTGATTCAACATTCTTCACTTTAATTCCCTCCAGAAACTCCAAGATCATATTGCTTCCTAACACTTAGAGTTCCTGTTGATGTATGGAGCTGCTTGTAGGCCTCCAGCACCAGAAATTGGCTCCAAACCTTTTCCCATTACATCATCAGCCACTAATGTCATTACACCAGAGTGAAATCTGCTTTGAAGATTGTACTCTTGTTTTCCTTTCATTTCTTTCCTCTCATCATTTCCTTTAGAAGAAAAAGGGGGGGAAAAAAATTAGAGACCTTTAGGACAGTCCCAGGCAAACATTTAAGAGTGAATCGAACATCCTCACAGTCTACACCTAGATTTATCAGCCTTCATTCCATTCTGCTGATGGAGAACGATGTGCCCAGCACGCATCCACATGAAGCCTGGAAAGTAGCAGTTTGGTCATGTGACCCCTGGCTTTGGTGCGTTTCTTTCAGCCCTTCAGAATTAGTTCTTAATGACTTACATAGCTGTCCACCAGCATCCTGTCACTGGCCCGTCAAACCTTTTCAGATAGTTTCCCAGAATAGAAATTCTTAGGACGTCGCTAAGTGTCTTGCTCTTTGTGTTCAATTAAACTGTTTCTTGGGTGTAAGTTTTTGTCAGATAAGCATTTAAGCCATCTGGAGTTTTTTACTTCCCCCCTGTAAATCTTTTAAGACATTACAATGTTATCTGTATTTATAGCTGATGTGGAGATCCTTATTCATCTTCCCTCCCCCATCACAAAGCAACTGACGGCAAGTTCTTACTCTCTTTTCTCTGTCCTAAATTTAATTCTTCGATGTTTTTCAACCATCTTTAAAGCTTCCAGTTGGTGGTGTGCTTTGTTTGGCTTTGTGCCTGACAGCATGGTTCAGGTAAGGAAAGAACGGGGAAGTGATTTCCGTTCGGAGACTTTGTGCCATCCACTCAATTACTGGCCTAGACTTTAGTGTTTTTGTGTCCTTTGAGGCAGATTAGCTTGAGATTAGAAAGAATAATAATCATCAGTAGCCCCAAAGAAGTGGAACCACAGTGTCTAAAACAAAAGAATAAACTTGGCTCTTATTTTTTAAGACTTTGGGTTTACATTTCTGTACAGTATTAATCACTGGGGACCCGTAATGTATGTGCTGCAGGCTGTGGCATGGAGTGTGAGAAGCCACATAGAACTTGAAAAACATTGGAGAGAATGGCATTGAAAATTATGGACCAGACTAGGACAACCAAGTGCCTTTTTTTCTTTCCCCTCCGCAAAATAAGACATTAAAAGTCCTTGATTCACATTAGGATTTGAGTTTGGATTGCTAGCAATTTTAGATTTTCTGCTTGGAGCTCCTTGTTAGTCTCTGCGGTATGAGCTGGATAGAAGGGAAAACTTTCCTCCTTATTTTTGGCTAAGACTTAAGCTGGTGTGACAAACCCCTTCAGCACAATTTTGTATACTTTCTCAGGCTGAGAAATTGAATGAATTAGTGAAAACATCCACAAGGAAAGCTATAAATAAGCTGGACAGAAAGTCTGACTTTATTATTTCTAATGTATCTCATGTATGTGTTTGTTTTTAGTTGTCAAAATGTCCACAGAAGGAGGATTTGGTGGTGCTAGCAGCAGTGATGCCCAGCAAAGCCTACAGTCCTTCTGGCCTCGTGTCATGGAAGAAATCCGGAATTTAACAGTGGTAAGGAAGAATGAGAAACTTTTAAAGAGTGTAAAAGCTTTGAGATGAATAACCAAAACTTAGACTAAAGTGTTTTTAATCTCAAGCATATTTCTAAAAATATAGTTCATTTCTGACCTTTGGATAGGAAAATGAAAATATAATTTACCTTAGGTGAGGTAACTACAAGGGTTTTTTAATATCTTAGTGGCTCTCTTTAGGCATGTGGTTGTATAGTGGATGCTTTGACTTGGAGATACTTTAATGTGAGGCAGATCTTTTAGAATGCAGAAAAGCAGAGCTTACTTTCCTCCAGTAGCTGTAGGTCATTTCTTAAGCCTGATTTAGTGGCCCTGCCAAATTTCTAGGACCTGGTGAAAACTTGGGCAGTTTATTCAACAACAAATCTATTGTAAGCAGGCACTCTTTCCAGGTGTCAAAAGATACACTTAGATTGGGGTTACTTAACAGCCTTACTGACATTTTGGGCCAGATAATTCTTTGTTTTGAGGGGCTCTTCTGTGCATTGTACGGTGTTTAGCAGCATCTCTGGCCTTTAATCAGTAGATGCCAGCCAGTAGCACTCCCCTTTCAGTTGTGACAACCAAAAATTTTGCTAGACATTGGCAAATGTTCCCTGGGGGCCGAAATCATCCCCTGTTGAGAACCTCTGACATAGAAGAATCAAATAAAACCCTGGCTCTTGAGGGGCTTACAATGTAGTAATTACAACCGGAGTCATTTATTTGATAAGTATTTATTAAACAGTTACTGAGTCAGGCACAGTGATGAATCTGAAGCAATAAAGGTCAGAGTATGGTGTCATATCCTTAATGAAGAATGTTCCATTTGGTGTCATTTCAGCAAATGCTGAAGGAGCTCTCTGTGTTAGATGTGTCATTCCTGCCCTGAAGGTATCAATATTAGCATCCTGGCAGAGCAAACACTGGATTCCTTCTTCATGTAGAACTCATGTTGCAATTTCTTAGAGCTTTGGTCCTTAACCTCTAACATAACGTAGTCAGTTTATTTGTTCACTTGACGAATACTTATGCACCACTTGGCTATGCTAGTTACTGTGGATCCAATTGTGAACCGGACAGACGGAATCATTGCACTCACAGAACATGTATTCTGGTGGGAGTGACAGACTATAAACAGGTAATGAATGAATAAAATAAACAAAATAGGGCTTCCCTGGTGGCGCAGTGGTTGGGGGTCCGCCTGCCGATGCAGGGGACGCGGGTTCGTGCCCCGGTCCGGGAGGGTCCCGCATGCCGTGGAGCGGCTGGGCCCGTGGGCCATGGCCGCTGGGCCTGCGCGTCCGGAGCCTGTGCTCCGCGGCGGGAGAGGCCACAGCAGTGAGAGGCCCGCGTACCGCAAAA
>NW_020172597.1:4677922-4695131 GCF_003031525.2 Neophocaena asiaeorientalis asiaeorientalis
AAAAAAAAAAAAAAAAAAAAAAAAAAAAAAATAAACAAAATAACTTACTGTGATAAACGCCCACTTGACTTCAGGGGTAGAGAAACTAATTTATATTCTGAATGTACCTGTGGGTCACGTTTGTTTGTATGGGGGATTTTCAGCAGTTGAACTTGGCTTGAGCTTTCTCGGAGTGGCCTGTGCTCACAGGTGGATTTCCACTGAAAAATCATTCTTTCTCTTCCGCAGTCTAAAGGTAGTAGTTATCTGTACTATCTTAGATATAAAACAGAAGGAAGGAAAAAAATGAAATTATAAAGTCAAAAGTGGGGTATTTTGTGCATGTTTTGAGGGGATAATCTCATGGTTAAGCTTATCAGGTTTTAGTGCTGGGATCAGCCTGGTGTAAAACTAGTGCCCTCCTGGGGTATGGTGGGACTAGGCCAGTGCAGCAAGTCTGTCCTCCAGCTTGAACGCCGAAAAAATCCAGGATCAGGCGAGGGGTCACATAAACTGTGGAAGTTCAAATTCAGCACCTAGCTTTTCTGTATTTTGTTGGACTTTGACTTTTTTTTTTTATTGTGGTAAAAGGACACAATGAAATTTACCATCTTAACCATTTAAAAATGTACAGTTCAGTAGTGTATTTACATTGTTGTGAAACAGATATCCAGGACTTTTTAATCTTGCAGAACTGAAACTTTATACCCATAAAACCACCACCACCCGCTTTTCCCTCTCCCCAGACCTTGGTAATCACCATTCTACTTTCTGTTTCTCTGAGCACTCTAAGTACCTCACATAGGTGGACCCATACAGTATTTGTCTTTTTGTGCCTGGCTTATTTCGCTTAGCATAATGTTTTCAAGGTTCATCCATGTTGTAGCATGTGACAGGATTTCTTTCCTTATTCAGGCTGAATAATATTTCCTGTGTATGTGTACATACCACACTTTGTTTATCCATTCATCTGTCAGTGGGCATTTGGGTTGCTTTCATTTCTTGCCTATAGTGAATAATGCTGCAGTGAACAGGAATGTGGGCTTTGATTTTTATCCTACTTGGTTTAATTTTCAAGTTTGACATCAGAGCAGATGGTGGTGTTGACCAACTTTTTGTCACTAGACAGCTAGTCCTTCAGAGGTTAAAAATGGATTTGGGACTTCCCTGGTGGCGCAGTGGTTAAGAATCCACCTGCCAATGCAGGGGACATGGGTTCGATCCCTGGTCCGGGAAGATCCCACATGCCGCGGAGCAGCTAAGCCTGTGCGCCACAACTAGAGCCTGCGCTCTAGAGCCCGCAAGCCACAGCTACTGAAGCCTGTGCACTTAGAGCCCATGCTCTGCAACAAGTGAAGCCAACCGCAATGAAAAGCCCATGCACCACAATGAAGAGTAGCTCCTCCACCACTCGCCACAACTAGAGAAAGCCCGCGTACAGCAATGAAGACCCAATGCAGCCAAAAATAAATAAATAAGTAAATAAATTTATTTTTTTAAAAAGTGGGTTACTTTGAGGGATTCACTTGTAATTCAAGTTTTATGAGTAAGGAGAAAGAAGCTCAAGGAGGAAAGTCTTTTTTAATCTTCTATTGATGGCTAACTAAAAATTTCCTCCTGTGTACCCCTGAGAAAAGACTCCTAGACTGCTACCATCGTATCTCTTACATCAGATGCTTAGAATGATGTTCGGCATAAAATAGGTGCACGTTAAATATTTGAATGAATCAGATTCCTCTGCTTCAGAGTTAGTGTGAAGCAACATAGTGCCAAGTTTGAGTGAGAATGCAATCCAATAAAGTCCCTTTGTAAAACTTTTATTTTCCCTCTGCCTATGGCACACGAAGAAGGCATCTGCTTCTCTGACTACACTTCTGCCGGTGTAACATGGCTGACGTTTTAGTGTTTAGTCTGTGCCTTTCCAGAACTCAACAGCACTTACAACCAGACTTCCTCAGATATATCAGAGCCTCTTAGGTTGACATCTCAAAGTGTCTACCAGATTTTTTTAAAAATCCATATGTTCAAACCATCCAAACGTAAATAAAACTTATGAGAATACTCATAGGTGTTGTGGTCTCTCTGTGACTGGGACAAAGATGTTCCAAAAACAAGTAATTGAAGTTTGCTAGATGATATAATTCGTGATGTATTGGAGACATTGGCCCCAGTCGTTTTGGTCTGTGTTCTGCAAAAGCAATTTGTCTTTCATCTCAGCTTGGCCATCAGGCTCTCCTCATTCTTGAAAGCTCTGCATTGTCCATAAACCCAGATGGTGTTCAGCTGGAATTGAAGTTGGTTAAAAATCATACCAAAATGATCGTACACCAGGATGATTGTGTAAAATACTGTAGCAGAACTCTGGGAACAGTAATTAATAGACTTCTTGGCATTGAATTTTACCCTTCTAGACCTCTTCGAAAGGGGGGAAGAAGAAGCTCACTTTTGTCTTTTGGGGGGCAGATGGGGAGGCAGTAACGCTGAATCTTAAAGAAAAATCTGATCCTCCTTTAAGCTCCTTCCGTACATCCCATTTAGCCTTCAGTTAGCTGTAATTTAATGCTTAGGTCACTTTCTTTTAATCTCCAATTATATCTTTTCATTCTTCAATGCCTCCAGACTGGAAGATGACATTTCCACCCTTACAATCAAATCAGATAACCATTTAAATAAGAACTTGGAGGTAAAGGTTGGTGGACTGTTAAAAAATAGGTCCTGTGCTGTTTGAGCTCTTCCTGTAGAGCAGTGCTTCTCAGAATTTATTATCTATATGTGAACAACATAAGGGTCATGTTGAAATACAGATTTTGATTTAGGAGGTTTGGATTGGAGCCTGAGATTCTACATTTCTTTTGAGTTCCCAGATGATGCCATTGCTGGTCTAGGGACCTCACATGGAGCAACAAGGCTTTAAAGCAGTGGTCCTTAACCCCTCACTGTGGATTACAGCCACCAGGGTAGTTTTCAAAAAATGTGATGCCAGGACTCCACTCCCTAGAGTTCCTGATTCACTTAGTCTGGGGTAAAGCGCAGACATCTTGTTTTTCAAAAGCTCCCCCAGGTGATTCTGACATGTTGCCAAGGTTGAGAATCACTGCTTTCGAGAGGATAGAATCTTGACTTTGCCAGAGTGAGCGCCTGACTAGGTAGGCCTGCAAAAGATTTCTCATGATTGTTTGAGACTGTGGATGTTCTTTAGTGCAGCCTGAGACCCACTGACTTCTCTTTGGCTTTCAGCTCTCATTGAGTGAATTCAGACTTCTTGAAATTCAGCAATTTGAGTTGGCAGCGTTTTTTTTTTGTTTTGTTTTTGTTTTTTTTTTGTGGTACGCGGGCCTCTCACTGTTGTGGCCTCTCCCGTTGCGGAGCACAGGCTCCGGATGCGCAGGCTCAGCAGCCATGGCTCACGGGCCCAGCCGCTCTGCGGCATGTGGGATCTTCCCGGACCGGGGAACGAACCCGCGTCCCCTGCATCGGCAGGCGGACTCTCAACCACTGCGCCACCAGGAAGCCCCGTTGGCAGCATTTTTAAGTGTAGCTCTTTGGTTGTGGTCAAGAGCACGAGAATGTTCTGAGAGAATCTGCTCTTCTACCATGCTGACGTCACTTCCAAGAGTAAAATGTGTTAGTTGTTCTTCCACTTGGATTAGCATCGGGAGAAGAAGTTTAATGTTACTCATGTCAGTTGCATGGTTTCCAATGACAAGGGGAGCATTGACTTGAAAGCCAATTTACTGATAGTGAAGGGGCTCCCCTCTCCAATAAGCTTGTTGTAAACCCTTACATGTGACTGGAAAGCTAGGCTGAGATTATAGAAAACTGGGCTGTTGTCAGCGATAATGAGCCACACACACACATCTGAAGATCCTTTAAGATCTCAAGGTTTGGGGATCATGAGAAAGTTTCTCACAAAAGAAAAGGTTGGTGGGGCTTAGAGCAGAGCTTTTTGTAAATTTCTGCCTCATTTTACACATCATCAAGGTGGGGATGATATCCTTGACCTTTTCTTGTTTTTTCTTTTAATTAAAGAATAGTCTCATAGAAATTCTAAAAGTAATATTTTATTCTTTCAAGTTAGGGAAGGAGGTCTTTTTATTAGCTTTGGGCTTTAGTTAAGTAATCTTAGAACAGCCTTGTGGGAATTATATTAAATAACCAAGCCAAATGAGAGCACACTTGCAAGAGACCTAAATCTTGTGGTCATAATCTTTTTCTTTATGTATCATCCTGGGAGGCCTTCCAAAGGAATTATCATCCCTAGTATTCTCTTTGGCATTTCTGTTTAACATCATCATTTTGTGTGATATGCCACACAAGAAAGAAGACCAGTGATTGATTTCTGTAGTTAAATGTTTTTTTAAAAATCCCTTTAGAATCTGGCCCCAATCCAGCGTTCCCTTTCCTACTGTTCCCCTCTGTACTAAGGTCATACATCGAAAACTTAAATAGGCCAGGTTTTTTGTCTCTGTGCTTCTGTGCATGCTGTTTCTTCTGTCTGAATAACATACTTTTCCAGCAAGCAGATTTGCAGTATCCCTAGATATAATTGAGATTCAGCCCCTCTGTGGAACATTTGCCAGTTCCTCTCGCTCACTCCAGCGCCCCACACCTCCCATTGCCAGCTGGTCATTTCTTTTCCGTGTGGGATTTTACACCCCCATTCTAGTATAGGATAGGGGATTATAATGTTCTTATGTGATAGTCTCTAACAATTAAACTATTTGGCTATTCAAAGGTAAGAATATATTCGCATCTTCCGCATAGTAGTAGGTATCATACATTTGCTGTTAGTTGAGTTGCATGAAGTAATAAATGAAAGAGGAGGAGAAAAAATAAGAATAGTATGTGTCCTGCTGTCTCCTTTTGGTGAAACTTTAATAAACTGGACTTCTAAGCCTCTACCACTCCAGGGTTAGGTTTTTAGAGGCTTATGGAAAATGCTGATACCTAATTTGGAAAAGGAAAAGATGAAAAATTAGTGTTGGAAATTTGTAGAGGTGAGTGGTAGCCAAGCAGCTTGTTGGGTTTGGGTGGAGTAATTAGACGTCTTGGGACTTCCCTGGCGGTGCAGTGGTTAGGACTCCATGCTTCCACTGCAGGGGGCATGGGTTCAATCCCTGGTCGGGGAACTAAGATCCTGCATGCTGCCCGGCATGACCAAATAAATAAGTAAGTAAGTAAGTAAGATGTCTCGGTGTACATTTTATCCTAATAGTTGCTCTTCTGTATTCATAAAATAGAGTCTGGAAAGGCTGGTGATGTTTTTCCAAAATGCCCCACTGCCTTCTTTGATGTATAGTTGAGGTTTTCTGTTGGTCTTGGAAAAGAAAGTTCACTGATGCATGTTAATTATACCAGATCTCAAATAAGAGCTGCTTCCTCCGTAATGTGATGATGTAAATTCCCAGGTGAGCATATTGAGTCACATTTCAGACCACTTATAGAATCAATCATTTGACACCTAGTCCCAGTAGGGATTTTGCTGATTTTAGCTAATCTCTGCCTTTGCACCTTTCTCTTCATTGCAGCTCTGAAACCCAAAATTGATTTTTATTTCTAGAATTGCATCCATCATTGGCCATGTGTTTAAATACCAGTAGTATCAAAATAAAATGAAAAAGCGCTTAAACTGCAAGTAATTGAGTAGTGCTAATCGAAAATCCCTTTCCTAAATCCTATCCACAGTAAAGTTAAATGGTTTCTCCCCAGCTTAGTCTTGTTTGTTAAGAAAAAATTGACCGGGCTATTCCTAAATGACAGCTGATATATTCACCCTCACCCTTTTTCCATACTCTTCTACTCCCACCCCCACCCCCAAGCAGATTTTGGAGACAAGGCCTTTGCTGCTGTGATGGGAAAGGAGCTCCTCCCCAATTTCTGGTGTCACATTAGTGCAAAGGTCAGAAATAGGCAGTGCCGGGCTTCCCTGGTGGTGCAGTGGTTGAGAGTCCGCCTGCCGATGCAGGGGACACGGGTTCGTGCCCCAGTCCGGGAGGATCCCACATGCCGCGGAGCGGCTGGGCCCCGTGAGCCATGGCCGCTGAACCTGCGCGTCTGGAGCCTGTGCTCCACAACGGGAGAGGCCACAACAGTGAGAGGCCCGTGTACTGCAAAACAAAAAAAGGCAATAGGCAGTGCCACATTGGCTGATGAGAACAGTCACTGTGGTCAGGTGCTGCTGGCACTTGCCCTTGCAGTCCTTGATTAGAAGGAAGAACTAGAGGAAAATCCCTAAGACAAAAATCTCATTTTAACCTGCATGCAAGCTGGTAAACTTTCTTGGGTGAGGGGAAGACACGTATAATACATCTCTATATTGTGCTGGCAAAGAATCTGGTATTGTTTGGGGCCACTTTTCATGAGGGCACTGTTAGAAGCCATCATAAGTTTATCCTGAAACCCTTTGTTTGAAGCTCTGCCTTGGTTAAGAAGTATTTTGCCTCTAGAGCTTGTATTTTGTTAATTTCATTTGTACTTCCTCTCCTGCCATATTTTCTGAAAGGAGGGACTAAATCAATCAGACTGTTTCATGCTGCCTGTCATACCCTGTTGATTATTCCTACCATTTATGTACCTGTTGTTACTCATTTCAGAAAGATTTCCGAGTACAGGAACTCCCACTGGCTCGTATTAAGAAGATTATGAAACTGGATGAAGATGTGAAGGTGAATTCACATTCATTTTCATTATTCATATTGAAAGTAAAACGATGGGAAAATTATTGCTCATTTCTCTAGAGCTCAAAGTCTAATTAAACAAAAACGAAAATAATATTGTCTGTTGCTTTTTTATTTGGATTCTCTCTAAAATTGTTATGTGAGCTAAAATTGAACAGTTTTAATTGTTGTATGGTCTTCTCTGAAAATTGGGGATATCCTGTTTTCCAGATGTTGAAAAGATGCTGAGTATTTGCTTTCTGAATCGCCCGATTCTTTCCACTGTGTAATGTGAGCGTGTGTCATCACATCAGCGGGACAGTGGCGTCTTCCTAGCATCTTATTGCAATCTCTAGTGTGTTGATCTGAGCTCTAAGAAATGTTTGATAATGATATTGCACTTGTTCTAACTTTTCAATCTGTAAGTTGTTTCACATGATTTATACTTGTGAGAAGATTTACTTGGGGGTGGCCTTTTCTGTATTCCTAGGAGTCCACATCCTGTTACAGTTCTCACAGGAAAAGAGCAACTGTCTCTCTTTCCACTCAAAATTGATAGTCTCTTGTATTTGTGTGGAAAGCTAACAGTTTACCACAGTTTTCCCTTTTATTAGCTAACTTCTTCCTCATGGTAACCCTGAGAGATTTGATAGGATAAGAATTGTTAGTTTCACCATTCTATAGACATGGAAATAGACACAAAGAGGTTAAAAGTGTCTCACCCAGCATAGAAGAACCGAGATCCCAAATCTCACCTCCTACTTTCTTAACTACAGAGCTCTTCCCGTGGCTATATCCTGCATAGACCACCTCACCAAGGGTTCAGAGCTTTGTTTGACCAAGAGTTTGAACTTTGAATTCAGACTTGGCAAAGGCAGCTTGCATTACTTGAGCACTTACTGTGTGCCAGGCCTTGTGCTGGGTGCTTTTATATATATTATCTCATTTGATTCCCACAGCAACCCTGGAAGGTTGTTATCCTCTTTTTCACTATGTGAAAAATAAAGCCCAAAAGGATGGGAAGCCAGAGATTTTCCCTAAATCCGTTGGCTCTCATACTCATTATCTTTCCCCACATTGTCTCCCTTTGGATTAGAACCTAAATCCTACCACTTACTGGCTCTATGGACATAGGCAAATCACTTCATCTCTCCTAAACCCTAGTTTCTCTGAAAGGCTATTATGAGAGAAAGAAAGTGCATGGTAGGTGCTAGATAAATATCCTTTTTTCCCTCTTCCCTTCTTCTGTCTGCTACCTGCTTTGTCCCTACTCGTGGATTTATTTTACCTTGGAATCTTATAAGGCTACCACCTTCTTGTTTTCTAGCCCTTGCCCCATAGCCCAAGAGTAGGACATGAGGTAAGGGACGAACTGACTGGTTTGAATGACTTGCTGGTGATTGACAGGGAGGGCCTACGTCTGTTACAGATGATCAGTGCAGAAGCCCCTGTGCTGTTTGCCAAGGCGGCCCAGATTTTTATCACTGAGTTGACTCTTCGAGCCTGGATCCACACAGAGGATAACAAGCGCCGGACTCTTCAGGTAATATTGTAGAAAATTAGGCAAGAGCTGCCTTTGCCTTCTTCTGTTGCATGGCTTTGGACCAAAGTTTTTGTTTTTCCTTAGGACTCTGTCAAGCTGATATGTTTAACTGGCATCTTCCTCTACTGCTGGGAGGCAGGCAGACCATATAGCCAAGATAGTCTTTATTTCCCCACCAAGAATCTTAATTTCCAACTCTCCTGTTTTTCACAGCTCAGTGACTGAACTTTGTACTTGGTGAGCTCTCACTATAAACAGAGGCTAAAGTGGTATTTATCTATTTCCAGATCTAAACAACTTCTGGTTGGAAGCCTTGAGAGACTGCAGAAAAGAACAGTCCCAGGAAGAATAGTCTCACTAACCTCATTAGCCTTTTTGTTCCTTCCCTACTTTCCCGGGAATCCTTTTCTTCTTCTTTCATGTTTCCTTTTTTATTTTAATCCAGCAAATCAGCATTCATGTTGTATGAGGACCCCTTGGTCATTGGCTCTAGAGGCCCTCCGCTCAACATCCAGGCCCTAGTTGTTAGAGGAAAGGTTTCCCAGACATAAGAGGAAGGGTGTGACAGATACAAGAGTGACAGTATTTTAACAACAAAGCCAAGGAAGTAAATTATGCTTTCTGTTTCCCTTTATCTCCAAAATTGAAAATTCATGCTTTTATTCATTTATCTTACAGATATTAAATGAATACCCACAATGTGCCAAGCACTGTTCTAGGCCCTGGGGACTAATACACAAAACAGACAAAAATTCCTACCCTTGGGGAGTCTATATTCTAGTGCAGCCAGACATTGAAAACTTATTTTATGCTGTCTTGAAGGAAGTCTGTGAATTTAGAGAGATCCAATTAAAGCTACCTTCAAGATCAATTCAGATTAAAAAGTAAAATGGGCAAAGCACTTGAACAGGCCCTTCAAAACAGAAGATACCCAGATGACCAATAAGCATGTAAAAAGGTATACAACATCATTTGTCATCTGGGAAATACAGATTAAAACCACAATGAGATACTGGTTTACACCCACTACAATGGCTAAAATAAAAAAGACTGACAATACCAAGTGTTGACAAGGAAGTGAAGTGACTGAAACGTTTATTGCTGGTCAGAATGTAAGGTGCGATCACCTTGGAAAACTATTTGGCACTTTCTAATAAAGTTAAACATGTTCCTTATCCTAAGACCCAGCCATACCACTCCTATGTGTACACCCAAGTGTGGACATTGTTGTATTGGAATGTTCATAACAACCTTGTTTATAATAGCCAAAAACTGGAAACAGCTCAAATATCCATCAAGATGTAAATATATTAACAAATTGATATATTCATAAAATGGATTACTACTCAACAATAAAAGAAGCAAACTGTTTATTCCTACAACAACATGGATGAATCTCAATAATATTAAGCAAAAGAAACCAGAGGAAAAAATTACGTAGCACGTACACCATATACTGTCACCATCTGTGATGATAGAAATCAGAGTTGTTGTTGCCTCAGATTGGTAGGGGAAGGAAGTTGACTGGAAAGGGATAGAAGGAAACTTTGTCTGTTCTTATCTGGGTGATAGCTACCTGGGTGCATATATTTATTCAAATTCATCAAGCTGTGTACTTAAGATTTCTGTATTTTTTTTACTAAATACGATAATCAGTAAAATACTAGCATTAAAAAAGCCAAAATAAAAATGTTAAAAAGACCCATTTAAGTATATCTGTTTCCAAAATTCTGTAGAACACTTTGGTGTATGTTTGGAGGTGATTTTTTTTTTCTCCCCCTCATTCTATCCATTGATGAGCCATTTGGGTAGCTTGAGTAGGTGACATCATCAAGAACATGATACTACATCGTACTAATCTTAAATGAGACCTGGCAGCCTTAAGATGTGCCCTGCTTCGGTTGGGAGGGTTTATTATCAAGCTGGTGGCTGGCAAGAAGGGTGGACTGGAGTTTTGCATTTCAATGGCTTGGGGCCATCACAAAGACAAGGGAAGGAAAATTTCCATCCCCTCCTATTTTGTCTGATGAGTCACCTTCTTTTAAGATGTGATATATAGGTCTTGCTAAAGATTTCTGTTAGCATGTTGACTTTTCCCTCCAACATTTTATTATGTTGGAAAAGTCAACATGCTAACGCACAAAAAAATTTGAACATAAGCAGAGTTTACAGTGAACACCTGTATACTGACCGCCTAGATCCTACCGTTAACATTTTACTTGTTTTGTTCCCATGTCTGTCTTTCTCTCTATCCATCAAGTCATCTATTTGTTTTTTGAAGATGCACAGCCACCATTGCTGCTCCAAAGTCAGTTTATTTATTTGTTTTTATTTTTAATTTATTTTTGGCTGCACTGTGTCTTCATTGCTGTGCGTGGGCAAGTGGGGGCTACTCTTCGTTGCAATGCGTGGGCTTCTCATTGCGGTGGCTTGTTGCAGAGCGTGGGCTCTAGGCACGTGGGCTTCAGTAGTTGTGGCACGTGGGCTCTAGAGCACAGGCTCAGTAGTTGTGGCACACAGGCTTAGTTGTTCCGTGGCATGTGGGATCTTCCCGGACCAGGGCTTTAACCCGTGTCCCCTGCATTGACAGGCGGATTCTTAACTACTGCGCCATCAGGGAAGTCCCCAAGTCATCTATTTTTATATGCATTTAAAAGTTTACATTCCCCTGAACACTTCAACATATGTCTCACTCACCATAGTTCACTATTTTTTTCTGTTTTTTCCTTTGCTTTAAAATTGTCATACAGTGAAGTACACAGATCTTAAGTATACATAGTGTGTTGGTTTTTAATTAAAAATCTTTTAATTTTATTATTTAAAGAAAGGGAATGTCACTCTTAGAAAGAACGCCATCAGAGCAGACCGTGGTTTCAGTAGCATTAGTCAGCTGACTTGGTCTCTACCCACCCTGCCTCTGTTCTAGTGACTTCAGGCTTCCAGTGTTCATGTCATGTGGAACAAGATTTAAACTGTGGATTTGACATTGTGATTTTGAATTTCAAAATAAAAATTGTAGCCTTGTAGGAACTAACATATATAGATCCAATGACTAGAAAATATTGCAAAAAGTTATTGAATTAGGATTTCAGCAAAGAGATTCAAAATAGATTATAACTACTTGTGAACCAAAGAGCCAAAATATTATTTAGGGGCTTAAAAAGTTATAAGGTTGAATGATAGTCTAACCTTGCTAACCACAGAATGACCAGAAACGTGTCAGTTAAGATTGCTAGATTTGTACAGATGTATCTGGAGGATGATAATTTAGGATCCAGCGGAAGTGGTAATAGTTGGAGCCTCAAATATACAGTTTGTAGAGCATGAGCTACATTTATCTCTTTTTTGTCAGTGTTTGTCCATCAAGTCTGATCATTTGAAGTTTATAAGAGTTTGGTTGTACTACTTTTGGCCTGTAGGCTTGGCCATGGGTATTTAATTTGGCTTAGAAGTCATCATCTTACCTTACTTGTAACTTGGAGAGTAGAAAGCCAGGTGAACTAGTTTCTCCCCAGGCTAATTTTTCACTCTGCTTTTCTTTGTTACAGAGGAATGATATCGCCATGGCAATTACAAAATTTGATCAGTTTGACTTTCTCATCGATATTGTTCCAAGAGATGAGCTGAAACCACCAAAGCGTCAGGTGAGCTGGGAAGGCATTGCTGCTGCTGACTAGAGAGTGCCTTGCATCCTGGTGTCAGATACGCTCCTTTTCCTCTCGCAGCACAAGTCATTTGCTCTTCTTTTGCTTTTCTTTCTGTAGACCAGATCCACCCTTAACATCTCCTCCTGTTACTCATTTAGGGATGCTTTTAACTCAGTGCCTCTGAGGTGGAATTTCAGTGAAAACAGACAAAATGAAAATGAAAGACTTTAGTTACAACAGTAAAGTGAAGCTCATTTCGAGGTATCCTAGGAAGTCTGTCAGAGTTCTTAATCTGGGATGGGAGAGCAAGTTACAGATTTTAGATTTCCAAGAAACAGCTTCTGTGTGTGCATAGTGGTGTCTGGAGTGAGTGGACTGGGTTTTCTCTTAGTCTAGATTGTGGTTCTCTGCACAGTGCGCTGGCTGCACATTAGAATCACCTGTTAGGGTTTAAAAACTACCAGTCCCTAGGCCCCGCCCCCTACACCAGCTGAATCAGAATCTGCGAGGGGGAGGCCCAGGCATTAGTGCTTTTTAAAGCTCTCCGGATGCTTTTAATGTGTAACCATATTTGAGAACCACCACTTAAGCAACCTTTCTAAGCAGTCATGAGAAAGAATGTGAGTGTCTGCCTTTCCTGCTCTTCTGTCTGCTCCTCTCCAGAGGTCACACCATTGTTTTTCAGCACTTTGGGTGCGTAAAGCTCTTAATTGCAATTGTGATAGACCCCTCTCCTGTATAGCTCATCATTTTAGGCATGCAGATTGCATGACTCACTAGATGTAGTAGAGATGCTTGGGGAATAGTGGCAGAGTCTGGCAGGAGCAAAGCTGAGCCTTGATCTGCTTTCTCTGTTTTGTTAATAAAATTTTAAGCGTTTTTAATGAATTAATTCATAGTGTATTGTCCTTAGAAACAGGAGCCATTCAGTGACGACCAGTCTCCTGTGCCGTCTCACGTTAACAGCGAGTAGGAGAGTGTAGGAGAAGTGGGCATCTTAAACACCCTTTGTAATCCCGACCCTGCCTGAGGGTCTTTGGGTTAGCAAGCCCTCTGCACCTCCTTCCTAGAGCGGGGTGCCTCACTGCGTCTTCGTTCTTTCTGGGCAGTCTTTGCTACTGTAAACATCCTTGACTGGAAGCTGTAAGGCGTTCCAGGGAGCTTTCAGTCGGATGTTTACAGCGGCAGGCTGCCACGGTCGTCCCGCTGTGCATCGCCTTTGAAACATTGCAGGTTTGTGCCCACGGCTCAGTTCCTCCTCTTAGTGCTTCCCTCCTCTCTGAGAAGTCACCACAACAAGAACTCAGACCACTTCACTTCCTTCAGAACAGTTGATAGCATTCACCCATTCTCCTTGTTGGAATTTGTTTCAGAAGCCCCCTTTAGACCAAGGTGGTGAGCTCTGTGACAAAATCAGGCCTTGCTCGGGCTCCTTGCACCAACTCCTGCTTGTTCCCTGGGGCTGCCTGCCGAGCCAGCTGGCTAGAGAGAATGGTCGTGTCCTCTCCCTTCCTCCAGCGTCCTCAGTGCTTGACTCTCTTAGGGTGTCAGAGAGCTCCTTGTTACATCCTAGCCTGACTCAGAATGCTATGATCCATCTCCTTTAAAGTGTGTCTAGCTGAAACAGCTCAGTTTCTGAACTGAACAGGTTCAGTTCTTTGCAGGTGTTCAGGCCATTGATAGGCATCCTATTCGGGAGAGCTACTGCCTGGCCTTTGAAAGGTTGAGATTGCTGAAAGCTGGCCTGAAATTCTAAGATAGCACTTTTAATCCGCTGTAGACATGATGTTTTCCCAAGCTCCAAATTGGCTGGCACCTTCCTTAAGTCCTTTAAAAGCGCCTACTCTCCAGAACTCACCCTTTCTGAAGGAGGGAGCAGTTCATTCTTGCTACTGAAGCAAATGTGCTTTTTTCCAGTCTGGGGCTGGCTGCACAGCACTGTGGTGATGGCTCTAGGATGTGAGGCTGCTTGTTCTCTGGCGTTGTCTGTCAGACTCTACTTCTGAAGAGATTCTAAGAGCAGGCACTCTGGTTGGGGAGGCCACTGCTAAAGCTGGGCAAGCGCCCCATTCTGGATTGATCCAGTCATTCAGAGATTGTTCTAGCACAGGGGGTGATTTCCCACTGCTCGGGAAAGAACCGAGCCAGAAATACTGAGTTGTGCATCTAAGGCCCTTGACTTCTCTGAGGTGCGTGGGGATGTCTTCTTGTTCTTTGGGGAAGCGAGACTACTCAGGCAGAAGATAGTTGAGGCCTGACTTCTGCCCCACTAAGACTGTGAGTTGAAAGTTCCTGCACACTGAAATGTCATTTCCTCTTCACCCATTTCTTTAAACCAATCATAATCACTCCCTTGCTAGCTTGACCTCCATTGGCGGAATGAGTATTCATAATGCAGAAGAAGCTTAGATATGCCTCCTTCCATTCCAGTGATTTGAGAGCTGTCATGCCTGTCCTCACAACACAAACCTTGGTGCCTCTATTTGATACTCACAGAAGTGTCCTAGACACTGCCTAGTTCATAAACAGTTTAAGAGCATACAGTAGGCATCATAGGAGAAGCTCTTTACATGTTCTCACAGCTTTGGCAAGGGATATTTTAGCTTCTGAAAGTGGTACTTAAAGGGTTTGCTATTTGTCTGGCAAAAAGACCATATTCACTTGCAGATTAGCTACAGTCAAGGATAACTGGAGACAGAAGAGTGACAGGTCAGGGCTGGTAAATGCCAGTGGCTCCCTACTCCCTAAGACTTCCTACAAGTTAGTTCTAGGGGTCTTAGTCCTCTGTACCCTCTCATCACCCAAGAGCTTTTCCAAGTTAGTTTGGATTTCAGTGGTTGATGTTTCTTATAGAATGGGAAGGGAGTTCTGAGTGGAAAATAAATTCATTGAACCTATTTCAGGAGCCTTGAAAAGAGCAGTTGGTCTTGGTTTCTTCGCTAAGGAGGGTGTCAGTATTATCCCTGTCACAGCCAAGATCAAGTTGACTGGCTGACCTTTATTTATAATGGTGAGAAGTTGGAGTTGAAGTGGAGGTGATGTTGTCACAGTTAAGTTGTTCTGGAAACTGAGACCTAGATGAACATAAAAGGGGACCTCCTTTTTCTTCTTCCTCGGCATGATCATGTCCAGGGTTCAAACTGTTTGGGCCTGAAGCACAGAATACATTAACTTAGAAAGCTGGTTCATGTTTGAGGACTAGCTTAGAAACCCAGAATGTTACAAGTGTCTGCCTAGACTGGGTGAATGGCCATTAGGGAACCTTGTCATGCAGAGATCCAAGTTCCTCAGGGGCTAGATATCAGGAGTCCTAGTTTTAGTATCCTGGGCCCCCAGTTACCGGGCAAGCAAAAGAATACCCAACCCCGTTCTTTAGCGGACAGGCGTGTCTCCTGCACTACGGCCACAGAATCCTAGAGGTAGCAAGAAATTAGGGATTCTTTTCTATTGCTAACAACTGTTGGGTTCAAGAGAATTTTTCATACTCCCAACTTGGGTTAAAAAAAGTACTTTCCTACCTCCGGTTGTCTGCCTGGCTGTATGAATCCATTCAGCAACTGCTTATTGAGTGCCTGCAAGGAGACAGGTGGTAGCGACAGTGGGGAGGGAGCAAGAGAGAGTGAGGCTTTGCCTTCATAGGGCTTTCATTCTAGCAGGGAAAGTAGTAGAATTTTCCAAGCAAGTACAAAACAAGTGTAATGAGAAACGGACTGTGGAAGCACAGATTGGGGATGGGGTCAGTACCAACTTTGTAAATGTCACTCTGGAGAGCTTTGGTCCACAGGGTCTCTATACCTTGAAGAAGTGTCTTCTTTTCCTCTTTCCTTGAACCTGGCAAACTTAGTCCAGAACATGGAAGTGAGTAAATTTAGCTGATATTTTGCTCAACAAGCCCAAGTGGTTGTATGTTTCTGTTGTTTTTGTTGTCCCAGGCAGGGCACCATGTGTCGCAGGGCCCTCCGGAGCAGACGCCGATCTGTGTCAGTGGTCAGGGGCCGGCCAACCCTGGACCCTCAGGCTGTAACCATGCCGTAGTGTGTGTAAACATCCTACACTCTCAGCTGTGAGCTCGAGGTGGCTGGGAGAGGGTTGTTTACTCCTTCTGCCATGGAAAACGTCAGCTGAAGAAGGAACGGTCTCTTCACCCAGCAGATCGGCCAGAGGCCACCCCACTGGAGGGCTGTCCCTCAGGCCCCCTGGGTTGCGCTTCTGTGGCTAAGTACCACCAAACCAGATGTGATGCTGGATGGACATGGCCTCAGTGACCACAGAGCTCTCGACATGCTCTGAAAAGCTGGGCTCTTGCCTACCAGTGTTCTTGATCCTGACATTTGATTCTGAAATTCCAGTCCAGAAAAAGCCCTGTTTCCCTTTCCCCTGCTCGTTCCCTCCTGAGGTGGTGGGAACGAAATACAGAGAGTGCTGCCTATTTGGGAGATTGGGATCCAGCCTGAGAGCATGGTATTTGGGGTGCTTGCCGTTAGCACTCTTCTCAGGTCATAGGCCTTGACGGCATTTACTGTCGAGCACTGCTAGTGCGTGGTTTTTAGTTACAGTAATTATTTGCCCATTTGCAACTCATCACGCAGTGGGTGATTACTCTGTACTTCAGAAAATTGGCTGTATGTTTTGTGAAGCCTATGGAATCTGTTATTTTTAGTGTGATTTAGCACAACTGGTCTCTTCGAATTCCACTTTCTCTTGGCTTCAGATGTGGAGAGCTCAGCGTTCAGCAGGCAACTGCACAGAGCCCATTTGGGGGAAGAGTGGAAATTCACTGTGGCAGCTGCTGAGCCGGTTCTTTTCCTCTTACCTGCCCCTCCTTGTGCCCCACAGGAGGAGGTGCGTCAATCTGTGACTCCTGCCGAGCCCGTCCAGTACTACTTCACGCTGGCTCAGCAGCCCACTGCCGTCCAGGTCCAGGGACAGCAGCAAGGCCAGCAGACCACCAGCTCCACAACCACCATCCAGCCCGGGCAGATCATCATTGCACAGCCTCAGCAGGGCCAGGTCTGTGAACCGCGGAGGGTGCCGGCCCAGCCAGACAGCACCTTTTAGGTTTGGGATGGGCAAAGTGTGACTGGGGCAGAGGGGCGGTCAGATCACCCGGTCCTGTAGAGGACTGGATTTGAATTCTGGACACCTGGGCTTTTCCCCAGATTCAGCCATTGAGGTGATGTGTCACCTGATCTCTCTGGACCCTGGTTTCCTTGTGGGTCATATGAGGAAAGTGCAGTGAGCAAGACATTCTCCAGGATCCCTAAAAAGTTTTAGGAGGAAAAAAATCTTTATATTGCCCCCATGAAGAATAGTGACATCTTTTTTTTTTTTTTTTTTTTTTTTTTTTTTTTGGGGGCCGTGGGCCTCTCCCTGTCGGGGCCCCC
>NW_020172597.1:4695443-4704308 GCF_003031525.2 Neophocaena asiaeorientalis asiaeorientalis
TTTTTTGGCGGTACGTGGGCCTCTCACTGTCGTGGCCTCTCCCGTTGCGGAGCACAGGCTCCGGACGCGCAGGCTCAGCGGCCATGGCTCATGGGCCCAGCCACTCCGTGGCATGTGGGATCCTCCCGGACCGGGGCACGAACCCGTGTGCCCCGCATCGGCAGGCGGACTCTCAACCACTGCGCCACTAGGGAAGCCTAGTGACATCTTTTAAGTGGACTCCGTGCCTGCTGTCTGTGTCTCCCACCAGAATTGGAATTTGTACCCTCAAGGGGGAGATCAGGCATCATTGCCAGCTTGCATACCTCTCCTCTCCTTTTCCCCATCATTTCTGTGTCCCACCAAATTTGTGTCAGGTGACTTTCTTTTTACAATAGTAATCAGATGGTTCCTTCTCTGTCTGAAAGCAGTAACATCCACATGGTTGGGGATCATGAGAGGCTGAAGAGAACTATGTGTTTTTGTTTTTGTACGTCTTTATTGGAGTATAATTGCTTTACAACGTGGTGTTAGTTTCTGCTGTACAACAAAGTGAGTCAGCTGTACGTATACATATGTCCCCACATCCCCTCCCTCTTGAGCCTCCCTCCCACTCTCCCTTTCCCACCCCTCTAGGTGGTCACAAAGCACTGAGCTGATCTCCCTGTGCTATGCGGCTGCTTCCCACTAGCTATCTATATTTGGTAGTGTATATATGTCAATGCTACTCTCACTTCGTCCCAGCTTCCCCGCCACCCCCATGTCCTCAGGTCCATTCTGTACGTCTGCATCTTTATCCCTGTCCTGCCCCTAGGGAGAACTATGTTTTCTGAGCTCTGACTCCAGATTCCCTGCCAATCATTAATTTATTTATTCATCAAACATTGGACATCCTCTTAGATAAAGTCCAATGCTATGTGTTGGGGACACAAGCATGAATAAAACAGTCCCTATTTTAAAGAATTCAAGAATCTAGTTGGGGCTACAAATACTTGAAGGTTACACCACTTGCCACGTGGGAAGTATAAGATATTCTTAGGATTGTGTAGAGGGTGTTATGGGAGCACTTCAAAGTGGGTACCTAACAAGGATGTGAGGGAGGTGGAAGGAGATGTCAGAGAAAGTTCCCTGAAGGGAATAATGTGAGTCCTAGAGGGAACAATGGAGATGAATCAAATAAAGAGGGAAGGAGGGCTTTCCCAGGAGAGGGCACAGCACGAGCAAAGGCTTGGAGGTGAGAAACAGCACGGGGAAAATGGTTAGGATGGGAGGGTACAGTCAGCATAGCGGAACGTCTAGGCAAGTTGAAAAGATAGGCAGAGGACACATCCCAAACAGCCATGTGTGTTCTAGTAAGGAGCTGGGTTTGCCTAAAGAAAAAAAGGTTGGGACAGGGGTAGATTTAAATATTACTGTGATTTTAGGATTTATTCCCTGCCCATTTTCTTATCCATGTAACAGAAATTTATTGAGTGCTTGCTCTTTGCAAGACACAGTGTTAGGCAGACGGGGTTTAAAGATGATCACGGCCCAGTCCCTGCCTCAAGGCATCCGCTGCACCTTGATGCCTGAGGGACTTTCTTTGGCTAATGCTGTGCCTCTGTGGTGGTGAGAGCTTTACCTGCCAAAGGCTTATCCCTGTACAAAGCAAACTTCAAGGGAGTCTGCCAAGAGCTGGCTCTGATTGGCTGGCCATTCTAAGAAGCTCATGGCTGTTGTGCCCCGACAGCAGGGCATGCCATATGTGATTTGACATCTGCCATGCTAGCACGAGCCCTCGTTTTCCTGAAACGATTTAGAAATACCTTGGAAATCCTCTTGGGAAAATTGAGTTGGCAGTACAGTGATGAGTTGGCAGTATGCATGTTTTTTAGTCAGCGAGAATTTCACCTACCTCTTCTTTGCCACCCCAGACTTGCTCAGCTTGGAGCTGATAAGGCTTGTGAGGGCAGTGAAGTTGGTTCCTCCCAGCATCTCCTGTTGTTTCGCTGTCTGGCTGGTTCAGGGTGGCCTTGTGCTGTGTCACACCTCCCCGGACCTACAGGAATCGTTGTTTCAAATTGAGTTCAGATACCTTTGCAGGACCAATACCTATTAAAGTTGGAAGAAAAGCATAATTTGTTAAAGTGAATCCTGTGTTTTCTGTCATAAAATTGGAAACATTTATTACTGGAGGTTTGGGGAACAGGCTGAGTTGGAAATCACGGTGTGAGTATAGGAGGTGTTTCCTGTTGACCTAACCCACTGCATGTATTGCCCTCTGTCATCTTTCTTCTCTACCCTCTTGCAGTTTGTAGTAATTTCTCCTTACCTAAAAATCCCTTGAGTCCCATCTGCAGTTCTCAGAACATATCCCCTTCCCTTGTAACCTTAGATGCAGAGTAGACCTGTGCAGTCAGAAAGTGAGAGCATCAGAATAACAGCATCGATTGAAGCCCAGGATTCATTAAGACTCTCAGAGTTGTCTTAAGAGGTGATTCTTAATTCAGAGTGGGGAGAAATCATATCCAAAGTGAGGAGTTGGGGTGCAGGTGTGGTTAAAAGGTTCCGCTAGCACCACCGCCAGATGAACAAGGCCGGGATCTGTAATGGTCACATCTAGGGCTAAAGTTTTGAGATTAAAAGAAATGACTGATCCTTTTGACAGTTTGAATCTACTGTCTCTCAAAGGAGCAAGTTTCATTGGGCAGTCCTCTAAGTGTGTGTGAAACACAGAATCTTCATATACATTAGACAGAAATTCCTTAAATCTGCGATTCCTGTTTCTAGAAAGTTAGAAGTCTGGCTTTATTAAATTCTGTTACTTACAGGTAGCCTCAGTGAAGGTCCGGGTCTTAACAGTGTCCAGGTCTTAAGGGTGTTTGCCTCGCCCGTGGAAAGCAGTGCTGTGATCCAGAGCAGCTGGCTGGCCAGAGCGGGCTGGAGTCGCTCTGCTGCTTGAATGGGGGTGAAAGCCAGTGTGCCCTTTATGTTTCTTCCAGTGTCCTGCATGCCTGAGAAGGAGTCCAGGGTCCTGAGCTTAGTTAACCCATACTGATCCCACTTTCCATTTAGTTTGCCCTCTAAACTCACCTGCTCCAGACTTGACTTCAGCCATGTCTCAGGCAAACTATCGTGGTTGCTTTTGATTCTCTTGTACCGTATGTGCCTTTCTATCATTGAAGGGGCTGTGAAGAGTTGAGACGTTTGAAGCATGGAGGTATTCGGGGCCGAGGCAAATATTCTGTACTCTGAGTCTGAAAATCCGTTCGGCCTTCCTGTCTTTATTTTGGAGAGTGACTGGGACAGTGCTCGGAGCCCAAAGGGCTCTGTAGGTTGAGTATTGTTAGTGCGGCCATGAGGTCAGGCATTCATGGCGGGGGTTTGCTCCCGGTGAACTGCTCGCCATTAACCCCTTGGTAGGCCTAGTGGCTCTGGGCTGGAGCTCAGTCAGCTTTCTCATGACTCTTCCTTCCAGACCACCCCCGTGACCATGCAGGTTGGAGAAGGTCAGCAGGTGCAGATTGTCCAGGCGCAGCCGCAGGGTCAAGCCCAGCAGGCCCAGAGCGGCACCGGCCAGACCATGCAGGTGATGCAGCAGATCATTACGAACACAGGAGAGATCCAGCAGATCCCGGTAAGTCCTGCCCCGCCGCAAGGTCTGCGTGGCACTTTGCTCAGCAGTGTAACGGGAAATAGTTAAAGGTTTTACACACACGCGCGCACACACACACACACACACACACACGTACACACACTTTGTTATAAACCTAGATTCCCATTACCCCAAACCACAACTTGCTTCACTGTATACGCCCTGCTTTCCTTTAATCCAGGTTCGGGCTCACCACGATGGGGCAGCTCCTCTCCATTTCCCCTCACTCGGCCTACGCAGAGAAATCATTGTAACCACTATTCTGTGCCAAGGCCCAAAGGCCCTGTGAGGCAGTCCTAGTCCTGTCTTTTGATTTGCAGAGAATAAGAGGGAGGTGTATAGAGAAGGCCATAAATACACTTGTTGCATATTCATGAGTCAGTTCCCAGTGGAGCCTGCAGCAAAGTGTATTTTTGGCTTTCATTTAACTTATCCATTCCTTCACTGTGGACTGCTACTTCCTGTGTGCCTTGAGGGATTTCATTTCTTAGATTTGTTGGCTTTTTCACTTGTACTTGTTCTTTGGTGGAAAAAAAAAAAAGGTCCTTGTCTTAACACTTGCCATCTATTCATTGGTCAATTTGCCACAAAAAAATGTGGAAAATGAGTGACATGGAGCAGGCCTGTTCCTGCCCCTTGCCCTTCCTATTGTAAATGAAATGTAGGCAGATACAGAAACTCACTTGGACCTGGTTAACCACTTCCTTTTTGAAGAAAGTTCAGAAAGTATCCTCAACTCTGTTTTGGGGACTGTTCTTCTTAACAGAGTAATAGGCCAGGAGAAAGCTTAGGAAAGGGGGGTGTGTGCATCCCTCTGTTTACCTCTTCCCTTTTCATCTCTCTCTCTCTCTCCCCTTCCCATCCCCCGCTCCATCTCCCTTTTCCCCCTCCCTTTCCTTCCCCCACGGCGTGGGGCTGGGGGTGGTGACGATCTCTCAAATGGTTCTCATTTTTGCATGTGGGGGCACCAAAACAAGTTCAGCTAAGCCAGAGAAGAGTTCACACTTCGTAGTAACTTTTTTTTTTTAATAAATTTATTTTATTTATTTATTGTTTTTGGCTGCATTGGGTCTTCGTTGCTGCGCATGGGCTTTTCTCTGTGGAGAGTGGGGGCTACTCTTCGTTGCGGTGCACGGGCTTCTCATTGCAGTGGCTTCTCTTGTACAGTAGTTGTGGCGCACGGGCTTAGTTGCTCCGCGGCATGTGGGATCTTCCCGGACCAGGGCTCGAACCCGTGTACCCTGCATTGGCAGGCAGACTCCCAACCACTGCACCACCAGGGAAGCCCTGTAGTAACTTTAACTTGAGTCTTGTAAAGCCTCTGGGGCACAGAAGACTTGTTGCAGAATTTAGGACCTGGTCTTCACTGTATACCTTCTGCAGGAGTCTGCATTTCTAAACTCGCCAGAGTGCTCGTGTTAGTGATGACCTTTAGGAAGGAGGCTTTGCTCCTCTTTTGAAAGCCCAGGGGGTAGGCTTCTTTGCTCTGTAATTAAAAAGGTGTGAGCGTCCCCAGGCCTACCCTTGTGGTAGAGGACTTGAAGGGCAGAGCATCACCAGTACCTAGACACAAGCCTGAAAGAAGAGCTTGCTTCTAAGAACTGCTTGGAACTGTTTGGCTCACAGCTTTTCAGTCACATTTGAGTTTCTGCAAAAGAGCTCTTCCCAGCTGGGAAATGTAAAATCCCTATGGCCAGCAGTATACCTTCCCCCACTCCTGGGACAAGGCTTCGGTCTTTCATCCCATGTTCTTCAGCAGGAGTTCTGGTGACTCCTGGTACCAGCCACCATCAGTCTTGGCAGATGAGGTTTCCCAAGCCTCCACCCAGCTGTCTTCCTCCCCATAAGCAACTTAATGTTGCCTGGAAGCCACACTGTGGGATGTAGTGGGGAGTTTAGGCTTGGCATCACAACTTCCCAGCAGCTCCTCTTGGCATGTTCTCAGGAGAGAAATGACTACAGGTCACAATACCTTGCCCTGTCTCCTTTGAACCAGATTATTAACGGGTTTAGATTTTGTGTCCCTCCATCTTGCCTTAAGCGGACAATTCTGGAACGTTCTACCAGGAACTTCAGTGTTAGTCTTTTCTTGGTGGTTCAAATCCTCATTGAGTCTGAAGTTTCAGGGAAGCAGTTTGATTTAACACTGCATGCAGAAGCTTCCTCCTGTCAGCATTTTCCTCATGGAAGTAAAAGCCCCTGCAATGAAGTTAGCTCTTGAAGGCAAGGGGAAATTTTGCTCCAGGACATGGGAGCAAAAGCTCACCCTCAAGAAGCTCACCCTTACAAGCAAAGCAGGCTAGGCAGCTAGGGAGGGTGGTGTCTGGGCCTCCAGGTAGAGAGAGACCAAATCTGCTGGTCCTCCTGGAGCCGCCTTCATCCCCCACATCCTGAGTGTGGCTGTCCGTAGTCCTCCTTTGCTGACTCTTTTCTCTGCTGACTGGTCCTCTCCTCATCCCCGTGCTCAAAGCACTCACTAATGCTTTCGTGCTACGCTCTAGCATTAAGAGCCTGAGTTAAGGCTTTTAGCACACAATTAAATGCAGCATGTGGTATTATTGTATTATCTGAGACTTAATCTTAAGCATGAGGGACTTTAAGGGCATTTTTGTAGCTTTGGTTTCTGATGATGGGGTTTTATGTGAAAGGTTTATTGATTCAGCTTCCCTTTGGGAAGTATTTGGCCAGAAGCTAGTGCTGAACACCAAGGATCCTAAAAGTCCCACAGACCCCTATTGGTCCTGGCTCTTGGGGACAGAGATAGTAAAGCGGGCCAGCTTTCTCTTCCAAGATGTGCAGCCTGGGGCTGGGCAGTTCTAGGGCTGTGGTGCGGAGTGATGGCCATCGGCTTTGGTTACTCCTGGCAGACTCCGGGGCTCTTCTCAGTATTAGATCAGCCGTCCCGGGGACAGGGGTGGGGAAGGGTGGAGACGGAGGGGAAAAAGGCCCCACACTTAAGGTATAAGCGTTCCGATAATGTCAGACAGTCTTTGGCATCAAATCTTAACGTAAACTGTGAGCAGATAGCTAAGAGCCAGTGAATGTTGAGGGTCCAGTCGTGCTGTCCTCACATACATGACAAGATCCTCTGGGAATTTTTCCCCAAGTCCATTCAAGGAACATATTCTCTTTTGTGTTGTGTGACTTACGGGGTAGGGATATTATGGTTTTGCTTGTTTGGGTTTCTGTTAAAAAGGAACTTTTCAGGGTCGGCCCTTTTGGAGGGGTCGGGGTGGGGACGGGTAGGGGACAGTCACCATTTCTTGTCATGGAAAGTTTGCTTGTTTGAGGTTGCATTCAGTCTCCGGTGGTTTGTTTGTCTCTGCCCCTGCCTAGGTGCAGCTGAATGCCGGCCAGCTGCAGTATATTCGCTTAGCCCAGCCTGTATCAGGCACCCAGGTGGTGCAGGGACAGATCCAGACGCTTGCCACCAATGCTCAACAGGTATGTGCTGCAGAGATTCAGGGCTTGAGTTGGGAACCAGCTGGAGCTGGCTTCTGACAAAGTGCTCAGCACACAGCTCTCGCCACCTCATCCTTCAGCAAGAGCCGCCTCCACCCCCCGCACGTCTGTTCTGCACCCCAAGGGACAGATGGGGTTTATCGGAGGATTGGATTCAAAGTGTGTCTCTTACCATCGTGCTCTTGAGCGACAAGGAAACTCAAGGCAGGGGAAGCCTCAAGGATACTTGAAGAAAGCCCAGTGTGTGTGTGCGCAGGTCTGACTGCAGGAAGCCTTCTGACAGACTGCCTCATCGTCAGGCTGAGTTTCCATCTTTAAACCTGATGACTGTTGTGATCTGGCACCTCCTGTGCCCCTTGGAAAGCTACTTAGGTTTTTACTTCTACCTTCTCGTGCACCCCTAACCAGAGACTGCCCTCCTCATCTCCTCTCATGCCCTGAGATATTGAAGGCTGAGCCACAGGTGCCGAGGGGGCTGCCTCCCTGGGCTTGGGGATTGGGGGATGTGGGTATTATTTGCAGGGGATGGGGGATGCTGGACAAGGGGAGGCATTGTTAATCAATTCTTTTGCCTCAGACCCAAAAAAAGAAGGGATCGTTAAAGAGCTGGACTCGTCTGGCCCAGTTGCGTTTTGGTGATGTATCTATTGACAGTGGTGACAGAGCTGAGTTTGTAGAGCAGGTCTCCAAAGATCTCATTTGGGAAAATATGAGGAATGAGCCAAAAGCAGGGCTTCTGAGTTCCATATCGTCTCTGGGATCCTTAAAGGCCCACTCTAAACCCATTTCTTGGCTTGCATAAGAATATGGGCTTTTCCCTAATTTCCTGGGGCTCATTGACGTGGAATCAGATCTCAAGATTGGTCCCACCCTTTAGTGTACCCCTCTTTTTTTTTTCTTAAAAAAACTTGTAAGATTCTAGCCTGGGATCCAGAAACTTTCTATGGCACAGGGTGGGAGGAAATGAGAAGGAAGAGTTCCTGGTTCCCCAGAGGTCAGTTTTGAGACCAGGAACTAAAGCCAGAAAGTGGGGAAAGTTGGGTGTATAGAGAGGAAGGAGTGAAGCAAGAAGAGGGTGCCTGAGGACAGAGTCTGTGTAACAACAGATTGTAATTATAACAACGTGGCACTTCGTAGGTGCTCAGTAAACGTTTGTTGAATGAATGTTAACGTGTAAATGGAATTTAAAGGTGAATGAAACTCTTCTCAACTGATGTGAAGGGCAATCCTGCTGGCCACAGGGCACAGTTAAAACCTTCTCCTCTATGACGAATGTTTTCCATTTGTCTCAGGATCATTCATTTATTCTGCAGATATTTCTTCAATACCTACTTTGCACTGAGAGATACACAAAACTTAGCTCCTGCCCTCAAGCAGGTGGGAGGAGAAAGACCCAAAACAAAGAACACTAGTAAGAAACCCTCATAAAGCCCTTTCATACCTGTCCCCTTGTTTTCCTCATAGCTTCATGGGTAGACCCGATGGGTTGTTTTTGGCCCATTGTGAGGACACTCGAGAAGACAGTCCTTACCTTGCAGGGTGGCTGTGATGATTCCAGGAGAAGGTACACAGAAAACATTAGCTAGTCAAATGTTCCATAGATAACATATACACACACAAACATTCTTCAGTCTTTTTTCTGGTCTACCAAGCTGTCTGCAGCAGCTGGCATTATACGATGCAGTTCTCCATGTCTGTAAATTTCCTTTAAAATGTATTTAAAATGCCCACGTAAGATTTTAAGCACATGTGATAAATGTTTTCCTTACCACCGCCTCCCCTTCCCCCCC
>NW_020172597.1:4704627-4720553 GCF_003031525.2 Neophocaena asiaeorientalis asiaeorientalis
GGCCCAGAGGGAGGCACGTGGCCTCTCTCGGAAAAAGTACTTCATAGGTTTGCCACAAGGGCTTCCAGGGCCAAGGCCACCTGCTCGCCAGGGTGTTTCATATTCCAGTCAGATAATCAGGGTGATACGGGTTTGGTTTGGAGCCCACCTTCCAAGCATGAAAGGGACCACTCACCACTTTGCCCGTGTTTTGCAATCTGCCTTCACTGGTTGAAAGACAGACTCTTAGGGTTTCTGCCTAAACCATAAATGTTATGCCCTGTCCTGTCAGTACCTAGGAGCTAGGTGTTTTTGTTTGACTTGAGCCTCAGGCCCCAGAATTTTTTAGCAAGGGGCTGGTTTCGGTGGGGCGGGGGGTAGTTACGTGGACATTGAGAGAGATGGTTGCAGAAGTTGAATATTGCATGCTCCGGGGTCCTCTGTGTGGTGCCAACTCTGAGTAGCTGTCTGTGCTAGGGGGTGGGGAGGGACCCTTGTTTTCCTGCTACTCATCAAGCCCCTGTTCTGTGCCAGGCCTCATTCTGGGCACTTTATGTGCATTGTCCTTTTGATCTTCACGACCCTCTCCTGGCTGGTGGGCTGGTGGACTAGTGGACCAGACCCTGCAGCTGATCTGCCTACTTTGCCATCTTGATTCCTACAGATCACACAGACAGAGGTCCAGCAAGGACAGCAGCAGTTCAGCCAGTTCACGGATGGACAGGTAGGACACCCAGCCTAGGCAGGAGCAGAGGGTGAGGAGTTGTGACAGGGTAGCAGGTGATATCTGTGGGTTTGGATGGCTAGGGCAACTGTCCCATCATCTGTTGACAGTGAGTGGACAGAAATTGTTGAAACAACAGTCTTGCCTATCCTCTAGATTTATAGACTTGGTGGGAGTTGACAATAATCCTAGACATTATGTAGCCCCAGTCCCCGTTTTACAGATGAGTGAACTGAGCCCTGGAGGTGGGAAGTGCCTTGTCTGTGCTTGCTTAGCTGTTCATTGCAGAACCAGGACTAGCATGCAGGTCTCCTGTTTCCTTTCTTTAAGAATAGTTTTTCTCTAAGCCACGCTCTTTTTAATCTTATGGATTAGTTGAAACGCAGAGAACATGTGACCTCTCAAGCTCTCTAGGTGCCTGGAATTCAGTAATTCTAAACTCGTGAGGAAGGGATCTTCCCTTTGCCGGCCCCCTTTCCCTTCGCACTATCTTGCCAGAGACCCCTGAGGACATGATAGGATGACATGCCTAAGCCTATGTTCTCTGCTGCCCAGAAAGGAGAGGAACTGGCATCAGGACCCAACTCTGGCTTCTGCCAGCACCAGATGCCAGGCTCACATGCCAGGGCTGCTGTGGCAGGGGGTCTTAGCTTTTGGTTTCTTTTGGAAACACCTGAGAAATCATGTCCAGTTGGCCCTAACCTTCCGTAGTGGCTACGCGAGCATCTTCGCGGGTCTTCACTGTAGTAAGCATTTAATCCCAGGTGACCTGCCTCCCCGTCAGGCCCCATGCAGGAGATGGAGATTCAGCGTAGCCTCAGCCTGAGCCAGAGATACTCTGAGGAAAAGAGGAGAAGGGGTAATCCCTACTGCCCCTGCCAGTGAGGATTACTGAGTTGGGGAAATGCTGACTTACAAGCTGCTGGTACAGTGGTTCGAATTGCTTGTGTTTGTCACAGAGGAACAGCGTGCAGCAAGCTCGAGGCTCTGAGCTAACGGGAGAGGCAGAGCCCAGAGAAGTGAAAGCCACAGGAAATGCAACTCCCTGCACCTCTTCCCCGCCCACCACACATACCCCCTCTCACCGGGCTGGTGCCTCCTGTGTCTGCTGCTCCCAACCACAGCAGAACTCCACTTCCCCTCCTCCCTCTGATGCCTTGCAATGGGTGGTGGTTGAGGTATCTGGGGCCCCCAACCAACTCGAGGCCCATAGGGAGCTGCATGCCCCTCTCCCAGGGGTGACCTCACTCTCTCCTCTCCACCCCTCGCAGCAGCTCTACCAGATCCAGCAAGTCACCATGCCTGCCGGCCAGGACCTCGCCCAACCCATGTTCATCCAGTCAGCCAACCAGCCCTCCGACGGGCAGGCCCCCCAGGTGACCGGCGACTGAGGGCCTGAGCTGGCAAGGCCAAGGACACCCAACACAATTTTTGCCATACAGCCCCGGGCAATGGGCACAGCCTCCCTCCCCAGAGGACCCTGTCGACCTCAGCGCCTCCTGCAGGCTAGGACACTGGTGCACTACGCCCGACGCCTGGGGGCAGAGATTCTCCAACAGAAAGATGCAATATTTTTTATTTCCTTTTTCCCTTTTTTTTTCTCCACGGAATCAATATTTCAGTATGTTGAGCTGTGTGTCCAATGCTATGAAATGAAAATAATAAATAACATATTTATGGCATTTTCTTGAAGAGTGTGGTTGAAGAAATATTTCGTTTCTCTTTTTTTGGTTCTTACTGCCACTTCTTTTAGGAGCAAATCTCAGGGGTGTATGTAATCTCCTGACTCTTAGAACAGCTGCTGACCCAGGATTTACCACCTTGTTCTGCCCTCACGTGAAATTAGGTGACCATGTGTAGCTTCTTTTTCACTAGTGCTCCTCTCCCCGCGTCCCTGCTCTTGCCCCAGAGCTCTGTGGATTTGCATCAGAGGCCATGGAAACATTCCATGCATTTAAGAGACTCATTTGCCATGGGGAGTGGATGGTTTCATTCCCAAACCCTTCTCTTCCAGGGACTCAAGGAGACTAGGACTTTGTGTATTTGCCCCCCACCCCCCAGTTTTAATTTTATTTTTAAATACATTAAAAATTATGCTAGTCTCCTTTGCTGCATGGACTTCAAACTGCATGAAATGCAATAAATCTCATTTTAGATAATTTGGAGTCTGGGTTTCTGTGTCTGGGGACATTCATGGGACCACTTTGCTTGGGAAAGGCTTGGAAAGGTTCGTCTGCCCTCAGGTTGGGTGTCTGTGAAGGAGGGGGACACCCTTGTGAGGAGGGAGGATGTCCAAAGCAAGGGGAACTTGAGCTGCATGTCTGATTCAAATTGAGATCTTCAGCTGATTTAAAAAATGACGTTCATTTTTTAAACGTTCATCAGAACATTTGCTGCTCAGAGTTGCCTGCCTGCCTTATTTCCTGGACTGCGTATGACACGTGGGCCAGATTCAGCCTGTGTCCTTCTTGGCTGAGGGTGAAGAGAGCATCTCTCATGGAGAAAGCTTTCTCTGTCCTTAAGCAAGGACTCGAGTACGTCCCTCCACTCCTGTCTCGGCACAGGCTGGCACTCTGAGCTGCCTGCTGTGGCCATGCCCATTACCAAAGGCATGGATGGCATCTGCCATGGAGGGTAGCCCAAGCCCCTTGTCAGCCAGCAGGTCAGAAGGGTTCTACAGCCAGGGCCTGAAAGTATGGAGAACAGAAGGAGCATTCCACTTCTTCACGGCCTCTGTTGGCCGTAGAGGCCAGTGGTGAGCCATCTTCCCCTCACCATGCCATTTACAGCTAGAATGAGGCCTGTTGTCATGGGAAGGGCAGAGAACTGGCTGCCAGGAAAAGTACTGATGTCTTCTCAGTCGGTAATATGTCATAAAACCTTAGGCAACTCCCTTCTTTTCGGGACTCTCTTACAGTGTGAGGCAGGGTTAGGGAAGGGCTTTAATATTCGATTATTTCAAGTCTGACCCTGATGCTCTAATAATTCCCTCACTGAGTATCCCCCACTGTTAACCATGGTAAGCACTTGGACATCTGTCTCATCTGTTTCATTTTCAGTTACTTACCTAAGTGTACCTTACCTTACTCCACAAGAAAAAGTAAGACGGCTTGCACTGAAAACATACACAGTGAAACAATGTGACAGATGAGAATTAGGAAGAATATTGTTGAGTAGGAAATCAGGATCATCGAAAACAAGGACAAATATTCTGGCTGCAAAGACCTACAGAGTTCTTAAAATTAGGTCTCACGTTCGATCCCGAGCTTCCTGACCACCAGGGCAAACAGAGAGATGGGACCAGGTAAGAGATTCACATCTAAAACAAAGATAACATTCTTTAGCAAAAGCAAAGATTTTCCTAGCTGTAAGGTTTTGGATACATGGTACCCCTCCAGTGTCATCAAGGTAGATGAAGCAGGTGATACTGTCACCATGAGAAGTCAGGTCTGCCCCCTTCATTCTAGCCCTGGACTTTTCTCTGAAGGGGATCATCTGGCCTTTCCCACTGTCCTGTACCCAAACACGTCTCAGTGAGACATGCAGGTAATTCACTGACAGCACGTGCCCAGCCCCACGTGGAGAGGATTCAAGAGAGCGCTTGTGAATGAGAAGCACCCAGAAGGGAGGCTGGGCTCAGAAAAGGCAGAAGCTCAGCTCTTTTCGTTTCCTGGCTAACCTCTCATTTTGAGGTCACTGCACAGTCCCACCTTGCTGCTCTTCCTCCCATTCACGAAAACCCAAGCATAACTGAAATTTCAGACCAGTCAATGGGTCCCCATTTTCCTGCAGACTTCCATTCTTATTTTGGAAATGTTTCGATCGGTTGCCTTACTGAGCACGTTCCCTTTAAATTTCCCCGCCAGCAGGGCCCATGCGGGTGTAAACAAACACTTTGGTGCTGCCCAAGAGAGCCCCTATCTAATACCCAGCACGATCCCCTTACATCCGGAGCACTCTTAAACATTTTTCCTAGCACTTGCAGCATCTGTCCTCCCAATGATCTTCACAGTGACCCTGCAGGGGGAGACAAGAAGAGGGATGGTGATCCCTGTGCTACAGATGGAGACATAGGAGGCCCAGTGAAGTGCAGTGACTTGCCCAAGGTCACTCCATGAATAGGGGTAGAGCTGAAACCAAAACGTTAGTCTCCTGACCCCCTGTGCATACATAGTTGCTTTCTGGCCAAAGGTGGTGTGTGTGACAGAGAGAGAGAGAGAGAGAGAGACAGGGCTTTATAAATATGAACTGTCTCCTTTCGCTCTGCCTCCCCAGACCCACTGGCCCAGCCTTGAGTATACGTGGAATAAATAGAGCACTTAGGTCTGGTCTGTAGACAGCTGGTGGTTGGGATAACTTTCCCAGAAGGCGATGCTGGGGGCCGGAGGCCCCTGGGATTATGAACAGACCACCTGGCCAGCCTCCTTACTGCTTAATTCTGCCGAGGCCACAAGGGGGCAGCATGTAGCACTCGCCGAAATCTGGGAGGTGCCCTGTCCCAGCCTTATCCCAACTTAAGACAACTCTAGGGACTATGGGGTATGACTGTCCCCTTTCTCAGTGGGTACTAGATCTTTGGTACTAGATCTTTAACCCCTTTCCTGATAAGACCCTTAACTTTTGAAGAGAGGGGCCTTCCTGGGGCAACAGCGAGGGCTGGAAACACTATCCTCTCCAGAGTATTACATTAGGGTAGGTGGTTAGATTTTAATAAGGAGACTTTTTGACAGCCCTTCTTATCTCCCCAGCTTTGTGTCTTTCCACTCTTCCTCCCCCCTGAACTCTACATTCCTGTCACACTCAATTACTCACTGGTCCCTGAACTCACCTCCATGTTTTCAGCTGGCCCCAACGCCTGGATGTCCTTTTACTTCCTTTTCCACTTATTGATCTCCTATACATACATCAAGGCCCAGTTTAAATGGCCCTTGCTGAGAAACTTCTAACTCCTAGGACAGAGTTAGCAAAGACTTCTTTGATGCTCTCACAGCAACTTCTACAGCCTCTATTATTAGTGCTCATATACAGTCGTTCAACAAATGTTTCTTTGGCACTTTCTGTGTTTCAGACATTGTTTTGGACATTGTGAAGACAGCTGAAAACAAGCCAGATGAGGTTTGTGCTATCATGGAGCTTATATTGGGTTGGGGGCAGGGGGAGAGGTGGGAGTGGGGAGGGGAAAGATAGACAACAAACACAAGATGAATCAGGCTCTGAACAGTCTGTTAGAACTTTCTGGTTTGGGCTGTCTTCCTCACCGATGGTCCTCCAGTTCAGGGTCATCTCCATGCTTCCAGAGCCCAACTTAGGGCCTGGCACCAAGAGAATGACAGTAACTGATGACTGAGTTAACAAACACGAACTCTTCCCTGAAGATGGGGCCTCCAACACTGCACACATTCCTACCCCTGCTCATTGGCTCTCACTGTCACTTTTTTGTTGGGAACAGTTTTCTACTGAGCACTGACTGATGATATGCTAGGCAGGAGTATTCGATGGAGATTATTCTTTTAAGAAATTTCTGTGTAGGAAAATACATCTAAAGCTAGATGGATTATCTCATTTCATCTTCACATCTTCATTAGGTAGGTATCCTGCTCATTAGTGAGAAACTGAGGCTCAAAGAGTTTAAGAAATTACCCAAGGGCACCAGCTGGTTGAGTGGAGCCAGATGCTCCAAGAAGTCTCCCGTCCCAGGCGGCTCAGCCCCACTGGTCTCGTCCCCTCTGATAAGTGATTCTTTTCCTACAGAGAATGAAAGTCCTCACCCCCCCAACTCCTGCAGAGGGACCTAGCTTTTGTCCCATTGCTCACTGACCTCCCAGGAGGAGAGGGCCCCAGGGCAGAGGGCCAGGCAAAACCTCGTCACATGAGAAACTTGGGCCTGGCCTCCTCAAGGAGGCCTCTGAGCCAGACTGGCAGTGGTACTCCCCAGCTTGGGTGCTGGGCCACTACCATGAGGGGATAAGAGGATAGCAAGGCTGGCACTCAGGAGGGGAGAACCTGAGCTGGGCCCCGGCTGAGCCAGGCTGGGCTGAGCTCCTCAGGCTGGCTGGTGCTGAAGACAGGTCCAAAACAGAGCCCAGCCTCCCTCCGCAGCCCTGAGCCACATCACCTCTCCAGCTCCCAGCCCTTGTGCCTCTCTCTTTCAGCGAAGGTCCATGGGACAGAAGCTTTCTAAGATATTGAATGTGTCAAAATGTCTTTATTTTGCCCTTTATTTAAATGACAGTTTGGCAATGTGTGGGATTCTACGTTCACAATTATTTGCCTTCAGCACCCTGAAGATACTATTCCACTGTCTTTTGGCATCTGTTGTTGCTGATGAGATGCTTACTGTCAATTCAATTATTGGACCTTTGTAGATAAGCTATTTTTTCTTTCTGGTGGCTTTTAAATTTCCTCATTATTCTTGTCTTTCTACATTTTGGCTACAGGGTGTCTAGATGTAGTTTTTGATTTGTTTTTAAAGCTATCTTACTAGGCACTCTGTGGGCCTTTTAAATCTAGAAATTCATGTCTTATTTCTGGAAAGAGCTTAGTCTTTCCAGTATCTTTTTCTGGAAGTAATAATATGTATGCTGGAGTTTCTCATTCAATCTTCTTTGTCTCTTTTCTTTCATATGTTTAACTGTTTTATTGTTCTATGCTTCATTCTGGAGGATTTCCTCAGTTATAGCTTCTAATTAACTTATTCTCTCTTCACCTGTATTTACTAACCCATCTACTGATTTTTTTTTAAAATGTCAGTGATGTTAGTTTTCATTTCCAAAATTTCTAGATAGTTCTGTTCATATCTGTCACATGTTTCTGTCTGATATCTTTCTGTTTTTGTTCCATAGATGTTATTCCTTCCTTTATCTTCTTGAAGATTTTAACTAAAACTTCCTTTCAGATTGCTCCATTATCTCTAGATCTTTAAATATGAATTCTTCCTTGAGAGAGGTGCCTCTTAAAATATTGTATTTCTTATATGTTGTGAAGTTTATCCTTGAGATAGTTAGTTTCATCACATTTTCCTGACTGTACCCTGGGATATGGAGGCCACCCTTTGGGGCGATTTCTCAGCTGTATCTGCCCAAGCCTTGTAGAAAAGCACCAGCCCCAAACTAGCTCTTATATAAGTGTCTTTTGGGATTTTTATATGTCGTGAATATCAGATTCTGAGTCCGCATTCCATGTGAACGGGCTTAAGGTGTCCTAATCATATGGGTACTCTTTCTACCCAAAGCCAGGACCAGGCGGCTAGCAGGCAGATATTTTAGTCCTGTTTATGGCATGCAGCACTTTCCCAGGCCCAGCTTTAAGCAGGGAGCCTACCACAGCCCTTGCCACTAGTGGGGTCTGCAAGTGTACTTCCCACCCCCGGAATGCTGAATCCCTCCTCAGAGGTACAGCTGCAACTCCTGCTCACCACCGGAATTTCCTCTCATTTCTGGCCCTTAGAGATTTCTCATTCTTGCCTTTGAACTTGGATACGTGTTTTTATGTTTTAAATTATCCAGCATTTATATTGTGTATCTACTATTTTAAGGAGGAGGGACTTTAATAGGTGTTCAATCAAGTTTGACCTGGCAGGGCTTCCCTGGTGGCGCAGTGGTTAAGAATACGCCTGCCAGTGGAGGGGACACGGGTTCGAGCCCTGGTCGGGGAAGATCCCACATGCTGCGGAGCAACTAAGCCCATGCGTCACAACTACTGATCCTGCGCTTTAGAGCCTGCGAGCCACAACTACTGAGCCCGTGTGCCACAACTACTGAAGCCCGTGTGCCACAACTACTGAAGCCTGTGTGCCTAGAGCCCGTACTCTGCAACAAGAGAAGCCACCACAACGAGAAGCCCATGCACTGCAACGAAGAGTAGCCCCTGCTCTCCACAACTAGACAAAGCTCACGCACAGCAACAAAGACCCAACGCAGCCATAAATAAATAAATAAATAAATAAGTAAGTAAATTTATTAAAAAAAAAAGTTTGACCTGGCAGTCCTGCTCTCTGGGCCTTCTATCCCTGTCATTGAGCCCCTAGCCTCCCTTCTGAGCCCCCATTCTCCTTTCTGAACCTCTATGTCCCTTACCAAGTCTCAGCCCTTTTCAGAGTCCCCTTCCCTGACACTCAATCTGCCATCCCTCCTACTCACGTCCTCTCCCTCCCTGAATCCTCCTCCAGGTCTCTCTGATGACGGGACCAGAAAGAAGGGAAGCTTTTTCGCATTGTACTCTCAACAACTCAGAAAAGGCCTTCCTCCTCATTTTCCAAGGAACTCCACTGTCCCAGTGGCTCTCACTGAGAACGTGGAGCCTGCCAATAGAGCTGTAGTAGTGTTGTCTTCTACATGGTCTTCCAGGAGCTGGGGTCATAGAGGAAGAATCCTGAAGGTGGAGGAGAAGCGGTTGCAAGAAGGGATGGCTTTGACCTTCATTCCCACACCCCCTTCTCCCTCAGTGTCTCCTCCTTGTGGGCCCCCCTCCAGCCCTGAAGATCAATGGGGGTTCACTTTCACTGAGATCAGCGACACTGCTCCCTCCGCTTCCTGTGGCTCTGAGCTGACTGGCCCAGAAGGGTAGCAGGGGCTGGGCTAGGGACAGGTCAGTGGCACACCCAGATATGGGGGAGAAACTCCTTGGGACCCTCTAGCACCTCTACCTGCCAGGTGGCCTCAGTCTCTTGTCCTCTCTGGGCTCATTGGGAAAATGAAGCAGGTTCGATCCTTCTCTCATAATTCCTCCTGCTCTCAGTGGAGGTGGATCTCTGGAGGCAAATAATGCACGTGATGCCGACACCCATGAGAACCCTCCCTTCCAATCCCCTCCTGCTAGGAAGACTCTCCCAGGGAGAAGAGGTGCTAGGACTAGGGAATTCTCACAGCATCTCCCAGCCCCATCCGAACGCACACCTGAAGGGTGATAAGATCAATGGTTCACATTTGTACAGCTCCCTGCACGGTCGTGACTTTTTCATGTATTATTGCATTTAGTCCTCCCGATAGCCAGGGAAGTTGGGCCAGAGGTGGAGTGACCAAGGTCACCAAGTAGTCCAAAGGTAGAGCCAGGAAGCCCAGACATAACCTGTTGTTCAGTGATCTTTCTGTCCCCGCCCCCCAACTGCCGACCTCCCTGGGTACTGGCACCTCCAAACCTTCCTGCCCAGAGCTGTCTTGTACAGAGCCCGAGCCTCCGTGGTATGCTCAGTCTCAGCCCCGGCCAGTCTCCCTGTTTCCCATCAGGCTGAACTGGACCCTCAGCACAGCATTCAAGGTCCCTTCTGTCCCCCTTGTCAAACTTGTTTTTCCTCCCCCATGTTCTGTAACATCCCCCCTATCCCCACACCCCACCTACACATACACACACACACACACACACACACACACTCACTACAGCACAGGGGTAAAGAGCTACACTAGGCAAGTCTCTTCACTGAGTCTCAGCCTTCTTGTCTGTAAAATGGGGGTGTGAATAGGATTACCTCAGAGGGCTGTTGGGATGCTGAAATAGAAGATACAGTTAAAGCATCCTACACAAGGCTCTGGGCCTCATTCATGGTAGCTGCAGGCATTATTGGTTGCACTTCTCTGCACCTCTCCAAGTCCTCCCTACTCCTGTCCCCAAGAAGGCTTCCTCTGCCATTGCCAGTAGAGACTTTCCCTCATCTGACTTCTAGCAACACTTAGAGCTATAAGAAAACCAAAACAGGGGCTTCCCTGGTGGCACAGTGGTTAAGAATCCGCCTGCCGGGCTTCCCTGGTGGCGCAGTGGTTGAGAATCTTCCTGCCAATGCAGGGGACATGGGTTTGAGCCCTGGTCTCGGAAGATCCCATGTGCCGTGGAGCAACTAGGCCCGTGAGCCACAACTACTGAGCCTGCGTGTCTGGAGCCTGTGCTCTGCAACAAGAGAGGCCACGACAGTGAGAGGCCCGCGCACCGTGATGAAGAGTGGCCTCCGCTCGCCGCAACTAGAGAAAGCCCTCGCACAGAAACGAAGACCCAACACAGCCAAAAATAAATAAATAAATTTATAAAAAAAGGAATCCGCCTGCCAATGCAGGGGACATGGGTTCGACCCCTGGTCCAGGAAGATCCCACATGCCACAGAGCAACTAAGCCCGTGCACCACAACTACTGAGCCTGTGCTCTAGAGCCCGAGAGCCACAACTACTGAAGCCCGCGTGCCTAGAGCCTGTGCTCTGCAACAAGAGAATGCACTGCAATGAGAAGCCCGCGCACCGCAGCAAAGAGTAGCCCCAGCTCGCCACAACTAGTGAAAGCCCGCGTGCAGCAATGAAGACCCAACGCAGCCAAAATTAATAAATAAATAAATTTAAAAGAAAAAAAAAAAAAAAGAAAGAAAACCCAAACAGTTTCTGTGGTGTGGAGAGAAAGGAGGAGGAGGTCTGGTGGGTGGAACCTTGACATCCTCACCTCAATTCAACCAGAACACCTCTGCTTGAATGCTCTTTGCATATTGGGGTGCTACCTTAAGATTCTGTCTGTAGAAAGGATTCCATTGCTAATAAAGTCTGAAAACCACTGACGTAAAACCCCCTTCCCACTCCAAGAAAGGAATCTGCATCCTTGGTTGACCTGAAGTCACACTGGCGGCCGTCAGTCGATGACAGGCTTGAACCTGGCCGCAAGGTCCCCACAACTTCTAGATCTCAACCCTTTCAGACCTAGGAGTCTCCACCCCTGTCAGGAATAAGTCCTAGAGAACAAAGATTGGGCCATCTGTGGTTCCCCTCAGTACTGATGCCAGTACCCTGTGCACAGTGGGTAGGTGCCAGCCAGGGGAGAGGACAGGTCACAGGCAGTTCTGGATACTGGCTGTGTATCCTTAGATGAGTCCCCACGTGTCTCTGAGCCTCAGTTGGTGCTCAGCAAATGGGAGCTCTCTCCCTCCCCACTCTTCCTCTCAGTCAATACTTGCTTCATTGATGGATGAAAGTGACAGTGATGAATTACAGAAGATCTTGGAGCCCCACCCCCTCCTTATGGGCAGATGGGGAAACTGAAGCCCAGAGCCAGGAATGGACTTGCCCAGGTGGGACAGAGTGAGTGAGTCAGGGCAGAGCAGGATGTTTTTTTGGCAGTGTTACCTGGGAGAGGTGTGGCGGCTGGTGGGGGTGGGTGGGAAGGAAGCTGCTGAGGGTGGGGTGAAGGGAACAGGTGGGAGAGAGGGAAGGAGGAGGGTGGGGAACCATAGCTCCACCCCCTGTCCCCCCAGCAGGGAGAGAGCCGGAGACAGCTGTGCGCTCAGAAAAGTGTCTTAGTCACTAAAGGCTGCGGTGGGGAAAGGCCTTCCTCCTGGTCACGCTCGTGTCCCGGGAATCCGGACGGGACAGGAAGGCCGCCGGGTGACCCTCAGAGTGGCCACCTGTCCTCTTGGAACTGGACTTTCTCCTCTGCCTCCTCCACTTTCCCATGCACACACATACACACACCAACCTAACTTTGCTTACATCCTCCTAGAACCATCCCCCCATCCCCCCACCCCTTAGGAAGAGTTCCATGACTCTCCACTTTATTTATTTATTTATTTATTTATTTTTGGCCGCACCGCGCAGCTTGTGGGATCTCAGTTCCCTGACCAGGGACTGAACCCGGGCCACGGCAGTGAAAAACCCAGAATCCTAACCACTAGGCTACCAGGGAACTCCCACAACTCCCCACTTTAAAAAGTGGTGGGCCTGTCCCATTACACATACACCTACAGGAGAAACATGCCTCTGTGCCCCATGAAACTCCCTCCTGAGATCTAACTTCCCTCCCTCTAGCTGCAGCCACAGTCTCTTTCTTCCTCTTGCTGCCTTTGAGGGGCTCATCCGGAGCTGGAGTTGGGAAAGGTGATGAAAGACCCTCTCCTCCCAGTGAGGGCTCCTCGCAAGGAGACGAAGGGACTTTCGCAGCCCCCTAAGTGGGAAGAGAGGCGTGGCATCCGGGGGTGACGCTGAGCCCGATGATCATCTTTCCCAGAACAGACCCCATTTCAGATATTCTGAGTGTTGATAAAGGGCAACCTGTGTTCAAGTGCCATTTCTGCGCATAAGAAGAGCCTCAAAAAGACCCCCAAGAGGGCTTCCCTGGTGGCGCAGTGGTTGAGAGTCTGCCTGCCGAGGAAGGGGACACGGGTTCATGCCCCGGTCTGGGAAGATCCCACATGCCGCGGAGCGGCTGGGCCCGTGAGCCATGGCCGCTGAGCCTGCGCGTCCGGAGCCTGTGCTCCGCAACGGGAGGGGCCACAACAGTGAGAGGCCTGCGTAGCGCAAAAAAAAAAAAGACCCCCAAGAAACACCCCCCAGATCCCTTACAACTGCTTTTCTTCCCACCATTTCAAGTCCCCAGGCCTTAGTCCACCCCCCAGGACCCCTGACTGAGGAAGCCCAGTCAGGCAGTCCCATAGCGTCTGGGAGGGCAGTGCTGCCTATCTAGGGAGTGCTAGCTGCAGCTCATGGGGAGACGATGGGTTAACACAGCCGGGGCAGTGCATCCATAGCTGAGCCCCGGGGTCCAGAAACCTTCCCCAGCTACCAGTGAGGAAGGGGCATAAACTGCCCAGGGGCACCAGGCTCTGGCCCTCGGCACACCTGGAGCCAGGAGCAGCCAGAGGGATTCAGGTCGGACCCCAAAGGCAGCCTCTGCTACGCAGAGGGAAAAGGGTCACTGTTGGGGTAGGGGTGTAAACGGCTGTCAAGCCCAGTTTGGGGTCCCCCAGGTCCCTGCAGCCCCCTCCCAGCACGCCGGCAGCTCTGCCTCCTTCCCTCCCCCACTGGCGCTCAGCAGATCAATGCTGCCTTTGCTGACAGCTGAGAATCGAGCTCGCCTTCCCACCCCGTCCCCCGCCCCTCCCGCTCGGCTCCGTCCCCCGAGATCCTCCCGGAGGAACTGGGAAGAGTTTGCTGCGGAAGCGCTTCACACTGGGGCAGGGCCTGCGGGGGGAGCGGCTGGTGTGGCCGAAGCTTTCGTCAGGGGACGAGGGAAGGAGGATCGGGAAACCCAAATGACCACCGTGGGCTGGGCCAAGAGGGCTAAAGGGAACGAAAAGGCCTCTCCCAAAGCTAGAGAGAGTAGGTCAGGCACCAGGAACTTTCCGGCTGGAGAGGGAGTGCCGTGGGGAAAGTCTCGCCGCTTTTGGGTGCGATTCTGTGAGCCTTTGGGGAGGAGGCTGTGCGGCCTCCGCGCTGGTTCAGAGCTCACCTCCCAACACCTGTGTGCCCTGAACCTTGCCCTGCCCTGGAAGCGAGGCAAGGGCGCGCTTCAGACTGGGCTGGTGCGGAGCAGCCCCTCTGATCAGAGGAGACTCTTCTTTGGGGTAGAGTGGCCTAAGCGGAGGCTCTCCCCTCATCCTGAAGAAGGGACGCTCAGAGGCGGGGGTGGGGTGGGCAGAAAAGAAGACACACCTGAGGCCCACGGTGCTGCACACACAGGCCTTTCAGGCACGAGCGCACCCCGCCCCACGCGCACGGGGCACGGCCAGACGGGGCACACCTCGCTGACGCCGCCACCGCCAGCGGCCCGGACCCTGCACGCCCATCCACACCGCACCTCCTCACTCAATCTCACCATCACAGCCACCCACTGCGCCCACACAGCAGGCACTTCTGCATCCACTCACACTTAAACTCCGCGGGACCCGCGTCCCATCCGCGACGGCGGCCGCGACTCCTCGCCCCACTCGCCACAACCGCACATGAGGCATCCCGCCCCCAGCCCGGCCTTCGGGTCCACGCAGCCCCGCGCAGCCCGGCGCTCCGAGCCGCCGGACGCGCCCCTCCCAGGGCCGGGCTCGGGCTCGGGCTCCGCCTGCGGCCAGCGCTCCTCGGCCGCGTACAAGCGCTACCGACGCCTGCAGAACTGGGTCTACAACGTGCTGGAGCGACCCCATCCAAGTCCTCTCCCCAGCTTGACCTGGCTTCTGACCTCCCCCACCTCAACTCCTGATTTCCATCCTGATCTCCAACCCCTGCTTCTCTGTCTCTGTACGCCCCACGTCCAGCTTCTTGTCCCCCATCTCTCTCCAATCGGCAGCCACTAAAGTGCGGCTCCCTTTTCCTCTTCCTCACTTCTGTCTCCCTGTGTCCCAGACACAGAGGGCCCTTTGGCCCCCGCACACTTTCTGTCACCTTCTCCCCAGCTCTGTAGCTACAGTGGCCTCCCACCTGGACTCCCCTCGGAGATGCCCCTCTCCAGGGACGATCTCCCCCCCAGCTGAGGGCTGGTCCCCAATTATAGGTGTTTGGGGTCCCCTTGAGCCACCAGAGTTCTGACACTGGCGTGTGCTGTCTGACTTTGAGTTTTCGCTCAGTCTTGCCATCCACCCTCAACTTCCCAGTGGCAGCAGTGGGCCCTGCCGCCTGCCCTGCAGGCTTGGCCAGCTAGCCTGCCCAGCTTGCTGGCCGCTGCACCAGGCCTGGCTCTGGGCACCCTGGGGAAAAAGAAAGAGGAGAGGAGTAAGTTTGGATACACTCACGCTGCGGGCCCCCTCCTCCCCCTCGCCAGGCTCCTACAACTTTCAAAAACACTGACCCTTCTTGGATGTAAAGAGCGAATTTTGGCAGCTCAGAGCTCAGTCTTGGGGGACGGCCTGGCCCAGCCGGGAACATGAGAGGCCCCGCAGATATCAGTTGAAGGGCTGGGCCTGGCTCTCGGACGCTCGAAGGTGCCCGGGAGAGAGACCTCTGGTCCCTGGGAAATGTGCCGATATTAATCCCTTATTGCTGCCCCCAGAGAGGGCCCTCTAGTCTTGGGGTCTCCTGGGTGGTCCCCTTGCCTGTCCACCTGACTGTCCCACAGTCCTTCTGCCTGTCTGGCTGTCCCTGCGCCGGAGTGAGTTTCTGCCGGTGTGTGAGTTGTCCTGTCTCTGTCTCTCCAGCTATCCAACAGTCTTTCTGCTTGTCTGTTTCCATCCCTCTGTTGGCCTGTCCAGTTATCTGGGTGCCTGTCTGTCCATCTGTCTATCCACCTGTCCACCTGAATCTTACTCTTCTACTTGTCTGCTTCCACCTGTCTTTTGGTCTGTCTTCCTGCCTGACCCTCTGCTGTCTGCTTGCCTGCCTCTGCCCCATCCTAGCTGGCCCACAGAATTTCAGAGCGGAGGGGAGGAGAATGCTGGCAAAGGAGCCCCCTGACCACAGGGAGGGTAGCGGAAGGGAATTCTTTCAGCCTGTATGCTTCTGAAGGTAGCAGCCACGATTTGGTGCAGAGACCTCCTGTGGCGGGCCGGGGCAGGGCC
>NW_020172597.1:4720629-4726616 GCF_003031525.2 Neophocaena asiaeorientalis asiaeorientalis
GAGAGTTGAGATGCTCTGGACCGTGAGGTCTCTCTTAGGGTCAGGGTCAATGGTTAGGAGTAGCCCATCCCCCAATGCCCATTGTCAGGGCCTGGATGAATCTTTTTCTCTGCAGAGAGGGCTGGTGGAGTGCTGCGGGTTCTCTGCTGGGGTAGCAGGGACGGTGGAGTTGGGGATGAGGGGCAGGGGACTGCTAATGAAGAGCCGCTGCGTTGAGGCGCCCTTGCCCACCCTGCAGCCTGGGTGCCCGTGGAGGCTGAGACACTTCGCAGGGAGCAGCTGCATCGTCCGCGGGCTCCTCTCGGGAGATGACTTTTCCGAGGCAAGGCTGGGCCTGGGGAAGCAATAGAGCTCTGAGGTGGAGGTCCTTGGTCCCCAGGCCTGGCCTCTCAGCCCCTTTGAGTGTGAAGGACTTGCCTCGTGTCCTCTGGCCAGCACTGTCTTCACCTCCTCTGGAGGAGCCTCTCCTTCCTCTCCAGGAACTAAATCCGCTAGTAGCTTTGCCCCACATCCTGCCCTTTCTGGATGCCAGGAATGCCCTGGCCAGGGACCTGGTTGTTCTGACCACTTGTCACCAGGATCCCAGGGCTGAGGCATCTCTTAGGAACTCTGGGAGAGGAAATGTGGTGTGAAAACGTCCGGACATTTGGGAATCTCGGGTCATTCATCTTAGAGGTCAGAGTGGGCTGAGGGGTCAGGAACCCCACGTCTTGCCTGCTGTGCGATCTTGGGTTGATCATTGCGCCTCTCTGAGCTTTAGATCTCTAGGCCATCCAAGTGGGTAGAAACCCCAGACTTGCGGGCCTCCCTCTTGGACGAGGTAATGGGTGGGAAAGAACTCGGTGAGCCGCAAGGGTCTGTGGGAGTGTGAGGGGTTGGTGTTATGATTGGGCCTGGGGGAGGGGGCTGCACAGGAGGCCTCTCCTGTTCGTGAGGAGCTCCAGATGTGGGGCTGTGCAGTCACTCACTGCAGGGTCTTGGGCGAGCCAGGAAGTTCTTCCTGCTGTTGGAATTCTAGCCTGATTATTGCACTTTTGGTCAAATCCTTCCCCAGCCCCAATGACTCTCACAGGCAGCCCAAGCGAGGGGAGTCCAGTGTGCACAGGTAGCTAGGACCCCCTTCCCAGAGACTCAGGCCCTGGTGGGAGGGGCCCCAGAAGAAAAGCCTGCCAGAGAAGGACTCAGCAAGGAGGGAATTGAGGTGAGCCGGGTCCATTCACCCCAGGGGACACCTCCCTCACACCTGCCAGCCATGTCCCTCTGAGCCCCACCCAGAACCTGCACCTTCTCTGGCCCCGAGGTGTGGAACATCACCCAGAGGACCAGCCCCAGTTCTAGCGTTTTTGCCAGCAGCCGCAGGCCTCTGGGAAGTGGGAACCACTGACTCCTGTCTTCTTCTCATTGAGACCCAGAAGGAAGGATTGCTGTCCCCTCTCCAAGCTCTCCCTCGTCTCTTTAGGCCCTTGGTCCTGTCACCAAGCCCCTACTACACCCCCTGTGCCCCAGTCCCTGATTTCAGCCCTCAGCCCTTCACAGTCCCTGCTCCCTGAATTTTGAGAAACACCACATCACTGCCCATCCTGCTTCTGAGCCTTTGGAAGGGATGTTCGCCTCCTTGCTGCACCCTGTCAAAGGCCACCCTGGCCTCCCTTTTGAAGTCAGAGGGCTGAAAGGGGCAGGTACAGAGCAAAGCCCCATCTCCCCTCATCTTCCCCACGCCGCCTGCCGCTGCTGTGAGACTCTTGCAGCTCCCAGCCCCCAGCTGCCCCGCGAACTTTCTCTAAGTGAAGGTTTATGCTCTGTAAACATCCTTCGTCAGCCTTGTCCCTGGGGTCAGAAGCTGTGGGAATGGGGAGGGGAGGAGGTAGCAGCCCCTCCTGGGCCCCTCAGGCTCCCAACCCCGGTGCCTCCCACCAAGCTCCCACCCTGACTGTCAGAAAGAACATCACCTGCGTTGGAAATAATCCCAGCAAAAGGTGCCCAGAGCCCCCAGGCAGGCCCCCCTGCTAGGTGGGTCCACACATTTTGACAGCCCCATTTTGTTTATGGGAAAACTGAGGCTCTGGAGACTAACATCACACAGTGGATCAGTGGCAGATGCAGGCTCAGGCTGGAGACTCCTGATTCTCGGTCCAGGGCCTCCCCGCTGCCCCCTGAGGCTGCCCGGGTTGGCCCTTGGCGTTTGAACTGAAATTGCTGATCACACGTGGAGCATCAGCCGTGTGCCGGGCACCGCGCTGATGCCCTTTATAAACCACTCTCATTGTGTCCTTTAGCAGCCCGGTAAGGCGGGGGCTGGGGTCCTCCTCATTTGCAGGTGAGGAAACTGAGGCTCAAGAGAGGTCCCCCCAGTCAGCGTGGAGGAGCCTCAACCCAGAGCTGGTGCTGCCTCGGTGCCGTCTTCCTCTTGCACCTCAGCTCCAGCCAGCACCCCAACCCTGGGCTGCTCAGGAGCCACACTCCTGCGTCATTGTCCCCCTGTCCCCCCAGGACACAGGCTGTTGGGGGAGTGGGCAGCGGCAGAATTTTGTGGAATCGGGTGGAAACTGCCCAGCCTCACCCAGTGCAGTCACACTTTTGTTGTGCACGGCTTTGCACACACACATCCCTGCTACATGCCCGTCGGTCTGTCTCGTGCATGCACTCCTGGCCACTTGGAAACACCTGCCCAGGGGTGTCACAAGCGCACACACAGCATACATCCAATGCAAAGAAATCTAATGCACAGCTGCTCCCACCTTTTCTCCGCCTTCACAGACGCACACCTGGGCCTGCGCCCCAGCCTAGACCTCTAGGACGGAGCTGAGTCGGCCCCATCTCTTGCATTTTCTGCCTCCACCTGTTCACAGCTACAGGTCTGCCCTTATGGATCTGTGTGTGTTTGTGCATCCACCTTGGAGGGCAGCCCTAGACCCTTGTGGGAGTGTGTGGCTGGCTTCCTAGGACTTTGCTGACCTTTGCTTCTCCTGAAGCTCCCTCCGAGGTCCTCTGTCCAACCCTGCGGTGCACTGCTGGGTTCACCAAGGCACAGAAAGGGGGCAGATACTCGTCCAAGGTCACATCCGATGAGTCGGTGGTAGAACTATGTCAGTAACCCAGGCCTTCTGCCTCCCAGATCAGGACTTTAGATAGTATTTTTCCTTGCCCGGCCAATAGGGGAGACTGCTCCAAGAACTTGGCTTTGCGATGGAGAAAGTCTTGGAGTGTGACCCAAATTTTTCATGCTGCTATTTTTCAGTCCTGGTCCTTTTGTTTGGTCTTTGTAAGAAGGGCATAATGGAGAGACCATCCTGCCGGGCTTCTAGCCCTTATTCTATCTCTCTCCCTACCCCTTACACCCCCTTTGCTCCCTCCTTTCCACGTTCTCCTTTGGGGTCACTGGAGCAGGTTGGATTTCTCACTGTCTGCTACCCCACCCCAGCTCCATGGCGCATTCATTCCTTCCATCGATGAAGCCCTGCTGGTTGTCTAACTTCAATCCCTATTGCTGCAGAAGCCTATATTCTCAGAATGCCGGAGCCAGGAGAGTTTCAAGCGGTGATTATTCTTGGGCTGATGGCAGCAGTTTGAATGGGTGATTAATTTAAGGTTCTCTGAGCCAGTCAGGAGAGCTGAAATTGTCTGGGGAACAAGGAGAGAGGAAGGCTCTGCAGAGCGGGCCAAGGCCGTGTCCCCAGAGGAGGCTGTGCAGGGAACTTCCCCAGACTTGGAGAAGCCAGCTGGAGGTTTTCTCATCCCCCTTCCTCCCCTGCACCCATGTGGGTCTTTGGCCAGGGCCGACCCTCTTGTGGGCTAGGGGGCCCAGCGGGGAATTCTGAGCGTCTGACCTGTAGGCAGCCCCTTTGTTAAAGGCCCCTGTATGGGAGTTGTGGGGCTGAGGTGGAGGAAGAGGGGCTACTTTTCATTGCTCCAGAGGCTGCCCCGCAGGGGGTTAAGAGCATGGGATCTGAGTCTGACAGATGTGGGTTCATTTCTGGTTCCACTCTTAGCAGTTATGTGTCCTTGGGCAAGTTATTTAACCTCTCTGAGCTTCCATTTTCTCATCTGAAAAATAGGACTAATAATACCTGCCTCTGGAATTGTCAGGGCCAAGTGAGTTAAAGCACCTGACACCATGCTGGGCACAAATAGTAGCTGTTATTTTATCACCGTTATTATTATATCGTTATTATCATCATCATGCTCCTTCCTGGGGAGAGGTTTGACGGATGTCCTTGTCAGCACGGTGAGTGTGTCTGGGTGTACCTGGGAGTGACCAAGAGCTGCGTTCGCCTGGGTTACAGGGTGAGCGGCTCTGCACAGGGAGCCTGAGGACGCATTTCTGTGGACATCTGAGGAGCCTAGGATGCGCCTTGCCCTGCCTCTTCCCGGCATTCTCTCACTTAACCCTCACAGCCATTACATCAGGTGGGCACATAATAGTGGCACATATCCTCATTTCACACTTGAGGAAAGTGGGGCTACTGAGGGGACATCACCCACTTGCCCAAGGTCACGCAGTGAGTGTAATGGTGGCACCGGGACGTCAGCCTGGGTGCCTAGGATCTCACTGACTGTTCCTTCCTTCACTTGACAAACAGAATTAAAGAGCATCAACTCCGTACCAGGTCTGTGGAGGCAGAGGGAGAGACAGACCACGCCTAAGCCCCGCCCGGGAGTGCGGGGGCTGGGGAGGCAGAGGGAGAGACAGACCACGCCTAAGCCCCGCCCGGGAGTGCGGGGGCTGGGGAGGCAGAGGGAGAGACAGACCACGCCTAAGCCCCGCCCGGGAGTGAGCAAAGGGTGCCTGGACCACTGGGCTCTCCTGCCTCCTCTCCCAGGGACTCGCAGGGACGGAGTAGGTGTGAGCGTGTCTGTGTGTGTACAGGGAGGATGGCGTATGTGAGGGTGTTGCTGTACGGCTGAGATGTGGGCCTCGTTATCAAACTCTGCAGCTAGTCTGGCCCCAGGCAGGTGGAAGTGAAGCCGTGGTGCCCAGGGGGACAGCCAGGGACTCCTGGGAGGGGAGGGCCATCCCCCACTCTCTCCTGAGCTTGTCGTTCTGGGGAATAGGGACAGGGAATCCCAAAGGAGACTTAGAGGTCTCAGTCCCGACACTTACTGGGAAGGTGCCCACACCTACTCTACCCCAATCCCTGAGCCTCACTATGCCCCTCTGTAAAATGGGGCTGAGCAGGAAAGTGGATCCTAAGGGCTGCCTGGCACAGAGGGACTCTGGATGCATGGGAGGAGCCGCTGTCTCAGACCTTGAGTTTTATAGGGTGGGGGTAGGGGTAGGGTGCGGGGTGGTGGCAGTTCTTCTCCAGTACCTTCTTCCTGAGCTCCTCAGAGGACTTGGCAGCACTTAGAAGGGCACCAGGAAGGCTGCCTGTCCCCAGCGGGAACTCTGAGGGGCCGGGGAGAGGGTGCTGGTCACACTTCTGGGGCATCCGAAAGCACTCCCCCCAGGACTCTAGGCTTTCTGGGCAACTTGTCCCTAGGGCAGGATCTGCGTGCCCTGGGGGTTGGCACCTGGGGAGGTGAGACCGGGAGGGGCAGCCTCAGGCAGCAGACTAATTGGGCAGTGCCTGAGGGAGGGAGGCAAGGGAGCAGGGAGCTCAGAGATTCCTTCCTCTCAAAGATTTGGGGAACAGTGGGTGGAGCGGGGTCTCCTGCCCAGGGGCCCTCCGCAATCCCTGCAGGGAAGTCTGGGGAACGCTTTCTCCTGAGACTCCTCAGACATCTAGGCCAGGCAGGTGGGACAGGGGGAGAGCAGCTTGCTAGAGATAAATGGGCCCACTGAAGCAGGAGAGATAGAGGTCAGACAGGAGGAAGGACTGACTGCCCCAAACCAGGAGGTAGAGTGAGATTCCCTGGGGTACTTTTTTCAAAACTTGGGAACCCATGTCTAGCTGGCCTGGACAAGATTTACTCTGCCCATTGTGCCTATCAAGCAGGTGGCACCCAACCCTCCCAGCGTGATGGAAGGAGAGTGGATGGAGGTGCTC
>NW_020172597.1:4726720-4785096 GCF_003031525.2 Neophocaena asiaeorientalis asiaeorientalis
TCTGTGGGGGGGTGTGTGGTCATCTCCTCCATCCTTGCTTCCCTGTCACTCCGCCCTGGGAGCCTCAGGCCCGTCCAGGTCACTGCCTTTGAGTTTATTTTTTGCCGGGCTCGGCTGTCCCCTTGGAGGGGAGGGGTAGGGAGAGAGGAGGGGAGAAGGAACAGCTTTGTCAGCACAATCCTGGCACCTCTGCTTCTGCCCTCCTTGGTCCGGCTGCCACCCTCTTCTGGAGGGACCAGTCCCTGGGGACAATGGGGACCCGGACCCCTGTGGGACCTCCTCCCCTGGGGCAGGACCAGTAGGTCTGGATTAGGTCTTTCTCCCCTCACCCTTCCTGCATTCGCCCTGCCACAGAGCATCAGAGGCGGAAGGGCCTCCGAGCTCAAGCAGATTCATGGCTTTGTTTCCCACGTGGGGAAACTGAGGCCAAGAGGAAGGACACAGCACACCTGGGGCCTTCTCCACCTCCCTTCCGCGATAGATGAGACTGGTGCTGGAGCCACCGAGAACCGAGGAAAGCTGCCTCCCATTCCGCCGTCCACTCTGAGGGAGAGGGGCAGCCCCTGATTTCATTCACTCATCTAATCTTCTGGCCTCTGGGGACTGGTGCCAGTCTGGTGGGAGAGACCTAGGATGGGGGCCAGAGGAACATGTGACCCAAGCCTCCCTCCATGCCCTTTATCTTCCTTTTTGTCGAAAAGTAAATTAGCCCCATGTTACACATAGGGAAATTAAGGCCCAAAGTCAACATAGCTAATACGTTGTAGAGACAGGATTTGAACCCAGACTGTGGCTCCTGGGATGCTGCTGGGCTGCCTCCCGAGGGGCCCTTCCTTGCTTGCACGCACCCTTCCCTTGACTCTCCTCAACCCGCCCCTGGCTCTTCCCTGGGTTCTGTCAGCAGCTCTGCCCCCTCCTCCTCCCCTTGAATGTTGGGTCTCCTGGGGACTCTGTCCTGGGCCCTCCTCTCCATGCACAGTTTCCATGTGTGTGCACATACTTCTGTGACTTTGGGGGGTCACCTCTGTGATGACAGCCTCCCCTTCTGCAGTTTCATCCCCGAGCTTCCTGTGGATGCCTCGCCTGCTCATCCCCTGGGCACCTCAAACTCAGCATCTGTCTCCAAACGTATCCACCTCCCCCCAACAGTGACTCCTCCACCGGCAGTGCCCAAGTCAGGAACCCCTCTCTCGGGGATCCTTTGCTCCTCGCCTAAGAAACAACCTAGAGCGTCCCCAGGTGTGCTTTTAATACTCCAGATGCTTTTCCTTCCACCCCACAGTCCGTCCCCTCTCCCGCTCACCCCATCATCTAGCGAACTCCTATTTATCCTTCAGATCCCAGTTTGAGCACCACCTCTTCTTGGAATCGCTCCCTGCGCCCCCCACCCCTGGCTTGACTGGGGGCCCTTTGGAGCCCCCTGATCTCTACTCACCCTCCCTTGTGTATTCTGGGCTCTTCTGTATGGGGTTGAGCACAGTGCGTGGGTGGTAATTAGTGAATGTTTGCAGAGCCAGGGAATGAAGGTGACATTGAGGCTGGTTGTTAGGATGAGAAGGGTTTTGCCGACTAGAGAGAAGTGGTAAAATGACCCCTGGGTCCTCTGGGTGCAGGCAGTGAGCTGGAAGCCCTTGTGATTTTTGTCCTGAGTGTGCTCCACGTGGAGGCCACAGCTAGAGCAAAGGCTTTGAGGCAGGACTCTGTTCTTCTACTCTCTTTGCCCCAGGATCTGCAGAGTCGGGTGTGTCCAGAGGGTCTGGCTACAGAGGTGGGCTTGACGCTGTGGACGACGGGGAGCCATAGGCAGCATCAGGACAGGGAGGCGCCGCTGGCTGGGAGCCTGGGCTTGATTGATCTCGTCTCAGAACTAGGGCTCTGCAAACTCTAGACCACTTAGCTCTCCAGGTACCACTGAGTGGCAGCACTATTCATGTTCCCATTTTGTAGATTGGAAACTGAGGCTCAGAAAGGGGAAATAATGTGCACCAAATGACACAACTTGTCCGTGGTGATTCAAACCCATGTCTGTGTGACTCCCACACCGAAGCTGCAAAATGGTTCTCACACGCGTCAGCAGACCCGGGCTCTCTTCAGTGGCCTAAGGCAAAACTGAGAGAAATAAGGACAACGTGGTGACTTGTCCACAAAGCGAAATTTATTTCATTTAAAGGGCTGTCTTTTAGTCTGAGATTATGTCCTTTCTTTGATGAAATGACGGGCCTGGGAATTTTTTTAAAATGTCCTTACTTGGCGAAATAAAAAGCTGACAACTTCATGCAGTCCCTAAATTGTTTTTGAGAATTTTACCGGTGCGTGAAATCCCTGAGTCTGGGCGCCATCCTGCCTTCTCCCTCCTGAGCTCTGGGGCCAGAGCTGGGAGGAGTCCGGGTGGGGATGAAAGGGTTAGAGGGCTGGGGCAGCCATCGGTCTCCCCGGTCTATTCCTCCTGGGCCTCAGGGCCTGCCTGCCCTGGGGTGCGGTGAGGACCAGCCCAGGGCTCTTGCCAAGATTGTTCTCGGGGGCAGGGGTTGGGGGTTAGGTCACCCAGAATCAGGGCTTACCCCGCAGTTAAAGGAACATTGAACCAGATGTCAGCAGGCCGGGGTTTGGCTCCCACCTCTGTTTCTTAAAGGTTGTGTAACCCCAGACAGGTGACTCAGCCTCTCTGAGGCTCCAGCTTCCATTCATGTAGAATGACAATTATCATCTCCACCTGCCCACCTCCCAGGCCGCTGCCTGCATCAGGTGCTTCATGAGCTACCAAGTGCTTTGATGAGAAGAGGGCCTGTTCTGCTTTTACTCTCCCTGCTCCTCGGCCCATGCTGCCTCTTCTCTTGGGTCCTGGACCCCTCATCTCACCTTGGCCTGCACCGGTTTCAGCCCTGAGGAGGGGATATCGTGGGGGAGGGTGGTTGGTATAGAGACCCTGTAAGAGCATATCGGCCGGACTGGCATTTGCTTTCCTCAGGAGCCCCCTGCGCAGCGGCCGGGGCTCTGTGACCACCTTACTGGGGGCTCAGAAGCTCAAGGGTTCTAATGGTTTTCACATAGTAATAAGTTTCATAGTCTAACCTATACAGGGTATGGTGCCAGATCTGGGGTATTTTCCACATGCTACTTCATCTAATCCTTCTCAGAGCCCTAGGAGGTAGGCACTGTCATTACCCCATTGTACAGAAGAGGACACTGAAGTTTAAATGGTCAGCATAAGCCCTGTCATGCAGCCACTAAGCGGTGAATGTCCAGGAGGATGGAACTGAAGCCTGAGTGTGCAGAGACTCCGTGGAGTGAGCGGGTGGGAGCAGGTTTGCCGGGCCACCGTGGGCGGGCTGGCGTGGGGGTCACTTGTAGTGTATGTGGGGGGAGTGGGTTAGGGTGGGAAAGCAAGAGACACCTTCCTGCTGGGTGGCTTTGGGCAGTCACCTCCCTCTCGGAGGCTCAGCGTCCCCCGCTGCTATGGCTCTCAATAATAGTAAAGACAATAACAGGGCTTCCCTGGTGGCTCAGTGATTGAGAGTCCGCCTGCCGATGCAGGGGACACGGGTTCGTGCCCCGGTGCGGGAAGATCCCGCATGCCGCGGAGCGGCTGGGCCCGTGAGCCGTGGCCGCTGAGCCTGTGCGTCCGGAGCCTGTGCTCCGCGATGGGAGAGACCACGACAGTGAGAGGCCCGCGTACCGCAAAAAAAAAAAATTAAAGAAAAACATAACAGAGACAATAACAGCTGATGCTTATGGAGTGCCTGCTGTAGGCCAGATGCTGCTCTGAGGACTTGCCCTTTTTCTCTCACTTTCTCCTCTCAACAACCAGAGGAGGTAGCTAGCACGTTTGTGCCCATTTTCCAGATGAGAAGGCTGGGGCACAGAGAGGTTGAGTAATTTGCCTGGGTGTAGATAGTGGGGCCAGGATTCAAACCCCGGAAGTCCAGCTCTGGAGGCTGTCATCTTTTCCACCATATTATGCCTAACTGGCCCTGATGGGCCTGCCTGCTGGGAGGCTGCCGTGAGGACCAGCTGAGCCTTAAAGTTCAGGTCCTATCTCCACCCCACTTCTACACTGAGGATTCATTCCTTCTTTCTTCCTCTCTCATTTGGGAAGCCTGGACTGGCAGTCCCTGGGGGCCAGGGCCTATCCCACGTGCTGGGGACAGAGCAATGAATCAGACCCTGCTGTGTTCCCCAGGTGGGGGGCGGGGAGGGGGGGAGATGCACCAGGAGGCTGGCAGCTGTCTGGGTGGAGTCCTGTGGGGGCCGGCCCAGTCCCAAACTGGCGGTGGCTGGGAAGGCTTCCCAGAGGAAGAGGTTTCAGCTGAGACCTGAAACGTGAGTAGGAGTCAAGGCAAACAGGAGGAGGGAATAGCATTCCGGGCAGAGGGACTAGCATGGGCAGAGCCCAGAGGTGTGTCTGAACATGACATTTGTAAAGAACTGAAAGATGGCAGGAGAGTGGGAGCCTAGACGGGGCAGGAGGTGTGCAGAGAAGGGGCTGGAACGTGAGCAAGGCCAGGCTGAGAACTCCAGGCTAAGGAGCTGTGGCTTCCTGCAGGAGGCTAGAGTTCAGGAAGGAACTGAGGACGGGAGTGCCATGGGCAGATTGGTATTTTAGAAACACCTCTCTGGGTCTGGCAAGGAGGATGGTTGTGGGGAGGCTCTAGCAGGGTGCCCTGGGGAGGCCAGCCATTTGGCCTCTTTTCCCTCCGCCTTCCCCTCAGGGCCCAGCCCCCTGAGCGTCTCCTCTGGAGCTGCCCACTAACCCTGCCAGGGCCTGGCCAGACCTGGCCTGAAGCCCTTGGATTTTGCCTGTATGGAAAGTTCAGCTGCTTCTGCAAAGCCTGGCTTGGGGGAAGGTGTGTGTGAATGAGCTGAGGGAGGCCTTGGAGGCAGAGGGGGTGGGTGCAGGCCCTGAGGCTACCTGCAACGGGGGTCTGGGGCCTAAGGGGGTCCCCAGAACAGTGACCTTAGAGCAGCCCCGTGAAAGCACTGGGTTAGGCCCAGTTGATGGCAGGGTGCCCTGGGGAGGGGGCAGAGCCCAGGAGGCCCAGCCTGCCAAGCTCGTTGCTCCCTCCCTGTCTGCCAGCTCAATAGGGTGTGGAAATCACAGATCCCACCCAGCCCCCTCACTCTACCGATGGGGAAACTGAGGCCCAGAACAGGGCATAGACCAAACTTAGGTCAGTGGCAGAGCCTAGGCTCAGCCCAAGAGTCTCAATTGTCCCCAACAACAATAAATAACAATGAAAACCTCTCTGCAGAGCTGACCTGGGCTCAGGTCCCCTGTGTGTTGTCTTGGGTAGGTCTCTTCACATCCCTGAGCCTCAGCCTCTGGGTCCAAAATGCTGCCTCATACTGGGAAGAACATCGCCTCTCCCACTTGATGCTTTAAGGCATACCTGGCCCATTGTGGGGCTTAATTAATGTTTACTCAATGAATCCCATTGAGTTCTCATAACGCTGGAGGAAGATATTTGTTACACTATTTTATACTGAGGCTCAGAAAGGAGAAATGACTTGCCCAAGGGCATTCAGCTGAGAAGTGGTTGATATGGGACTGGAGCCCAGGTGTCTGGGCACCTGTCTAGGACCCCTGATGGACACAGCTCCTATTTTGATCTCTCAGTGAAAAGCAGCTGGTGTCCCAAGCAGGATCCATCAGTAGGTTGGGCAGAGTGTGTGTGTGTGTGTGTGTGTGTGTGTGTGTGTGTGTGTGTGTGTGTGTGTGTTTTAGGCTGGGCTGGCCTGCAGGCTGGAACTCAGCTCACATCAACCCCTGTGCTTCCGTGCTTGGGCCAGGCTGCAGCTGCTGCCCCATAGGGAAAGGGACCTTTCCACTTGCCCTCCTGCACTGAGGTTTTTTTCTCTTGGCCTGGCTAGCTGGGGAGAGGAGCTGGTCGTGGGATGACCAACAGGCACCTGCCAGCCCCTCCCACGATGGAGTCTGGCCATCTAATGCCCTGCACATGACAGGCATGGCGTGGTCACTGGGCTGGGGAAAGGGATTTGCACTTTCCTAATCTGGGGGCTGCAGCCCTCCTCTATCTTGGCCAGGGCCGTGGGAGAGGTTTGTCTCTGCCCCCGTGCCCAGTGACCCCAGCTCAGATCCCTGGCACACACCCAGCTACTCTGCTTGGGGCCTTCCCTTGCCCTGTTCACGCTCCCACCACCCTCCATCCCCCCACTGATTTAGGCAGAGTTGGGACTTATGGGGCCAAATGCTGGGGCATTTGTGGCTGGTGGAGATGCAGTGCCATGCAGGATTTGGGGCTGAAGGATGGGGGCAATGTCAGGGAGGTTTTGGGCCCATGTTGGGGCAGAGTTAGGGGGAAGACCTCATAGGGGTACAGAGCTGTAGTGTTTGGGGCTAATCCTGGGCCACCCCTTCCTGGAGAAATTTGGCTACAAGTCAGGGAGGCAAATGTGTGGGCTATGCCCCCCCTCGCTGGGCGGTAAACACAGCCGTCGCCCAGGAGACGAGCCCAAACATCTCGGTCCCCCATGGTTATTTATACCAGGACTCTCTCTCTTTCTTGGGCCTGGTCTGGCCTCTCAATCCACTCCTGAGCTGAGCGTCCTGAGTGGAGGGTCCAGCCCCCGTCAAGGCAGGAGTCCCCAGCAGCAGGCCTGCTTAAACCCCACCAGGGACTGGGCACTCACCACCTCCCAATGGCAAGTCCATTGGAGGCACTGCGTCTTACTGATCAGAAATGTGCACACGGAGGCCAGGGCCTGGCCAGGAAGCGGGAGCCCTGGGATCGAGCACTGGATTTGCTCTAAACTGCTGCATGACTGTGGTCCCTGTAACCTCAGCTTCCCCATTGTTCAGTAGGAGGGAAGGGTCCTGACTGCTGTTTTGCAAGCTTTTAAGCAGTAGATCTGGTTCTTTAAATGAAACGTGACACGGGAGCGCAGGAGTGACACAGTATATAAAATACATTAAAGCAGGGCTGCTCTAGGTGAGTCAAAGGTGGGGTTCCAGAATTCTGCCCACTCACTCTATGGCCCTGCATACCACCAACCTGGAGCCTGTGCGCGGCCCTCCTTATTCTAGAACACCTTCCGGGGGACCCTGGACTTCCCACTCCAGGGCTTGCACAGACCTCTTTGATGGTTCGCCATCCCAAGGGCCACTGTTGTGTGAGTGCTTCTAGGTCCAAGGGCAGGTGTTTGCAGCCAATGTGGATGAGAGCAGGCTGGGGGCAGCCACAGGAATGTACCCAAGGCCCCCTCTGGTGAGGGACGATCCCAGTGTGGGAAGAGAAGAGGGCACACCATGGGCCAGGGACTGGAGGGTAGCAGGGGCTGGCTGTCCCCTCCCTGCCAGATTCCAACATGGGACTCCAAGGGATCCAAGATTTTAAATTCAGGCCTAGCCTTCCAGATCCTTATGAAGCTATATGTGTCAGGAAGGATAGATCATATTTTATTTAACAGCTTGTTAGCTTGATTTAAGCTTTTAAATATTCAGACTTATAGTGTGTGCGTCTCCATTTGTACTCTTTCCCAGCCCCACCAGGTAGGCTTGCATTGGCCCTCCCTCCACCCACCCACCCACCTCTGTAGCAACCCCAAGATGCCCTTGCTGAGAACTCTTGGGCTTCAGAGGACAGTGGGACATTCCTGACTCACTGATGCTTAAGGCCCTGGAGACCTGGACCTTCTTGTTGCCTCCCAGATACTGTCTGAGCATGTACTGGCCAGCCCGCGGGAAGTGGAGGAGTCAGAACTGGCTTTGCCCTTGACGGATGCATCCTAATGAGCTGGTGGGGGGTGGGGAGTGGACAGAGGTAGGAACTGTCTCATCACAAAGAGGTCCTGGGGTGCCCAGAGGGGGCCAGGAATCCCAACCAGGGGCTGGGGGAGCACTTCTCAAAGCAGATCAGGGATTCTTGGAGAGGAAGGGGGAACATCCCAAGAAGAGGAGAGAGCACAAAAGTCACCAGGGTGGAAATAGACAGAGTATGGAGGGGTGGAGTGTGGCTGATGCCTAGTGTGTGCACAGCCTCAGGCTCTGGGCTGAGGACCTCAGGTTGTGAACCATGAGAAGCCACTGTAGGATTGTAAATGGGGGAGGGGTGCACAGACTGCAAGGTAAGTGGGCTGTGGGTGAGGATGAGGATGGTGCTGGAATCGTGGTGGTCAGTGAAGAGGTGCTGGAGGGAGGAGGAATGGGGCGAGTGCTTGACCAGACAGGAGTGGGGGCTGGGAAGAAAGAGCTGATCTCAACTTCGCCTTCTGGAGCCTCTTTGCTATGTCCTTCTTCGCTCTGTCTTGGTTCCTGCCTCTGTCTCCCACCATTCTGCTGCCCTGGGTCTCCATGCTGGGGAGAGGAGTTCCTCTTCCAAACCCCCCTCCCCAACTAGGTGGGGAGTGTGAGGCCACTGTATAAGCTGTATAAGAGGGGACCTGCTCATTCATTCATTCACTCAACAAATATTTATCGATAATCTGCTCTTGCACCAAGCCCTGTTTTAGGTGTAGGAGGGATAGTGGTGAACAAGATAGATAAGTCACTGCATTCATGGAGCTTACATTATGGGGTGCCAGGGGCCCAGAAACTGTATCTTTCCCTGGTGTCCACCCTCAGGCCCATACCTCTGGATACCCGGGAGCAGGGACTCTCTCCATTACCCACTCGTTCATCCCAGCTGCCCTGGTATCAGCACCCATCTTCAGAACATTGAGGAAGGGGGTCCAGTGCTCAGGGTCCCAACCCCAGGGACCACCCATCTCCATAAGACGAGCCTGGGCTTGGGGGCAGGACCTGGGCTCAGGCCCTAGCCCTTTTCATTTCCATGTGACTCTGAGCCCCTTACAAGAACCTTCCTGGCCTCAGTTTCTTTATCTGTCAAGTGGGGCTTTGGGGAAGCCCAGAGGAAGTGAGGGGAGGGAAAGACCTATCAACTCCAGTATTCCCCATTGGTGGACAGCTCCTTTGGCTGTGGGTGGAGGTGGAGGTGTGCCCAGGGCTCAATATCATCGTCATTATCAACCCAAGATAATAATAGCTACTATCTATTGTGTTCACTGTGGCCAGCCTCATGCATCTTCTCATTTAATTTATTCCCCACAACCAGCTTTGTGCGGTCGCTGTATCTTCCCTCCCCATTTGCCAGGTGAGGAAATTGAGTCTCAGTAAGGTGAAATGACTTGTTTGAGTTCACATGCGAACCTACCTGACTCTGGGAGCCCTTAAGGACTGTACAATGAGGGTGCTGCCTGGCACCTGCCCCTCCTGGGCACTCAGCCTCGAGAGTAGTAACCCAGCCCTAGTGCCTCCCCCCACCTCCCTCGGGGGCTGGCACCACCCCGAGTCTGGGCACTGGGTCCTACAACACTGGCCAGGGCAGTACCAGGGGCCGGATCAGGCCAGGACCCGATTTAGGGCCCTTGGCACCTCTGGGTCCTGGAGCGCTCAGTCCCCAGCACGCAGCGTTGATGGGTGGGCGAGCCGCGGGCAGTCGGGGTGTCGCGCCCCCATCTCCGCCCCCGTCCTCGGGGACGCGGCGGCACCTTCACACTTTCCGCTTGGCCCGCTGCTCGCCTTTCAGGCCGCCGCGTTTTCAATTGTTAATTTGGAAACGGAAAAAGAAGCCGGCGGGGCGGGGGAGGCCGCAGGGAGGTAACTGGAGCCGCAGCGCCGCCCGCGCCCCTCCCGCGAGCGGTGCCGGGTGTCGGCGACGCTCCGCCCCTCCCAGGAACAGCCCGGGGCCCCGCCCACCACCGCGTCCCGCCCCTTCCAGTATGTCCCTCCCCTTGCTGACAAGGCGGGGTCAGCCCCGAGGACCCCTGAGCGGGAAGGGGCCCCTGAGGGGGAAGGGGCAGTGGCCGTGCCGGGGGAGGAGTCCCCCAGGAGCCCTCCTCCCCAGGAACGTCTCCCTCTCCCCGAGGAACCCCGCCTGGTGTCCACCTCCTCTGCGTCCCGAAGTGAACCCAAGCCTTTCTGCAACCCCTCAGCTCGGGGTTCATCGGGGCCAGACCTCTGCCTCCAGGCTGCCGCACTAGGGATCATTGGCCCCATTGGACAGATGGAGAAACTGAGTCCCAGAGAGGGACAGTTCCCTTGCTCAAGGTCATGCAGCCAAGGCTGAATTCTTGAGCCTGGCAGGGGTCAGGATCGGAGCTGAATTCAAGCCCGGTTCTTTCCGCTCTCAAACGTGTAGGGTTCTGTCTTCCTCAGAAGAGGAGGGGGCGTCAGGACCAGAGGTGCAATTTGTCCCCTCCCCCCGGCCTCCAGCACTGTTTCTGTGGGTAATGAGCTATTGGAAGTCCTTCTCTGGTCTACCCTGACTCCTCCTTGCTATGATTATTCAATTATAGGGGAGTTTTGGAGGTAGGAGGTCTCTCTAGACTTTCCACGCACAGGAGTGCCATGCAAATGAAATGTAAAAGACCTTCCACCTCCGGGAGACCCTAGAAGTCCCTCAGGACTGGCAGCTTCAGGAGCTGCCTCCTTCATTTCCCATTGGGAAGTCAAAATCATCAGTCCCAGATGGATCAGCAAAACATGGGGCTCTTGGAGACCCTTACTCAACCCCTTCCTCTCCCTGAGAAGTAAACTGTAACTCAGAGACAGCTTTCCAACCCCTCCTGAGTGGTAGCAGAGTCAGGATAGAGAGCCTGTTGATCCAGGTTCCTAGCTGTGTCCACATCCTGTGCCTCCCCATCTGCTGCCCCCAACCCTGACACCTTTCTCAGAGCCACGAAGCAGGGCCTTGCCTTTCAAGGGACTCTGAATCAGGCAGAACCTCTCCCCTTAAAGGCCGAGGAAACTTGCGGGCGGAGATGTCTGCAGATGTGCTTCCAGCTTCCAGCCTAAGACCCTCCTCACCACCCCTCCACCTTGGCTGTGGAGCAGGCCATGGTCGCTCAGCAAGCCTTTCCCAGCTGTCAGGGCCCATTGGAGACAGTCTTGCTGAATTCAGTCTGGCTGGTCCTGGATTTGGGATTCCCATGGTGAGCAATGCTCTCAGGGCAGCTGTAACCAACTGCCCCAGGTGTGGCCTTGTTAATAGCAAATGCATCCAAACGCTCCTCCCCTATCAATCCCCGTAAACCTCCCCCTGGGTGAGATCCTCAATGGCTGAGTCTGCAGGACTCCCAGGGTGTCCTCCCTAGGGGGCTCAGCCCTCCCCAAGCTCCTGTTCCACCCTGCCAGCTCTCGGTGCCCTCTCTGCTCTGGGAGAACCAAGCTCTTTCCCCTCTTTTGACTCTTCCCTCCCTTCCCCCTTCCCCCTTTGCACAAGTTCTGCTGATTCAGAGGACAGAAGGCTTCTAAGAGGTGACCCTGACCCCTGCCAGGCTCAAGTAGCTGGAGGCCTGGGTAATCCTCGAACCCAGTGCCACCCTTGACACATACAGCGAGAAGGGCAGGGGCGGGCCCCATTCTGCCACCAGGATGAAGGAATTTTCAAGGTGGGCATGAGGGACAGGTGCCTGGGTCCTTCTACAGAAAGAGGAGAAATCAAAAAACATTACCTTAGGAATAGGGAAATCTGGGTGTCAGTCCCAGCTCTGCCACTGATCTCCTGTATCATCACGGGTAGGTCATGCCCCTCTCTGGGACTCAGTTTCCCAACTATAAAGAGAGGATTCATTGACCCTAAGGGATCTTTCAGTGCCAAAATATAGTCAGTATCTGCTTACCTCTTGCCACCTCTATTCCCGTTGTACAAGTCACCATCACCTGTCGCTTGGATTAACCATTAGCGTGTCAACTCAAGACAGGGGTGAATGCCATTGCTTTCCCCATCCCCTCTTCGTGCCATAGTCTGTTCTCCACTCAACCTCCTGTGTGATCTTCTGCAAACGTAAGTCAGATCATGTTACTTTCTGCTCAAAACTCCCCATCTCACTTGGACTAAAAGCCCAAATCTTCACGCTAGCCAGTAGATGCTCTGCTTCCCACCTCCCTCCACTGCCTACTACTCTCCCCCTTCCTCACTCCGCTCTGGGAGCACTCCTTTCTTTGTTTGTTTGTTTTTTGTTTGTTCGTTTTTGCGGTACGTGGGCCACTCACTGCTGTGGCCTCTCCTGCCGCGGAGCACAGGCTCCGGACGCTCAGGCCCAGCGGCCATGGCTCCCGGGCCCAGCCGCTCTGCGGCATGTGGGCCCCTCCCGGACTGGGGCACGCACCCGCGTCCCCTGCATCAGCAGGGGGGCTCCCAACCACTGCGCCACCAGGGAAGCCCCAAGCACTCCTTTCTTTGTTTGTTTGTTTTCTGTTTGTTCGTTTTTGCGGTCCGTGGGCCGCTCACTGCTGTGGCCTCTCCTGCCGCGGAGCACAGGCTCCGGACGCTCAGGCCCAGCGGCCATGGCTCCCGGGCCCAGCCGCTCTGCGGCATGTGGGCCCCTCCCGGACTGGGGCACGCACCCGCGTCCCCTGCATCAGCAGGCGGACTCCCAACCACTGCGCCACCAGGGAAGCCCCAAGCACTCCTTTCTTGATGGTTCTGGAACACACCAGGCACCCTCTGGCTCAGGTCTCAGGCACCTCTCTCATACCTCATTTCCTTCTGCCCAAATGTCACTTTCTCAATGCTGCTTTCCCTGACCACCCTCTGTAGAATAGCTCCCGACTCCCATACCAGTGTTCTTTGTTCCCATTTCCTTCTTTATTTTTCTCCATCATCGTCTGACAGTTTGAACATTGTCTTATTTATTTATTATCCATCTCCCCCCATGAGACCGTAAGCTCCATGAAGGCAGGGATGTTGTCGGTCTTTGTGCCTGGCTCACGGCGAGCACTCAGTAAATACGTACTTACTGAATGAGTGAGTGAATGCTCTGTGGCTCTGGACTGTGGGGTTCCTGGGTATTGCTGCCCACCCCAGTTCCCTCATAATCCCGTCTGCTGCGGGGAGGGTTGAGGTGTGGAGCTGGGAGCGGCCAGCAGGGTGTGGGCACCCTGGGTACCAGTACCAGTCAGAGGTCCAGTGCTGGGTCGTCCCCTCTTTCAGGAAACTTTTACCCAGCTCCCATCCTGAGTTGGGAACAGGGCATTCCAGGTGAAAAGGACAGGACCTCAACGAGCTCTTGGTCTGGGGGAGAAGACTGGTACTCAAAACAGTGCTTTTCATGTGTTGAGGCAAATGCCATGATGGAGGTGAGTGTAGAGCTGGAGATGGGGGATTAAGGGAGCATAGAGTGGGGGCTCCCACCTAACCCAGCCGTATTGGAGGAGGGGCAGATACAGCATGGGCAAAGGTGAGGAGCAAAAAACAGAGCAAAAAAGTTCTGTTTGCTTTTTTGGGGGGGAACAGAGCTGTGACAATGGAGTATTGCGTGCCAGGTGGGGCACTGAGTGGTGGAGAGTCAGGTGGCGGGGTGAGTAAGGGCCTGCCTTGCAACCATACTTAAGGTGCTTGGGCCTGAGCCTGCAAGTCGGTGGATTTCACACTTTAAACAAACAAACAAAAAGCAGCAAAGCTCTTTGTTCAAATGAAATCTTATGCCCAGCTCAGCATGTAAAACTGAGTCACCCAAATCCACACAAGCTGCTCAGGTAGAACCAGGGGAAAGTTTCCATTGGCCATCTTGTTTAAGTTTCCAAAATTCAGGCTGCCTGAATTCCACCCCTTAGTTTGCTTTCACTTTGCTGGCCTCCTGCTTGGGAGGACACGCTCCCTGTTTATTTGAGGAGTCAGCGCTGCCTGGCCAGCCCTGGCCAGATGGATAGCCCCTGCCCGCTCCTCGTTGCCACCCTTGACATGTTGCTCAGCCCACTTACCTGGTGCACCAGGTAGTCTAGCTGGCATGGCTCAGGGAAGCAGCAAGAACAAGTAGGAGGCTTTGGAGCTGGTTCAGGTGGGAGAGAACGAGGCTGTGACTCATAAAGCACCTTGTCGAGAAGACACCGCCTTCCATACCATACTGGGACCAAGACCATTCACACTGGCTCAAGAAAAATTGGCATGTGGAGGTGGAGAACACCTACCGGAAGGAGAGGGAAGAATTTGTAAGGCTTCACAGCAGGAAGCACATCTGGGCTTTGTGGAGTCGAGAGGGGGAGATGAGATTCTGGAGCGACAGTCTCATCTCCACTTCTCTCTGCACCTCCGCCAACGTGCTTCTATGGTTCTTTTTTTCCCCTAAGTCATACATAATCTTTTATTCTTTTTTTTCATCCATTCATGTATTATTTCTTTAAAAATTTTTTTTAAACTTTAAAAGAAAAATTTATTTATTTTTATTTATTTATTTTTGGCCGTGTTGGGTCCTTGTTGCTGCGTGCAGTCTTTCTCTAGTTGCGGCGAGCGGGGGCCACTCTTTGTTGCGGTGCGGGGGCTTCTCATTGCGGTGGCTTCTCTTGTTGCAGAGCACGGGCTCTAGGCATGAGGGCTTCAGTAGTTGTGGCTCGTGGGCTCCAGAGCGTAGGCTCAGTAGTTGTGCCGTGCGGGCTTAGTTGCTCCACGGACTGTGGGATCTTCCCAGACCAGGGCTTGAACCCGTGTCCCCTGCACTGGCAGGCAGATTCTTAACCACTGCGCCCCCAGGGAAGCCCTAAAAATTTTTAGTGGAATCTAGTTGATTTACAATGCTGTGTTAGTTTCAGGTATACAGCAAAAAGAATCAGTTATACATCTACAGATATCCACTCTTTTTTAGATTCTTTCCCTATATAGGCCATTACAGAATATTGAGTAGGCCTCTATGGTAGGCCTTAATTCCATGCCTAAGAGAAAGAATCTGATTGTCTCAACCCTACCTATGTGTGTGGGGGCTGCTTTCTTGGGTCAGCGTCCATCTCCCGGCAGCCAGGAGAGGGGCACGGAGACACGTGGTACCACAAGGGGTTGGCCCTTCCAGGGCTGTGCTGGCTGTCAGGGCCATCTCCAGAGCTGCCCCATGTCCTGTGTGCCCTGTATGATGCAAAGGGCTGGGCTGAGAGGGTGAGTGGTGCCAAATGCAGCCTGTGCTTGAGGGTGGGTCAGCCCAGGGCAAGGGTTACCTGGTTCTAATGGGGTCATTTGGAAGGGTCAGTTTCTATCATTTTTCATGCTAAAGGGAATGCCTTTTCTAATTGGTCCTCCAGGAGGGCACATTTTTTTCATAGTTTGTACTATGTACTGGCAGCTGCTGTCCCTCCAGGGACATCCTCAAAGAATCTGGAACTGAGCTGAAGGCCAGCCCTTTCCCTTCTGCCCCACGGCTGGAGAGCTGTAAGGCTAAAGGGACTTTAGCCGTTTCTGAGTTGTCCCCTACCATCGTGTTGCAGATGGGGAAACTGGGACTCCACTGAGACCTCACTCCTAGCCCTGAGCCCCAGCACAGGCCTCTGGCCCAGAGAAACGGCGGCCGCAGCAGCAGCCCTGGTGCGGGGCCCTGGGTCACGTGCTTTTGCTCCCTTTGCCATATTTAGAATCGCTGGATCAGGGGAAACTTCTCGTCCCAGCCCCTGAGGATTCTTGGAAAGAGCCTCACTCTGAGGCCTGGCTGACTGCCCCTACCCTTTATCCCCCTGCAAGAGAAAGTTCGAGCCTGTTCTTCCCAGAGGAGCCTGGGACCCTCTGGGCCACACTGCACCTCTGTCAGGAAGTGCCTCTCAGGTCTAGTTGAAGTTCCTTCATCAGTATCAGCTCGGGTTTGGGGTTTAAGAAGCCCTTTTCTGCTGGAAGGTGGTGGGGGTCATGGCCTCTGCCTTCCAGGAACCTTGGCTGAATGGGGACAGACTGGCCCCAGGGTTCCATAGCCAAGGGAAGATAGAACCTTGCATTTGGGGTCCTGGTCTGGGAGGCAAGGAAAGAGTCACACTCTCCCAAGGCCAGATGCAGAAATGAGAGAGCCAGCTGGTGGCCAGGCAGGGGGCAGACCCTGGCAGGGCTCAGTGTGGGAGGGGGGACACTGGAGAGAAGGAAGGAAGGAAGGAGACCCAGTGGGAAGGAAGGGGCAGGGCCTGGAACTGCATTTACTTTGGCCTTGTGGGGAGCGGGGAGGTTCCCTCATCCCACACAGGCTCCTTCCTCCCTCAGAATCATCATGCTTAAAAAAGCAAAAAAAGCCCAGCCCAACCCAAGCCAAACCAAAAATGCGTGTGTGGAGCACCTGCGATGTTCTAGGTCTTTTCTCCCATCCTCCCCTATGGGGATAACCGTCCTGTGTTCCCATTGGACCCCTCTCCAGGGCCTGGTCAGCTCACTTTCCCATTCTCCACACCTGCGGTTTCGAACCTCTTCAGACCCCCACCCACTCTGCTCCCTACTGAAAAGTAGATCTGGCCTCCTCTTCCCAGAGAAAGCCGAGTCCCCTGATGGGGACTCTCTAGGCTTCTCCCATCTGTCCCCCAATCTCCTCTCCCACCTGGTCTCTCCCTCTTCCCGCCTGTCACCATGGAAACTGCGGGGGTCCTCTCTGCTCAGCACCAGCCCTTCCCCTGCTCTGGATCCCAGCCTCCCAGCTGCCCTGGGGACTTCACTTCATTGATCACTGCGTCTCTCTCTCACATCTTCAACTTCTCCTTCTCTCCTGGCTCCTTCCACTCTGGCTCTCTCATCTTAAAACAACAACCACAACCACAAAAAGAACAATGGCTTATTCCCTGTGCTCCGTATCCTTCTCCAGCTACGGATCTCAGCCTCTACACTTTAAACTTCTTTAAATAGTTATACCTCCACTCAACTGTTTCCACTTCCTCACGGCCCCTCTCCCTTTCTCATCCCATCTAGACCTGCTCCAGCACCCCCCTGCCCCGTGGCTGGCCTTGCCAAGGTACCCAGTGACCAATGTGTCACCAAATCCAGTGGACATTTTTCAGGCCTTGCTTGACCTCTTGGTAGCATTTGACACTGTCGTCCACACTCCCTCCTTGAAACACTTTCTTCTCCTGGCCTGGCACCTCTCTCTTCTGGTTTCTATCCCATCTCACTGGCTGCTCCATCCCAGTCTGGGTAGAGGGTCTCTCCACCCTCTGCACCCCTGGGGTTCCATTGGTTCCTCCTCTAACTTTGCCTCATGCTCTCTGGACTGTCTCAGCCGCACCCATGGCCTCAGTCACCACCTCTCCCTCGATGTCCCCCAGATCCACATTTCCGGCTCAGGTTTCTATCTTCATACCCAGAGTGTTTGCCCAGCCCTCTCCATCTCAACACGTCCAAAACGGAGCGCATCACCCCCACACCCGCTCCTCCACTGGGCTCTCCCATCTCAGTTCAGTCATGGCACCTTCATCCATCCAGTCCCCACACCAGAAATATGAGTTATTCTCTCTCATTGTCCCCATTTCCAGTTAACCATCAAGTCCTACTTCCTAACACTTTCTAACACTTTATCCAGTCCATTCACTTCTCTTTCGTGTTGCACTGTCATCTCTCATCTGAACTATTGTGGAGCTTCCTACTTGCTTTTCCCGATCAGTCTCTAATCCATGGTTCCTACTGCCCCTGAGTTGTGGTTGTGAAACACAAATCAGACCATATCGTTCCCTCTGTTAAAACTCTTCAGTGGCTTTCCATTGCCTTTAGGTAACGTTCGTAAGGTCTGAGGGTGCCTGATCTGGCCGTCTCTGGTTTCTCCTCTGCCCCTTCAGTTTAGGCCCGCACTTGCTAGAACTACCAGCTGCCCTGTGCTGCCTCCAGGCTCCCACCTCTCTGTTGCTTGCACACACATCCTGCTTCCTCTGCTTGGGGCACCCCACCCCTGTCCTCGTCACCTCCGCCTCTTCACTGATCCCTCTACTTTGACTCTGCTAAAGCCGTCTTGGGGTTCCCCCCCAGCCTCTGGGTACATTGTTACCACTTCATCCATCATATCACCACTGTGTTACACTCGTTAGTTTCTTGGGGGCCTGTATGATTAATTGCTGGCTTTACAATAAAACTGGCTGAGTGTGGATGGCAGTGAACAATTTCTTTTATTATTATTATTTATTTATTTTTGGCTGTGTTAGGTCTTCATTGCTGCCCACGGGCTTTCTCTAGTTGCGGTGAGTGGGGGCCACTCTTCATTGTGGTGTGCGGGCATCTCATTGCAGTGGCTTCTATTGTGGAGCACGGGCTCTATGCACGCCGGCTTCAGTAGTTGTGGCGTGTGGGCTCAGTAGTTGTGGCTCGTGGGCTCTAGAGCACAGGCTCAGTAGTTGTGGCACACGGGCTTAGTTGTTCCACGGCATGTGGGATCTTCCGGGACCAGGGATCGAACCCGTACCCCTGCGTTGGCAGGCGGATTCTCAACCACTGCGCCACCAGGGAAGTCCCTGCATTTCTTAAGTAAATGTGGCTCAGAGAGGTTAGGCGATAACCTCTTTTCTGCTGCCTAACCCACCCTACCCCAGCCCTCTTGCCTTCCATATCCCCATCTCTCCAGCCTTCAAGCATCTGTCTCTCCACAGACATCCCCAGAGAGTGTGGAGCTGAACTCATGGCTCACCCTTCCCTTCTACCCCACTGCTGGGTAGTCATAAGGCTGACACTCCCCACCTCATGTTGCAGACAGGGAAACTGAGGCCCAGAGAGGCACTATGCCTTGGTGGTCCAGGTGGACTTGGGTTCAGGTCCTGGCCCTATGGCTTTGGACAACCTAGTATACCTTTCTTTCTATCTTCTTTTTTCCTTTTTTTTTTTTTTTTGCGGTACGCGGGCCTCTCACTGCTGTGGCCTCTCCCGTTGCGGAGCACAGGCTCCGGATGCGCAGGCTCAGCGGCCATGGCTCACGGGCCCAGCCGCTCCGCGGCATGTGGGATCTTAGTTCCCCAGCCAGGGATCGAACCTGTTTCCCCTGCATTGGAAGGCAGATTCTTAACCACTGGACCACCAGGGAAGTCCCTCTAATGTACTTTTTTTTTTTTTTTTTGCGGTACGCGGGCCTCTCACTGCTGTGGCCTCTCCCGTTGCGGAGCACAGGCTCCGGACGCGCAGGCTCAGCGGCCGTGGCTCACGGGCCCAGCCGCTCCGCGGCATGTGGGATCCTCCCGGACCGGGGCACGAACCCGCGTCCCCTGCATCGGCAGGCGGACTCTCAACCACTGCGCCACCAGGGAAGCCCCCCACGTGCCCCCCGTTTAAAGTGCACACAATTCGGTGGTTTTTAGTGTACTTACAGAGTTGTACAGCCATCGTACACCTCTCGGAGCCTGTCTCCTCACTGACGGACCACGGTGACTGTGGCGCCGCTCTCATGGAAGTGCTGGGAGGAGGGGTTATGAATATGCACATGGAGGGCCCCGCCAGTGCCTGGCCAACAGGAAGCCTTGGCCAGCAGGACCAGTTACGGGGTCACACAGCGAACTGGGGTGAAGCTGAGGTTGGCATGAGACCCACCTCCCCAGCAGGCTTTTCCTCCCCCACCCCGACCCCCGCCTTCGTACACTGTGGCTAGGGTTAGGGTTAGGGTTGGGGTTCCCTGGCATTAATTTGAGGAAGGCCCCGGGGTGGGGTGGGGGTGGGGGGAGGCAATGATTACAGCTGTTTAAAAAGCCTTGAGTTGGCTAATAATTGAGTCAGCCACGACCACTCCCGTTCACTAACCTGGTGATTCTCAAAGTGTGGTCCCCGGGGGAGCAGCATTAGCATCACCAGGAACTTTGTAGAAATGCATATTCTCAGGCCCCAATTCATACTTACTGAATCAAATGCTGTAGGAGTGAGGCCCAGAAATCAGTATTTTAATAAGCCTGCCAGGTGATTCTGATGCCCACTGTAGTTTGACAACCATGGATCCAAGCAAACCATTCACCTATTCATCCCTAATCTCCTTGCTGCCCTCCTGAATGAGTGGGATGGTCACAGAATGGGTGAGTGGGGGAGGAAGGCCTGCAGTAAGTCTCACAATAAGCTCTAACCAGGGAGAGCCAGCCAGGCATCACCCACCCGTCCCAGCTCTGCCTGCTGGGCTGGGCAAGGGAGAACATGGGCCCCAAGTTGCAGCCAGGCATGCTGGGCAAAGATGCTCAAGTAAGTGGCTGCCAGCCTGGCCTTTCTGCTGGAGTGATTTTATTTTTTATTTATTTATTATTATTATTTTTTGCGGTACGCAGGCCTCTCACTGTCGTGGCCTCTCCTGTTGCGGAGCACAGGCTCCGGACTCGCAGCCCCAGTGGCCATGGCTCACGGGCCCAGCTGCTCCACGGCATGTGGGATCTTCCCGGACCGGGGCACGAACCCGTGTCCCCTGCATCGGCAGGCGGACTCTCAACCACTGCACCACCAGGGAAGCCCTGGAGTGATTTTAGAGGGCCCAAGCCAGCCAGCTCCTGTGTACCACCTATACTTTTTAGATGGGGAAACTGAAGCCTCAGAAGGGGCCAGAGACAATCCTTAGACAATCCTTATTTGTTGTGTGAATGAAGTCACACACTGGTTCTGGCAGACATGACCAGATCCCAGCTCAGGGCTCCTTCTCCCTGTCCCCTCCATCCCTAAGCTCCAGACATGATCTCTCTCTGCTGTCCCAAGAATGGGTGTCTGTGTGAGGACCTCTCAGGAGGGCCAAGGCAGCTTGGGCCCTAGCTCTGCCATGGATTCACTGAGTGATCTGCAGCAAGTCTGCCCCTCCCTGGGCCCATTTCCTCAACTGGAAGATGGGGATAATTATTCAGCTGCCTGGAACACAAGATGTTCTCTGACAAACTAAGTATATCTGTTCAACTGTACTGAGCATCTAACCCCCAGCCAGTGTATGAAGGCTGGAGGAGGCGAAGTTCAGGCGTTTTTTAAACAGTGTCTACCAAATAGAGCTGGTCAGGGTTGGAGACTTACCTTCTCTTCGCTTCTCAGGAAGGCTGCTGGGGGGCCCAACGGGTCAGGGATGGATGTGCTTGGAACTTTGGGAGCCTCTGCAGTGGGTACAAACTGGGGGCTTTGGTGACGCGGTGTTTTGAGGTTTGTTTAAGATGAATTTCTGCTGTTCGTTTACTCAGTCTATGAAAAAATAAATAAAGCAGATTCAGGGGAGAGAGAGCGGGGATGGGGCCATTACTTTGGAGAGGGGGTGGCTGGGGAAGGCCTCTCCAAGGAAGTGATGTTTGAACAGAGATCTGGATGAGTACGGGAGCAATAAATAGGCAGAGGAAACAGCAAAGCAAGTGCAAAGCCTGGAGATGGAAAAACTTTTGATGTGTTCCAGGAATGGCAGGGAGGTAGAATGGCTGGAGCACAATGATGGAGGGGCTGGAGAGAAGCAGATCAAGTTCAAGGGCTGGATGGGACCGGATCTCACAGGGCCTTGCTGGACATGCTGAGGAATTTGACTGCCGCTGTCTAAGTGCCATAGGAAATCAGAGGAGAGTTCTGTGGAGAGTCCTGGTTTCCAGCTTTGCTTTGTAGGAAAATCACACTGATTGCTTTGAAGAGGGTTCCTGTTGGGCCAGAGTGGAGGCAGGGAGACCAGTCGGGGTGAGATGATGGGGGTTAGTCCGTCCAGGGCTACATTCTGTAGTTAGAGCCAATAGAAATTGCTAAAGGACAGGATGTGGAGGGTGAGGGAAAGGAAGAGTCAAGGGTCACTCTTTAGATACTTGGCCTGAGCCCCTGGATGGAAGGTGGTGCCATTCCTGAGATGGGGCAACCAGAGAGGAGAGAGATTTTAGGGCAAATTGAGAGTTTGTTTTTGGACACGTTGGGTTTGAGAGGCCCCTGGACAACCGAGAAGAGATGTTGAGCAGGCCGTTGACAGGTGAACTGGACTCGGGGAGAGGCTGCCACACCCTCACACCTGCTAAATGGCCAAGGCTGGGGGCGTCCCTGGTGGCACAGTGGTTAAGAATCCGCCTGCCAATGCAGGGGACATGGGTCCGATCCCTGGTCCAGGAAGATCCCACATGCCATGGAGCAACTAAGCCCGTATGCCACAACTACTGAGCCCATGTGCCACAACTACTGAAGCCCATGAGCCTAGAGCCCGTGCTCCGCAACAAGAGAAGCCACTGCAATGAGAAGCCTGTGCACCGCAATGAAGAGTAGCCCCCGCTCACCACAACTAGAGAAAGCCCACGCACAGCAACAAAGACCCAACGCAGCCAAAAATAAATAAATAAATTTATTTTAAAAAAGTGGTCAGGGCTCTTATGGTAAAGGGGTGGGGACAGAATTTAAAGGTTTTTCCCCCCCGTTTGTATTTTTAAGGAAATGCATTTTAAAATTGATGTTAGTTTGTTATTACCCAAGCAGCACATGTTTATTCTTTAAAAATACTAAGAAATGAGCTTCCCTGGTGGCGCAGTGGTTGAGAGTCCGCCTGCCGATGCAGGGGACACGGGTTCGTGCCCCGATCCGGGAAGATCCCACATGCCGTGGAGCGGCTGGGCCCGTGAGCCATGGCTGCTGAGCCTGTGCGTCTGGAGCCTGTGCTCCGCAACGGGAGAGGCCACAACAGTGAGAGGCCCGTGTACCGCAAAAATCCCCAAAAAACTAAGAAATGAAGATAAGCAAAAAGCAAAACAAATGCCAAATCATTCTTAATTTTGCCACCCAGAGATCAGCCCTGCTGACTCTTGGTATGTATACACAAAATATCTATATTTTAAAAGTTGGAATCACATTGCTTTAAGGTTTCATAATCTGCTTTTTTCACGTAACCTATTGTGAAGTGGACATTTTAGAGATGTGTACCTATCGACGTGGAAAGAATAGTGGTGAGAAAAAAAAAATCTTGAAACACTCAGCAGGAAGCCCCAAACGTGACCCATTTGCCTGAGGTTCTGAGGTCAGCTGAGCAGTGGGATTAAAGGATTTCTGTCCAGGGCTGGGGTGAAGGCCCATCAAAATTTGGCTGCAGGCCTCCCAGAGGAGGGAGCTGGATGGAATAACCTCAGGAGTACCCTTCCGCCCCTGAGCCCTGTGTCGGTGGTGGTCCCCATTCCCAGTGGATGCGGCACTGGGTTCGCTGCGTTTGCTGTGGTTAATTATTGAACACAAGGAGCTGGTGTTCTCCCCAACCTCTCCCTGTGCTTTACGTCTTTGCTGACTCAGCTCCTGCCTGGAACTGGCACAGGAGGCCTCCTCTTCCTCACTCATTCAACCAAAACCTTTTACTGACATCTACCACCTACATCCTCCCTGCCCTGGGACATGTGCTGGGCTGCAGCCCTATACCTGCCCTCCACGCAGGCTGGGAGCCCTGTCCAGGGAGGTGTAAGTGGGCCAGGGTGGAGCCACGCCCTTCCCATGTCCCACCCCATCCTCCCGTCAGCCCCCACTTTACGGATGCCGAGACTGGCTCAGAGAGGGTAGGTGACTTGTCCAGGGTCACACACACAGCAGGGCCGGAATTTGAACCCGCGTCTCTCTGACTCGGAGCCCATGCCCCTGCCACGATGAAATATGAACACAAATAAAGCGCCATAGACAGTGACTTGGGAGGCGAGCACTGGGAGGGGCGTTCTGAGGGAACAGTGGGATCAGGGCATCCCAGCAGGAGTGCTGGGGCGAGGGGACCGTGAACAGCATCTCATCAGGCTCCAGTGGTGAGTCGTTTCAGGCAGAATGCAGTGTCAGCAGTCCCAGGTGGGGACACTCTGGGAACACTTTGGAGAGGCTGTAGGTCTGTGCGTTTCCGGAGAAGCCCATGCCCTCTGGAGTCTCTTCCAGGAGCAACACCCCCATCAAAAGGAGGAGTGCTTCCGGGAGGCCAGCATTGTTCCCTTTTGCCGCATCTGCAGCCTGTGCCCCACATCCTGTCTTCCCTCACATATTCACATTCTCCCTGAGTCCAGCAGCTTCTCTCCTCACGCCCTTTCCCCTCTTCCCATCCACTGGGGAGTTGGAAACCCTGGCTCTAATCTCACCCCTGTCCTGGACATCCTGGGTGACCTTGGGTGAATCCCTTTCCTCCTCTGGGCCTCAGTTTCCTCATGTGTGCAATTAGGGTTGAGGGGAGTGTCAGATGAGTTGGATTCTAAAGTTCCTTCCATTTCTAACCATCTGGTTCTGAGCCACTCAGTAGCTTTCCACTGCCCTCCGGGAAGTTCCAGGCCTCGATGGCATGGCTCCCTGCTGCCTGATTGCCCTCCCACACCCTCTCCCCCTCTGCATGTTCCCTCCCTATCTGTCTTCCTCAATCCCCTTTCCTTCCCTAGCTGTCTCAGTATTTAATTCCATAAGAACCCACGAAGGCAGAGGCAATTGTCCTCATTCTGCAGGTGAAACCATGCTTCTGCCATCTTGGAATTCATAGGGAAGGGGGGATTCCTGGGTCCCTCCCTCGGCCAGCCCAGACAGACCTACCACCCACAGCTCAGTGACCACCTCTGTGAGCGGCAGCTGCATCAAGGGCAACTGAGAGGGCTGTAAGGTGTCTGTGAGCTCAGCAGCCTCCTGGAGCTCGGGGGCTTCTCCCTTTGGTGTCCAGCACCAAGCCACAGCTCCAAGGAACTCTGATTCTTAGTCTGCTTTCCAGATTATTCTTCCCAAATGAAGCTTCCCTCCTCCTCCTCCTCCTCTGACTCTGCAGCCCCCTGCCAGAGGCTCCTTGGCTGCCCTGTCCATGCAGCAGTCTAACCCTCTCCTTCATGCTGCTATTGCAGATTTTTGCTGGTCTTCAGCTGCCTGGTGCTGTCCGTGCTGTCCACTATCCAGGAGCACCAGGAAATTGCCAACGAGTGTCTCCTTATCTTGGTGAGTGCCGGAGTCTGGGTCTGAGGGAGGCTGTGTCGGGGTAGCACCTCTGGTCTGAGGGTGAAGGTGGAGTGAGGCTTCTCATACCATGGCTCAGAGAGTGGCTTGCTGTGCTGTGTTCTCTGACCTGGTGGCTGCCCCTCTCTGGGCTTCATCCCTTGCTTTATAGCAGGTGTTGGGAGAGCTCCCGCCTCTATGCCAGGGCTTATGATGGGCCCAGAGGAGAGCCACTCCTTCTCAGGATCAAAACTGCTAACACCACCCCTGGTGTGATGGGGGTTTTCCCCCTAACGGGAAGCACCTTGGAGGGTCACAGTGACAGACAACCAACCACCCCTTATGTCACCTGGTCAGGGTTACAGAGGCTGGGATGGCTGGGAGGGGGAGGGTGGGATGAGGAGAAGAAAAACCCAGACAGCTCATGGGGACAGCAAGGGAGGATAGATTTGGGCTTTCAGTCTCTTTGGAAGACATGGAAGAAGCCACTTCCTTCTGGAATCCTCCTCAGGTCCATCCAGGTGTAAGAACCTCCAGGAGAGGTGGTCTGAGGAAATCCTAGTACCCCTAACCCAGGGACTCCGGGCTGGGTGGGTGCCGTGTGACCTAGACCCCGGTCCTGAAGAGTGGGGACCAGAACTCAGGCCCCTGGTCCCACAGGAATTCGTGATGATCGTGGTGTTTGGTCTGGAGTACATCATCCGCATCTGGTCCGCGGGATGCTGCTGCCGCTACCGAGGATGGCAGGGCCGTTTCCGCTTTGCCAGAAAACCCTTCTGTGTCATCGGTAATGGGCCTACCCAGACCCGCCTGACTCTTGACCCCCAAGCCCCAGGGTTAACACCCTGACCCCAGGACCCTGGCTGCTGACACAGACTCAACAGACCTTCCCAATCGCCCCCTCGGCCCCAGGAACCCCCAACCTCGGGTCCAGGCACAGGGTAGGTTGGCTCCCCGGCGCTGGCCATGACCTCGCCCGCTCTTCGCCCCTGCAGACTTCATCGTGTTCGTGGCCTCAGTGGCCGTCATCGCCGCCGGCACGCAGGGCAACATCTTTGCCACGTCTGCGTTGCGCAGCATGCGCTTCCTGCAGATCCTGCGCATGGTGCGCATGGACCGCCGCGGCGGCACCTGGAAGCTGCTGGGCTCGGTGGTCTACGCTCACAGCAAGGTGAGGCCGGGCGTGTTCGGGGGCGCGTCCGGGGCGGAGCTGGTGCGGCAGCTGGAGGGGCGGGGCCGAGCGGAGGCGGGGCCGTGGTAGGGGAGACGAGGGACCCAGCGCGGGCGAGGCCACAGGGGCTACCTCGGGGGGCGGGGCAAGGGCGGGGTCTGGAGGGGAGGTCAGGACGAGGCCAGGAGGCAGGGCCTGAAGGGCAGGGCTTGAGAGTCTCAATTGGAAGCTTCCGGGTTTGGGGGTCTACGCTTACAGGGAAGTGGGGAGCTGGAGCGGGGTCTGGGGGTGGGGCTGGGGCGCGACAGGGTGTGGGGCGGGATGGAAGCCTGAAAGTGGGGCTTGGGGGGCGGTGCAAGATGGGCTTGTGGGCGGAGGTCTGAGCGTGGAACCTGGAGGGTCAAGTGCAGGGCCGGGGCATGCTCTGAGGTTTTGTGAGGGCCTCGCTCTTCCTTGAAGGCGGGGCAGGGTCTCCTTGAAGGGAGTTGCTGAGAAAGAAAGGCAGGCAGAGCCACCTCCAGGGACTTCCGAGAGGTCGGTACTCTTATCCCTTTTCAGAACGCCTCCCATAGGCCATTCTGGGAGCCGTCCACCTCCCCACCTGTACCAGGTGTATGGTCTCATCCCTTGCTGACCCCACAGGAGCTGATCACCGCCTGGTACCTCGGGTTTCTGGTGCTCATCTTCACCTCCTTCCTGGTCTATCTGGCTGAGAAGGACGCCAACTCCGACTTCTCCTCCTACGCCGACTCGCTCTGGTGGGGGACGGTGCGTGAGGGTCTGTGCAGGGCCGCCCTTCTCCCTGGGACCCTCCCCGGCCTGATCATCGTGACCCCGACCTAGGGGCCTGTCCCTGTCCTCTCGACTAAGGCTGGGACCTTCGTGACCAGCCTCTGTGTTAGTCCTCCAGTGGACCAGCATGTGACCCCATCTAGTTCCCTACATCAAGCCCTTGTGACCTGTACCCCTCTCCTCCACCAGCACGGGGGAGGGGGAGAATCCACTTATGCCTCTAACCAGCCCCCGTGACAAGTCCTTGTGACCAGTCCCTGTGGGCAACCATGGAGGCCCCCTCCCTTGTGATCAGGCTCCCACCTGCCTGTGACCCAACAAGCTCCTGCGGGTGGCCCCCGTAACCAGCCCTGCAGGTAACCTGTTTGTGTTCCCAGATTACACTGACGACCATTGGCTATGGTGACAAGACACCACACACGTGGCTGGGCAGGGTCCTGGCTGCTGGCTTCGCCTTAATAGGCGTCTCCTTCTTTGCCTTGCCTGCCGTGAGTCCCCCTCCACTTAGGATGGCCCAGCCCTGGGCGGGGGCGTCCTGGGGACAGATCCTGCTTAAGCCCCATCCAGCATTTGCATGAGTGGTGGTGGGCACCTCAGATGGGCAGCGGTGGGGGCACCTTTGCTGCCTTTTGTTGTCCCCACCATCACCATATTCCGCGAACCATGCCTATCGTCCTAGGGCATCCTTGGCTCCGGCTTTGCCCTGAAGGTGCAGGAGCAGCACAGGCAGAAGCACTTTGAGAAGCGGAGGATGCCAGCAGCCAACCTCATCCAGGTACGGGATGCCCAGGAAGCCCCTGAACTGAATTGGTGTGTCAGCTCTGTATGATGACCCTCGTGTCCCAGCTTCACAACTGTGACTCCACTTTGAAGCTCAGAGAGATGTGACTTTTCTGGCGTCACGTGCCAAGTCAGGGACAGAGCTAGGACGCTGGCTAAGATTGTCAGAAATTTCTCCCTGCACCACATGCCCAGTCCAGGGCTAGCCAGAGCTGTCCCATTGACCCACTGCAACCCCAACTCTACATGGCCTGATGTGGAGTGGAGACTGGACAAGAGGCCCTAGGTCCCTAGTGGAAACCCAGTCCTGCCACCCGTCAGCTGTGCAGTCATCAGTAAGCCTGTTCTACTCCCAACACCTTAATTCACCCCGCAAGTGAATGTTGTAGCTACAAACCGAGAGAAACATGTTGAAAGAAAGAAATTGTTCTCTGAAGAGCATTTTACAGGGGACCTGGCCTGATCTGACCTTAAAGGGGAACTCAGGGATGACTACACTGGGAAACTGACACTTGAGCAGAGAGCTGGAGGATGGGTAGGAGTTAACTAGGTGAAGAGGTGAAGGGGGAAGCCTTCGAGGTAAGGGAACAGCGTGTGCAACGGTCCCGTGGTGAAAGGGAGCAGGGCGTGTTTGATGAACAGGAAGGAAGCTAGTTGAGACGGGAACAGAAAGCTCAAGTGGAAGGGTTTGGATAAGTGGGCGAGGCCTAGACCTGAGGGCCAGAGAGAGGAATTTAACATTTTCCTAAGAACAATTAGGATCCATTAACAGGTATGGAGCAGGAGGAAGGGGTGACATGATCAGATACGTGTTCTGAAAGGTGGTGAGTGGATTGGAGCATGACCTGGGTGTGTGGAGGGAGCAGATAAGAGGCTCTGGGAACAGTCTGGGTGAGGCGGGGTGGCGGGTGACTTGGACTAGGGTAGCAACAGATGAGATGGAAGGAAATAGGCAGATGCTGCGTATTTAGGAGGTAAAATCGGTGACATCAGGAGTGAGGGAGAGGGAGATGGCAGGGTGACTGGCTTGCCTGACTGGATGGTGGATGACCCTCCTCACTGGAGGGGGACCAGACTTGGGGCATGAAGAGTGTGAGTTTGGCTGGGGCATGCAGAGTCTGAGGGGCCTCTGAGCCCCCGAGGGGGGATGTTGAGGAGGCCACTGATGTACTGGTGTGCAGCCGAGGTGAGGAATGTGCTGGGCCTTGTGTGCAGATGGTAATGAAGTGCTTGCCCAGTGGGGAGAGGACAGAAGGAGAAGAGAAGATGGTCCAGAGCTGGGCTTTAAGGAACCTCAGCACTTCGCGGCTGGGTGGTCAGAGTTGAGCCAGCCAAGGAGGCAGAGAAGGAACAGCCAGACGGGTGGGAAAAAAGCAGGAGTGTGTGGGCTCAGTTTCCCCCACTCTCTGAGGCATTCCGACGGGGCACGGGGCTGAGGCAAGACTCTGATTTTTTTGTGACTCCGTGACTCAGCCTTGTGCAAGAGAAACCTCGGCGAGAAATAGTTCAGGGCACATATGCACAGCCTGCCTCGGCCTGCTCCCCAGCTGGGCATGCTCTGACCCCCCAGCCCAGGTCTGACTCAAGGCCCCCTTATCTTTCCTCCCCAGGGTGGAACCCCCCCTCCCATCTCTACTATCTCCAGCCACCAGCCCAAACTTTCCTTCTTAGCATCCCTTGGGGCACAATGGCTGCTGTTCCCTGGGAGCTGGCCTTCCGAGGGGCATCGTAGGGGCAGGCGGCTGGCACTGGCCGGGCCGAGAGACAGCTGGTATTGTGGTGCCCATAATTAATGAGACAGCTCTGGCAGCTGCTCCCCAGCCCAAGCCAGGGGCCTAGGCAAGCAGGAAGTAAAAATATTCCTGTCTTGGGAGGGTGCCTGGCCAGTGAGGTCAGCAGTGGGCCGTCCCTTAAGGACAAGAGGCACCCGAAGAAGGGTCCAGTTCTGCTTCCTCCTGCCCAGCACCTCCCAAGCCTTCTTGCCCTCGCTGATCACCCCACTCACAGTCCCTACCTGGCTCTTCGCTTTACCTGGGGGGAGAGGGACTGTCCTTCCTCTTGTCTGGTCGTCATCCCTCCTGCCGCAGAGGAAACCCTGCAACTTCATGGATGCTGAGGGGTTGGTAGGTGATGCTGTTTCCTCCCCTCGTCAATCCCATGGGCAGTGACAGGCAGCTGGGAAGGAGGGGGTGGGGTTATTATTAGTAACAATCGTTTATTCAGTCAGTGTTCATTCCCCAAACATTTGCAGAGCAGCCATCAGGTGCCAGAGGGTACAGTGCTGGCCAAGACACAGCTTACAGTCTAAGGAGAGAGAAAGACATTAATCAAACACTCAGTGAATAGGTATTTATCAGCTGTGGTAACAGGATAACAGGAGTGTTTAAAGGGGGAACTTGGTCACTTTGTTATGAAGCGGAAACTGGAACTTGGTCACTTCGTTATAAAGCAGAAACTAACACACCATTGTGAAGCAATTATAATCTAATAAAGATGTTTAAAAAAAAGGGGGGGGACTAGGTATTAAGTGCCTACTATGTGCCATGCACTGCGCTTGGCATTTAATATACATTTGCCCATTTAGTCCTCACAACACTCTGTTAGGTAAGTAGTATTATGTCCATTTCACAGATGAGGAACCTGAGGCTCTGCACATTTACTTAATTTGCCCACATGAGTAGGTGGCAAAGCTGGGGTTGGAAACCCACTTCTACCTGATGACAAAACCGCAGCTCTTACCTCCCACACTCCGAGGCCTCTGGCTCTGATGCTGACTGTACGTCACCTCGGGGCAGTCTTTTCTCTCCAGGCCTCCTTCTAGCCCTGCTGGTGGCTGTGGAGTTGGAACTGGCCTCTGGCTCCGAGTACCCTTCAACTGGCCTGAGGACTGGGTTCTTTTGGGGGCAGAGGGCTGGTGGGGGGCTGAGAGGCCTCTCTGATGCCTTGTCCCCCACCACCTCCTTCCCGTTTCTTCCACACCACCAGGCTGCATGGCGCCTGTACTCCACCGACACGAGCCGGGCTTACCTGACAGCCACTTGGTACTACTATGACAGCATCCTCCCGTCCTTCAAGTAGGTCCTACTGCAGGGGTAAGGGGAGGTGGGTGGCTGGTAGTAATGCTCCTTGGGGACAAATGGCTGGGACTCAACCCTGGTGGGGGGGCAAAGGGGTGACAGCTCCCATGGGAGCATCTGGGGCTGGCTCTGTAGATCCTGTGTCACCCAGAGCCTGGACCGTCCTCTCTCCCACTCTGCTATACCAGGGAGTGCGGTGACACTGGACACAGGGCGTGGGGTGGAGCCCTGCCCTGCTGGCTGAGCCCTGGGTCCTGGGGTTAGCAGGCCACACGCTCACCCAGAGTTGTTGCCACTCAGGGCAGTGGCCCAGGCAGCTCACTCCCCGCGGTCTGAGTTGGGGGCGGTGTTAGCGCTCGCCAGCCTGGCGTATTGCAGCTGGGTAGAGACAGCGTGGCGTGGGCAAGAACGCGTGTGCCATGTTGGGTACAAGCACCCAGCCCAGCACCCCCATGCGTAACTGATTTTACTGTCCCAGGCAGCAGCCTTAGGGCCCAGAAGTGGGTTCGCCCCACTGGCCCAGGCTGGGGTAAGACTGCACGGGGGTGGCTCCACACAGGGGGATCATTAACAGCATCACCAAGGTTCGTGTGGCCAGGTGCCTGGCCAGGCCCTGAGGCAGGAATGAAGACCTTGGAGAGCGGCTCAGTCCCGTGGGCAGGCGGGCAGTGAGCAAGGCGGGGCCGGGCTGCTGTGCTCAGCGTTTTTGCCGGTGCCTTTTTTGCCTCATTAGTTCTCCAAGAGCAGCTGTTGCGTGATCCCACTCACCCCTACACCTGGCTGCCCCCATCCCTGCTCCCTCTCAGCCCCAGGGGCCTTCCAGGGGAGGAGCAGGAGAGAAGGGGCTGGGAAGGAGGGGCTCCCAGAATTACACTGGTTCCCCCCATCTCTCCACCTGGCAGAGGCAAGCTCCCACCTTAGAGACAGGGAAGCTGGTTAGATTAGAAGGAGCCATCCTTTCTAGAAGTAGTCCTAAGGACTCAAGGCCAGGCCTTGGGGAATGGGGCAGGGGCTGGTTTGTTAGAAATATGGTGTGTGATGGGGAGGAAAGATTTGGGAAGGTGGTCTTGGGTCCTCTGGAAAGAGGAACAGAGCTTGGTTTGGAAATTCTGGGTCCACTGATCCTCCTTTTCCCTGGACCTCGGTTTCCTCATCCATACAATAGACAAAGAGGACAAAGAGAGGCGATATCCTTCTTGGGTTATAGAAACAAGAAAGCCTGAGAGTTAAGAAGAAGCTGAGCCCTCAATCTGGTCTCCAAGAGCCCAGTGGCAAGAGTGAATGCTGCAGGAGGAGGAAGCTGGGCTGCCCTATCAAGTCTCCCTCCTCAGCCTCAGTTTCCCCCTAAAATCCAGTCGGATCTGGAGGGCGAGGATTTCAGGGCTGCCGCTGGCCTCCGGGTGGGCACAGCTCCACGTCCAGGAGCTCGGCTTGCTGAGCAGAGAGTGAGGTGGATTTGAGCTCCCACCTGCCCCCTTGGGAGGGTGCCCTCGAGTGGCGCCCACCCTGCACTGTCATACTTGGCACCCTTGAGGGTTTCCCAGGAGCTGAGTGTAGAGAGAGAGGGAGGAAGGCTAGTCTCCCACCCCCACCCCTGCCCACACGGGCCTGGGGTGTTTGCCGAGCACCTCCAGAGAGGCAGGGCCTGGCAAGATCTGTCAGGAGCTCAGTGCCCTTGGGTGAGGGGGCGGTGCCAGGGCCCTGCCTGCTGCTGACGGTGCCCTGTCCTGCAGAGAGCTGGCCCTCTTGTTTGAGCACGTGCAACGGGCCCGCAACGGGGGCCTACGGCCCCTGGAGGTGCGGCGGGCGCCAGTACCCGACGGAGCGCCCTCCCGTTACCCGCCCGTTGCCACCTGCCACCGGCCGGGCAGCACCTTCTTCTGCCCTGGGGAAAGGTAGGGGCCCCCCGGGGCTGCCACCTCCTCTTGCTTCTCCTCCTCCTCTTCCATTCTTTGTCTCATCCTCTCTCAGACCTGCCTCCAGCCACTATGTGGGTGTCTGGGCCTGTGCTGGGGACTCCCAGGCCTTGTCATGAGGCCTGGACCAGTTGTCATCAGAGGGTCTGACAGGTACAGAACGAGGGTCTCTCTGGAGAGGCCAGAGTGGACTCATCGTTTTGTCACCTTGGGTTCCAAGGGTCTGAGTGGGGGAGATGTCCACACCATCCTTTCCCATCACCTCCTCCATTCATTCCATTGTCCTCTTTCTTTCTCTGTTTCCACGTCCCCCTCACTCTTCCATCCCTGCACTCCCATCCCTCCCGGGAAGCTGGAGAGAGGAGGAGGCCGCTGGCCACAGGTGCTTACAGCTCAGGTAATCGTGGACACCATACTGGGGTGTGAGGGCAGGGACCCCCCCCTCCCCCAGCATGTTCCTCTAGAAGGGGCTTGACGCTGAACTCGCCTCTCGGGAACGAGATGCCACCTGGAAAGAGAGCTCTGTGACTAAGAACTGCTGTAGGGCCTATGTAAACTCAACCAATGACTAATGCTCTTGTCTTGTGCAAGCCTTGTCCACAGCTTTGCTAATCCCAGAGGGTCCTCCTGGGATTCTCCCACAATGTCTTTCTTCCTTATAGAGGGACATTTTGCTGTCCCAACAGCCTCTTTCCCCTTGACCTGCCTCTCCTGGAGCGTTTGCATCTTGAAAGAAGAACAAAGAAAGAACAATGCTTACCCTCACGTAAATGTTCATAAATAGTGGAATTTCAGGCATATTTGGGTAAGGGAGGCCCACTAACTCACAATATGGGAAAGCGGCTTCTCCTGTAGAGGTGTAGTTTTGAGGTCAAGGATTCAATCCCCCCCGCCACCACAATCACCCCGTTGCCTACCCATCTCTTTGTTTTGTCTCATCTTTACATATCATCCCTGAATCAGCCAGGTGGACATCTGGTCCTTGAGCCTCAGGTGTGATTCTGAGTCCCAGGCCCAGAACAAGGGAGGGGAGAAGAGGTGAGCCACTCGGGGATCAGAAGGTGGAGGTGCCCTGAAAGCCTCCGCGCCTGGCGCTGCGTGTCCTTGAGAAAGTCATCAAGCTACTCTGAGCCTCTGGGTTCTGGGCAGAAAATCAGCAGTTTTTAGGCTGATCAGGGGCTCTGGGTTTCTGGGCTAAAAGGGCCTGGGGAACAGGGAGGAGGGGGTTCTGGTGCAGAGGATGCTGGGAGCAGAATTCCTTTTCCGGTCTCAGTGAGGGCACTTCTGGCCAGGGGCTGAACAGGAAGTGGGTAGAGAGGGAGAGCCCCTCCAGGTCTCTGGGAGGAAGGGAAGCATGATTGGCCAGGGTAGGCTGGGAGTTCAGTGGAAGAGGGTTCACGGTGCAGCCCCACTCGTATCCTTTGTCACTATCTGAATGTCCTACAGTGTTATCCCCACACCCACCCAACCACAGCTGACAGGGAGAAACTCAGAAGTTTTGGCATTTGAGCACCGCAGCCCACGGCCTGCGCCAGGGCTCTCTGTAGCTTCAGTTCGCTCTCGTCTCACTCTGCCTGAGTAGGAAGACACTGAAAATGGAGATTATCCTGGACTCCAGTACTGGTACCACCCCCCACAGCTGCTCTGGGTCTCTGGCCCCCCGAGGCCTAGGAACAGATTACTGCCGAGAGCTCGGCCATCACTGACTTCCAGCCTGTGTCTGTCTGCCCTGCAGTGTCTGTGTGGCTGGGGCTTATGGTGCTGGTGGTGGAGTGTCCCTTCTTCCCAGGGACGCCAGGGGGCTGAGCTGGGATTTCTAGGAGATCAGGCACCAGCCTCAGGCCAAATGGCCATATCCTTAATCTTGGCTCTCTGGGCCCTGTGGGGTGGGTGCCCAAGACAGGACCCCCTCCCCCAACACACACACACCCCGGTTGGCCACACCTTTAGTGGTGCTTGTGGGTGCATCCAGGCTGAGTACGTTCCCAGGGCTACACGGAGCAGGACTTCCTGAGGGGTGGCATTGCAGGGCCAGCACCTCTCTCTGTGGGTTTTGTGATGAGGTGCTAAGACAGTGGTTCTCAAAGCATGGTCCACTGACTCCCTGCGTCTGCAACCCATGGGACATTTGTTCAAAATGCAGAGATACTGGACCTCTCCCCAAGCCCACGGAATGAGCACCTCTGGAGAAGAGGCACAGAGTTCTGCATATTTAACGTGCTCCCCATGAGATCCTTATGCAAAGCTGGAGAACCTCTGCATTCTGGGCATGTGGGCTGGAGGATGATTTGAGCTGGGGGGTCCTTCTCTCCCACCAGCCACGGGAAGCCAGCCCCATCCTGGCAGCTCCCCATGCTCTGCCCACCTGCCTCCTTCCCACTAACCTCTGTTTGTGTCTTGTTCTCAACTTTCCAGCCAGATGTTTAGTAATAAACGGAGTTTCTTTCGGATCCACGCCAGCTGGAGACCGAGGTACCCCCTCGCCTTCTCCTGTTCCCGTTCCTCCTTGCCCCACCCAGTTCTGGGGCTGGAGAGGCGGACAGGATGGGCCAGAGACAAGGTGCATGTGCCTGCCGCTTGCCATCTGCCTTGGGGCCCTGATGAGCCCCTCGCCTTCCTGGGGATGCCTCTGCCAGGTCTGGTGCCCAGTCTTCCAGGGCCTGGTGCCCAGTCTGCCAGGTCTGGCGCCCAGTCTGCCAGGAGGGACACGTACAGGAGCCTTGGGATGAGTTCTGGCTCTGCCGCTGACCCCCCTGCGTGATCTTGGCCAAATTGCTTCCCTTCTCTGGACCTCAGTTTCCCATCTGTGGAATGGGCAGATTGAACTAGAGGCTCTCTGAGGGTCCTTCCCACTCTGACCTTTGCCGGGCCTTTAGCTTCCTGGCTCCCCGCTGACCACCTAGATCCTAGCAGATGCCTGAAGGAGCTGGGATTGGCACCTCCTTCGCTAACTCCAGAGCCCAGTTCTTTGGCTGCCTCATTTAGCCACTACATCCCTTGGTACCTGCCCTGTGCCAGGCCCTGCACTAGGAACACAATGATAAATAAAACATTGTGCCTAGAGAGTTGCAAAGAGTAACTGCTCTTCGGTGTGATGAGCACAACTAAGGCAGAAGCAGGGGGCCTGTGCAGCTTGGGTCAGGCATTTCACCCGGAGGAGGCCCCCAAAGGAGTGGGTGTGAGGGAGGGCCTTCCAGGCCAAGGAGGCGACATGCACTAAGGGGAGGGGGTGAGAGAGAGCGCGGCTTTGGCAAAGAACAGGCAGCCCAGCGTGGAGGTCGGGAGCCGAGGCTGGGTCACGAAGAAGCCAAGGGCCCCGTGTGAGCTTTATACTGTTGGCCCTGCCTGGCAGCTTGGGCTTACAGAGTCCTGGGTTTCCCAAAGTGCCTCAGGAGCCTTGTGGATCAGGGGACCCATGAGGAGGAGATGGGTGACGGAGCTCCTGGCTGCTCTACCAAGAAGCAGTGTTTCTTAGAAACATGGGTCCTGGATCTGAGCCTGGCTAGGGGACCTCGGGCATAAGCCCTCTGTGTCTCCATTTCCTCCCATGTAAAATGCGGACGATCGTAGGGTCTGCTTCCGTTCAAACTGTGCCTGGCTCAGAGGAAGTGCTATATAAATGTCAGCCTCATGCAGTTTGGTATGTTATGATATGAGCTTGGAAACCACGGCTGTAGGACACGGGCACATGCTGGAGGATAAAGCCGAGGAGTCTCTGGGTCAGATCTGCCCCTTTGCAAGATTCCTTGGGATGTGTGGGTGTGGTGGGCAGGAAGGGCGAGGCCAGGGTGGAGAGGCCAGCCACATGCTGTTTCCCAGTCCTGAAGAGAGGGGCTGTATGCAGCACCAGTAGGGGTAGGCTGCCTCCCGCCACGCCTCCACCGCCGAGCTTGGCCTTCGGCAGGCAGATGGAGTCCTTAAAGAAATCCCTGTGGGAGTGAGCACAGGGGTTGGGTCCAGCAGAGCAGTCAGAGGGCAGCCAGTGCCCCGAGCTTACCCTCTCACACGGGGAAGCCCCAGTCAAGCCCACACATCTGTCCCCCAGACACCAACAGACGCTGCAGTCAGTTTCTCACTGGCGCCATTGATGTCTTGGGTCAGAAAATTCTTTATTGTTGGGGGCTGTCACATGCATTGTTCAGCATGTTTAGCTGCGTTCCTGGCCTCTACCTGGATGCTAGGAGCACCCCCCAGAGTGACGACCAAAAATATCTCCAGCCAAATGTCCCCTGGTGAGCAAAACAGCCCCCACCTGAGCATCACTGCCCGAGACCCTATCCTGGCGGCTTGCCCCAGGGAAAGAACATAGTCTCTGCAGTCACAGAAAACTGGGTTCCAGGCCTCGTTCCATCCAGAGGAGCTCTATGACCTGGAAGCCGAGTCACCCCCTTCCATATCTGTAAAATAGGGGTCGTAACACTGGAGCCCGCCACCTGAAGTGGCTGAGAGCTGAAAAGGCTCAGGCAGTCAGAGTGGACCTTGTGTGTTCTGAGGAGCCAGGGAGGGAAGGAGCTCTTTCGATGTCCACTGTGTGCCAGGTTTCTTTCCATTTTCTTTGAGCTTTTAGGCTTCAAAGAGGCTGACATGAGCCGTTTTCTGGGCACTGCCCAAGGAGCTGGAATCCAGGGCCGCCCCTGGGAAAACAGTGCCTTGTTACCTTGAAGAGGAGTCCAGGGTCTCTGGCTGGCTGGAAGGTTACAGAACCCCACAAACCACGCTGGAAGCTCCTTCAACCATCACAGAATCAGAGCTGGAGAGGGACCTTTCAAGACCTCTAGGGCAAGCCCCCACCCCCTTCCTTTATCAGTCCTGCTGAGTGCAAACTCAGTCTTGCACACTTCTCGTGACAGGGAGGTCACCCCCTTCCCCCAGAACACCATTGGAGTGATGTGCCGGTCACAGAGGTCCAGAGTTCTGGGCCCTTGGCTGAGTGTCAGGGCCTTCTCCGCCCCCCTCTCTTCCTCTGCCCCTTGGAAGAGTGGAGGACAGAAGGAGGGGCTGCACGGATGGGGTTGGGGGGTGCTTGCCAGCATGAAGAGAGCCTGAAGTAACAGCTCGGCGGAGGAAAGTTTGGGAGAGCCAACCTCAAACTTTGGTTGGAATCTTTGGGATGTGCTGAGGGGGTCCTGGGCCAGCAAACAGCATGCTGGATTGCAGGGGCCGCCCTGTCCTCATATCTTCAGGGCTCGTATCCTTGACCTGTAACCTCTCCCCTCCGGGCAGAGGTTCCTACCCCTAAGGATGGCCCTACATCCCAGTTGCCTTCCTGAAGGCACCTGCTGAAGGTGCCCCTGGTTTCGAGATCTCCCTCACCTCAGCACCTCGGCTCTATACTCTGTCCCCCATGCCCTGGGCATGGAGGACCATAGCTCCCACTCTGCCCTGAAACCAGAGTCTGTCCTCTCAACCCTGGATCTGAAAGTCCCAGAGACTAGGTGACACAGTGTCCTCCCCCAGCCCCGGCCCCATCTCAGAATTCCTCCCAGACTGGCTGGTGCTCTCCTGAGCCAGGGCCCTGGACATCTGGGGTGGAAGGGCCCCAAACGTGTCTGAAGGGGGCCCTTCAAGTGGCAAGCCACAGCAGGGAGGCAGTGGTGACACCACAGGCCATGGGATGGGGATGTTTGCATAGGTCCTATTCAGACAGCGACAACGTGGTCCTTGAACCTCTTGGACACAGAGTTACTCTACCAGGTATTGGTTAAGCAGGGCCTGTCGCGGGGAACCTGAGGCCTCCCCTCACCTGTCTTCCTCCAAGATTTGGGGAATGGGTGAGGAGTTTGGGTGCGGGAAGGGAAGTCTGAGTACACACACAGATACACACGTGTGTTCACACGTACACGGAGATGTAGATGCTGTTGAACTGCAGACTCAGGAGGCTGGGGGGGGTCACATAAGCAGGACATCAGTCTGGGGGGGCAGAGCTCAGGCAGGGGAGACCACAGAAGAACAGGTTATAGACCTTCACTGGGAGGAGGGGCACCAGGCATGGCCTGGGCATACTTGTGGGCCCATGCTGGGCCAAGAGCCCCAGCAGGCCAGTGCACTGCACACCTCCAGGGGCACCATTCTCACTGAAGTCTGAGTGATGGAGACTTTGGAATTTTGCAGTGCACTGCCTGTACAACTGTACCATGTCCTAAAGCCCTGACCTGACCAGTGTGGGGTCAGATAGCTCCAGCGGTGGGCAAAGGAGGAAAATATAAATTGACACGTGTATACACATGCCGACGTAGGTACACACACTGGCACCTGTGTGCATGCAAGCGCACACCCTACACAGGCACATGCCCTCAACTCCACGCAGCCCGCCCCTGTGTACAGGGAGGAGCTGGGGGCCTAACTCAGTGTGCGTGGCCAGGTGAGCTTCTCCATCCCTCAGCAGCCTGTCTGTCCCCAGAGGGGTCACCACCTCCACCCACCCACCTGCCTGGGCCAGGCCCAGCTCCCCAGTCCCCCTGTCTGTCTCTGACTCCCTTCTTGGGTTTCTGTCACTCTTTCTACTCTGACATCTGTCTCCTGTGTACCCCTTATCTGTCTGGGCAACAAGGGGTGGGAGGTCGGAGTGGGGAGGGGAGCTGTTCAGACTGACCCTGGATCAGCTTCTCATAGGAGTCAGGGCCCCCCTCACCACACCCTTGTCCCATCCCAGGAAGTCTCCCCTTGGTGGAGAATCAGCCCCAGTAGCTGCCCCCAAGCCCTAAGTCAGCAGTGTCCCCACTCGCACTGGCCCCCAGCTCCGGCTAACTTGGCTCTCTCCCCCACCCGACCTGCTGTGCCAGCAGGCGGATGGGTATCAAAGACCGCATCCGCATGGGCAGCTCCCAGCGACGGACAGGCCCCTCCAAGCAGCACCTAGCACCTCCACCGATGCCCACTTCCCCGAGCAGTGAGCAGGAGGGGGAGGCCAGCAGCCCCACCAAGGTGCAGAAGAGCTGGAGCTTCAACGACCGCACCCGCTTCCGGGCCTCCCTGAGACTCAAACCCCGTGCCTCCACTGAGGGTGAGCCCCTGCGGGTCTGGGGCCAGGACCTGCTGAGGGTGGCAGGGCGGACACAGAGTCTGGGCTGGGGGGTGGAAATAACTCGGTTCTAGCCCCAGCTTTGCAGCAGGTTGACTATCTTTGGGCACCAGTCTTCTGGTCTGTAAAATGGGCATCATAATACCTGCTTTGCTGATGCTCCAGACTGAGAATCAGAGGAGAATGTAGAGGTGGCATTTGGTAGTGGTTAGGAGCACAGACTTTAGAGCCAGGCTGCCTGGGTTTGAATCCTGGCTTTGTCACTTATCTTGGGCAGGTAACCTGATCTCCCTGGGCCTCATTTTGCACATCTATAAAATGGGGACAAGAAGCATATCTACTTCATAGGTTTGTTGTGAGGATTAAATGAGATTATCCACAGAAGAGTTCTGGAATATAGTAAGTGCCCAACAAAAGCTAGAAGTATTATAAACATGCTCTGGAAGGAGCAGGAAGCCATCCTTGCTGAACTGAGCCCTGACTGTTGGGGGCTGGATTATCTCATTTACTTCTCTCAACAACCCTGGGAAGTAGGGTCTGTCTCTATCCCCATTTTATGGATGTGGAGACTGAGCTTTCTCAGCTAGTGAGTGGTAGAGCTGGTATCCCCAGCCACGTCTGTCCAGCTCCATGGCCCACACTCCCCACCCTGGCCCTCTTTGCCAGCCCAGCCTGGGGATGTGAGGCTGTGAACCTGGTGGGGTTGCTTTTAACTGGTTAGAGAGGTCACTTTTTTGAGTTCGAGCTCTGCTCCTGATTTGCACTGTGACCTAGGTAGGATACTGCCCCTTTCTGTGCCTCGGTGTCTTCTTCTGGAAAACAAAAGGGTTGGACCAAGTCCCCTGGAAGACTTCTCCCAGCTTTGACCTGCTTCAGGGCCCTGGGTGGGAAAAGGAGTTGGGGGGGTAGACAAGGATGGAGGTTGGGGACGGGAACCTCGGAGGGAGGGGACCCAGCCATGCTGCCTCTGTCCGTGCTGTATCAGCCCCCAACAGGCTGCTGGCTGACCACTCAGACAGCCCTTTCCTGGAAAGTTACAGAACCCCACAAACCAGTCTTTGGGAGGTGCTGGAAGTCTGGGCATGGCTGGTGCCCGGGGCCTCCTCTTCCCTGCCAAGAAGCTGCCTGGCCTCCTGCCCCTCCTGCCCCTGTGAGGCCAGGATAGCATTACCTGTCTGTGCAGTGCAGGGCACCAGCCTCGGAGAAGCTGTTTCTCTCATGGGGGCGGGAGGGAGAATGACTTGGTTTAGAGGCCTCGTCAGTTGCAGAGCTGGGGGGTGGGACCCAGTCCCTCGATTCGCTCCTGGCTGAAGGATGAGGCTGTGTGCGCCATTATGTGCAGAGGCCTCAAGCCCCTTGTCTTTGGCGCTCACTGGCCTGCGTGGTGGGACGGGTGGGACTTCCTCTAGGGCTGTGTGCAGTTTACCCCGGGCCAGACCAGACGTGCCCTAAAGCAGCTCCTGCACACCAGCCACCAGGGAGATGTTTACACGGGGCAGACGGGCATGCAGCAAACTGAGGTTTTCACTCTGGGCAGGACAGCCAGGGGGGCAGGAACCTGGTCTGCTCTGTGCCCCCAGGAAGGTTCTGGGCCCTTCCTGAGGCTCTGTCTCCCTCTCCGTACCTCTAAAGGTGGTGGTAGGGGTTGGGCATGGCCCCTTCTGCTGCCACCACCTGTCCCCCTCTCCCCGACTTTTCAGAGGGCCCCTCAGAGGAAGTGGCAGAGGAGAAGAGCTACCAGTGTGAACTCACAGTGGATGATGTCATGCCCGCCGTGAAGACGGTCATCCGCTCTGTCAGGTGAGACTGAGGCTGGAGGCGGGCCGCCCACTGCTGCTCCCCATCTGGGGCCTGCCCTCATGGCCAGGCCCGGCCTAGCATCCAGCGCGCCAGCTGCCGCCTGCCTGGTACCCTCAGTGGAAGGCGGGTGGGGTGGAGAGGCGGCATATGGCTCCCAGCAGGGTTTGCGCAGACTCATTGTGTCTGGAGGGCTGGCCGGGTGGGGCGGTGGGCACCGCTGCCCATCGTGGTCCCTCTGCTCACACCTGCGGTGTCCTCTCTGCTTCTCTCCCCTTCCTCTCTCTTACTTTATGTCAGGCTCTCTTCTCTTTATTTCTCTCTCCCTAGCTGGTATCGGCACCTGCCTGTTTCTCCCTGGGTCTCTGTCTTACAGGCGGTTTTGCTCCATCTCTGTGTCTCAGTCCCATCCTCCTCTTGCCTCTGTGACTCAGACTTACTGTCTCTCCTTGGGTGTCTTGACCTCTGCCTGTCTGTCTTCCCCAGGACTTCCTCCAGAGCAGTATTTTTCAAACCACAGGTCACAACAGTTTGAAGTGAAATCAATTTAGTGGGCCATGGTCAACATTAAAAAAAAAAGAATAGAAAGTATCAGAGTGCATCCCTCATAGTAAGAATAAAAGTGTTGAAACTTGTTTCAGTTGTGTGTGTGTGTGTGCGTGCGTGTGCGTATACTAGCTTCTGTAAACTGTGTTTCTTATGGTGGGTCTTGGTCAAAAAGTTTGAAGGCCCCTGCCCTACTGGCTTTACTGGCTGTCTCCCTCAACAATTCGGGGTGGGGGGCAGAGTCTCCTGAGCCCTTTGGCCATCCAGCCAGGGATCTGGCCGCAAGCTCCTTGGAATGGAGTTCTGGTCTAGTCTCTGTCTCCACCCTGCCGCTCCAGCTTCACCCCTAGGCCTTCTAGACTCACCCCCTCTCCTCCCTGCCTCATGCACCTGCCTAACCCTTTTAAATCAGATTCAGCTGGGCACCCTCCTCCCAGAGAGTCTGAGGCCTCTCCCCACCTGCTTTTTACACATCCTGTCTCTCCCCTCCAAGTGCCCAGCTTCTGGAACACAACGCCCGAGCTGCCCCCTGGCTAAGGTCAGCTCTCCTTGACGCCTCACACGCAGCATGCCCCAATCCTGTTCCTCCTCCCATGTCCCCACGTCAGGCAGTGCCACCGCCATCCACCCGGTGCCCAAGCCGTGGGAGTCATGCTGGACTCAGACTTAGAAGCCTTTCGGTCCTCTCTCCCGCACTGCTCAGGGCTGTCCTGTGTCTCCACCCCACTGCCCTCTCCCAGCTCTTCCCCTGCAGTGGGTCTTCCCACCCGGGACTCTGCCCATCCGGGGCATCCTCCACACAGGCCTGCAGAGGAAGCCACACAGCCGTCCCCACTGCCCCGACCTCCCAGGGCCCAGTCGCTGCTGGGGATTCAGAGCTCTTCAGAGTACCCCCCTCAGCCCCGCCACACATACACACACTTCCCCTGCCTCCCATGGATTAACCCTTTTCCTTCACATCCTGTTCCAGCTACTCTGAACTGACTCTCACTCACACATCGCCTTGCCTGTCTGTGTCCAGAAAGCCTCCCTTCATTCCCCACCTCTTGCCCTGGGACTGCAAAGTATCACTCTTAAGACTTGTCCCCTGACCTCCCCACCCGAGCTCTCCCTTCTCATGGTCCGCAGTCTTCTTTCTCCATTCCTTGACATGACCCTTGTCACCCCATAATTGTCTGTGTCCTCTCCGTCTCCCACCCCAGACCAGTGTTCCTGAGGCCAGGGATTGGATCTGGTGCCCTTTTGGGTGCCCGGGGTCCAGCACAGCCGTGCTAACAGGCATATGCAAAAATGTCTTCCCCTAAGCTGTCATCAGCAACAGTGTTCACAGATGCCTACCTTGTGTCCCACCCAGCAGAGAGAAACCAGGCCCAGCCCCTGCCCTCCCAGCTGACTGAAGATACAGGCACATTAAAGAATACCAAACAAACTTAGGGGGCCAGGGCAGGAGCGCGGTGGGTATGTAGGCAGGCTGGACACCCAGCAGTGGCTGTTTGCGGTGGCCCAAGCAGGAGCTGCCCTCGTGCTGGACAAGGTAGCAAAGGACGGAGAGGGGGCTGGAAAAGAATCCCTGTCCTCTGAGACCCCCTCCCCCGACAGGATCCTGAAGTTCCTGGTAGCCAAAAGGAAATTCAAGGAGACGCTACGACCATACGACGTGAAGGACGTCATCGAGCAGTACTCAGCAGGGCACCTGGACATGCTGGGCCGGATCAAGAGTCTGCAGGCCCGGTGGGTGAGCCGGCCTCCGAAGGGGGAGGGGGGCAGGGCGGCCGCGGCACCAACCCCCGCACGAGGTCCGCTGGAGCCTCTCTGCCGGCGCCCGAACGGAGCCCCGAGCGCCCCCTAGGCGCCGCTGCGGGAGCTGGAGTTTCTGGCCTGCAGCGCTCTGCAGCCAGAGCCCGCACCTGTTGTTGAACCTGAGGAAACGCCAAGCCGCAGGTCCTCCCTGCGAACCCTACTGACCTGCTTGCCGCGGGAACGTCTTTAGATGACTGTTTTGTCGTCCTGAAGTAACAGGCTTAAGATAATCAGTGACTTCCCATCTCCTAAGGGAATAGGCAAATTGTCCTCAACGCTGCTCACCTCTTGCCCCTGGAATCCTCCAGCACCTCTTCTCTCCACCCAGCGTCTAGGTAGATTCTCACATCAAGACCCCAATCACCTACAACTCTCCCTTTTCCTCTTGTGGCTTGCATTCTCACTGCCCATTCATTTGTTCTCTCAAGAAATAGTTATTGGGTATTTATTTGTTACTTACCAGACAGTGGGGATACGGTAGAAAGCAAATGGCTCCTCCCTCATGGAGCTTTCATGCCAGCTGAAGGAGAACAGATGATAGTAAGTGAAACTAGAATATGTCAGATGATAATAAAGGCTAAGGAGAAAAATAAGGGTTAGGGTGTTGGGATTTGTGGTTTTTAAATAGGCGAGAAGGTGACATTTGAGGAAAAAAAAAATTGAAGGTGAGGCAAACAGTCCCATGGTTGTTGTTTAAATAGTTTCCAGAGGGAACAGCAGGTGCAAAGGGTTTGAGATGGGCAGGTGCCTGGGGTGATGATTTAGGAACAGCAAGCAGGCCAGTGCGCCTGTCCTGGCATGAGGGAAGCAGGAGATGAGGTTAGAAAGCTAATGGCACTTAGACTATATAAAGCCCTGTAGGCCACTGCAAAGATGTTGGCGTTCATCAGAGTAAGATGCAAGCGTTGGAGGGCCTTGAGCAAAGGACTGATGAAATCTGAGGTATATTTTAAAAGGATCACCCTGGATGCTGTGTTGAGAATGGCCTATAAGGGGCTGGGGTGGAAGCAGGGAGACCAGTGAGGGAGCTACTTCAGACATCCAGGCAAGAGATGCTGGGGACTTGGACCAGGTGGCAGCAGTTGAGGTGGGGAGAAATGGTCATATTCTCGATATATTTTGAAGGTAGAGCTGACAGGGTTTTTGGAAGGAGTGTAAGAGAAAAAAAGAGAGAGAGAGGGAGAGAATCAAGGATAAAGCTAAGGTTTTGGCTTCAGCAAGAGGAAAAAAGTTGCTGTTTATTGACATGCAGGAGGTCAATGAGGGGAGCAAGTTTTTTTTTTTTGTTTGTTTGTTTGTTTGTTTGCGGTATGCGGGCCTCTCACTGTTGCGGAGCACAGGCTCCGGACGCGCAGGCTCAGCGGCCATGGCTCACGGGCCCAGCCGCTCCGCGGCATGTGGGATCTTCCCGGACCGGGGCACGAACCCATGTCCCCTGCATCGGCAGGTGGCCTCTCAACTACTGCGCCACCAGGGAAGCCCTAGTGGAGCAAGTTTTGATCAGGAAAGTTGGGACATGTTGGGCTTGTGATGTCCATCAGACATCTAAATGGAGTGTTGATCTGGTAGAGGAGTGTGGAGTTTGGAGGAGAGGTGTAGGCTGGAGATACAGATTTGGTGTCAACAGTGTATAGAGGAATTGAAAATCTGGAACTGAAGACATCAGTTAGCGAGTGAGAGTAAATAGAAATAAAGAAGTCCCAGGAATGAGCCTTGGGTCCTGCAATGTTTAGAGATTGTGGAGATAAAGGAGGAACCAGCAAAGGAGACTGAGAAGGAGCGGTGAGTGAGGTAGGAGGAGAACTGGGCGAGGCTAATGTTTGGGAGTCCAGATGAAGAACATGCAGGAAGAAGGGGTGATCAGATGTGCTGAGCACTGCTAACAGGTCAAGTATAATGAGAATCAAAATTAACAACGTGAAGGTCATTTGGGAACTTGACAACAGTAGTTTTGGTGAAATGGTGGGAATGAAAGCCTGATTGGGGAGGTTTTGGAGAGGAAGGGAGACGAGAAACTGAAGATAGAGGGTAGAGAAAACGCTTTCAAGAATTTTGCTATATAGAGGAGTAGAAAAATAACGTGCATCCAGTTCCAGCCTTGTCCCCCTTATAACTCACATTCCCACTTTTGTCTCTCCCTCTACCCAGCCCACCGTTGCCTGCCTGCCCTCCCATCAGGCAGCTGTTTTACTTGTCATGCTTGCGTGTGGTGCCTTTGCTCTCCTGTTTGGAAAACCCTCAAAGCAGCGGCCGGGTACCTCCGTTTAACTCGGCCTCCATTTGGCAGATCAAACTGGCCCCTCCCTCAGATTGCCTGCTCCCACCTTGCAGGATGTCTCTCTCCCCTTTCAGCAGGCAAACTCAAATTCTTGTAGGAGAGAGTTGTGGCGAGTGCCTGGGCCCTTTGACAGTTCCCTTTCCCCACAGGGTGGACCAGATTGTCGGCCGGGGCCCCGGGGACCGGAAGTCCCGGGAGAAGGTCGACAAAGGGCCCTGCGACACGGAGGCGGTGGATGAAATCAGTATGATGGGACGCGTGGTCAAGGTGGAGAAGCAGGTGAGTGTCGGAGGTAGTTTCGCTGGTGTGGTGGAGCTAGTCGTCGACCGAGAAGCTCTGGAAGGCCCCCGGGTCAAGCCCAAGGGGAGGGTACGTTTCTCAGAGCAGCCCAGAGTACCCGCGGGGCAGGCATCCCCTGCCCGACCGACCCCGCCCCACAGATAAGCCCCGCCTCCCAGGAGGCCCGCCCACTCCTGCTAAAAGACCCCGATAACCCCACCCTCTCCAGCCAAACCCGGCCCTAGGTTGCTAGCGTCTCAGATAAGCCCGTCGAAGTCCCACCTACTTCATTTGACCCCCTCCTCACTTGTCTCTGTCGATCACCCGGACTATCCCAACCAATCACAACTAAATTTCGTTCGTGGGGGGCGGGGCGGGGAATAAAGCCCAGGTTCCCAGCTTCGTTCCGCCCTCCGGCCAAGCTCCGCCTTTCCTGTCGCACCCCCTCCCGGAGGAGCCGCGTCTCCCACATGTGACCCTCCCCGGGAAAGCCCCGCCTCCCAGCCGCGTCCCGCCCCCCAAGTCCCGCCTCCAGTCCCGGCCAGGCCCCGCTTCCAGCCGCGCCCCGCCCCCAGGTGCAGTCCATCGAGCACAAGCTGGACCTGCTGTTGGGCTTCTACTCGCGTTGCCTGCGCTCTGGCACCTCAGCCAGCCTGGGCACCGTGCAAGTGCCGCTCTTCGACCCCGACATCACCTCCGACTACCACAGCCCTGTGGACCACGAGGACATCTCCGTCTCCGCACAGACGCTCAGCATCTCCCGCTCGGTCAGCACCAACATGGACTGAGGGGCTTCTCAGGGGCGGGGTAGCACACGGCCAGCCCCTCGGCCTGGCGCTCGGACCCGCCCTCTGAGGCCTCCGGACTCCTCTCTTACTTGAACTCGCTCCCTCGTGGGGAGAGAGGCCACACGCAGTATTGAGCTGCCTGGGTGGGCGAGATACCCGATGTGGGTGCCAGCGACCCGCCCCACCTCAGGAGCGTGAGATGCCAGGCCGCACGGAGGGCAGCAGCGGCGGCTGTCCTGCGGCCTCTGGGCCCCCCAGTGCCCTGCCCGTTCCATCAAGGCCCGACACGGCCCGCCGGGCAGGGGCACTGCTCCGGGAGTGGGAGCGGGGCGCTGGGGCCCTGGGCCCTGACTCAGCTTCCAGCTATGCAAGGTGAGGTCTTTGGCCTGCCCTTTGGACAGAGCAGGGAAGCCTTCCGGCCAAGTCCCCGCCCCACTTGGGGGTGGGCCCACGGTGCCCATACAGGTACCCACAAGCACAGGACCCTGCCGCAAGGCAGGTGGGCACCATATATGCAAACTATGTTAAATATGCAACTTTGGGGACCCCCATGGGGTCCCTCTGCCCCTCCCCCACTGGGAGATGGGCCCCCAGCAGTAGCTGGTCTCAGGCTGCTTGGCTATGACCCCCATCCCTGTTCTTCGGCTTATCAACTGCTCACCTCCCAGCATGGGGCCTCTTTCTCCCTTGCCTCCCAAAGGGCAGTGTCTGGGCCTTTCTTCCCATTTGCAGGTGTCCCCTCCCAGGGGCTCCCTCTTCCTGCCAATGTTCACTCCCCTCTGGCCCTAGACACCTTTGACAGCACAAGTTTCTGTGTTCTCCCCCCAACCTCCTGTAGACAATGCTCCCACCGTCACACAAACATGTCCCTACAGTTGCCCCAGACATGCAGGAAGTCTCTCACACTCGCACTGACACACACAGTCACCCACACTTGGAGACTTGAGCACAGAGCCACTCAGCTTTTCCTGGGCCTCTGCAGCTGAGGCCAGTGGACTGGCCTTGCAGGGCAATGTCCACTCCTACCAACTACGTCCAGGCAGGAGAGGGAGCTCTGACGTGACTCCAGGTCTCCAGAACTTTACCAGCTCCCCTTTCTCAAGAAGATCTACTCCTCACAGGTCCAGGAGCCCTAACTGCTGCCTCTGCCTGCCCCCGAGGGCCCTCCTTAGCGCCCCCACAGCACAACTCAGGCCTAGGCCTCTGGGGCCTGGACAGCACTGGAAAGACCAAAGGCCCTTCCGCAGGGTGGTTATCAGGCCCACTTCCATCTAGGCTTGCCCTCTTCCTAGTTACTCTAACTCACTCCCAGAGAGAATAATAAGGCATCTAGCGAGTACCATTTGTCAGGAACCAAGTGCATACGGCGCTCACATGCACTGTTTCCCCTCCTTCCATACTCCACTTTTCACTTCAGTTGGCAGCCCCCATACCGCATAAGCCTCCATCCACTCCAGGCCCCCAGCACCTCTTTGGTATCCCTAACCCTTTGTCCCTCTTCTGCAAAGCCAGTGCAGGTGGCAGGAGGGTGATGGGTAGTGGACCAATGGTGACCCTTTGTGGGGCACCAGGGAATAAGGGTCTCAGGCCCAGCTGCCTGCATCTCATGACTGGGGACCTGCATGCACCAGCGCCAGGGCTGGGGTTGGATCTTGCTCAGCCCCACGGTGCCCAGCCTCTGCCCCCACATGCCCTCTGCATGTGACCGTCATGCCCTGGATGGAGCCTATCCTGGCTCACCTCACCTGCACTGCACTGTCCCCAGAGAGCCACACCTCCGCCCCCTGAGAGACAGAGCTGTGGAGAGGGGCAGGAGAATGGGATTACCCTATGACCAAAGGAGACTTGGGAAGAAGCCCTTCCTGCTTCCACGATCAAGGTTCCCCACCAACCCGGTTCTCGGATATGCAAGTACCTCACTTTGTTAACTTATTAACTTATTGATTTCATTAAAGTTTTCAGCAGGAGGTGGTTGGTCTTGGTTGTTCAGTGCCTGTGGAGTGGGGCATCTGGTCTGGGGGTGGGGATGAGGAGATTTGGAAGGCAGCTATCCTCACCACTATACCACCAACGCTGCACAGGAGGACGAGGAGATTTGGATTAGTCAGGACTCTTTTGGTTGTAAACAACAGAAATGAAACACGATATGCCTTAAGTGGAAGGAAGGAAGGAAGGAAGGAAGGAAGGGGAGGGAGGGAGAAATTTATTGGCCCAGATAACTAAAAAGTCCAGGGGATAGATTTGGCTTCATGCACAGCTAGATCTAGGTGCTTAAATGTGTCAGGGATCTCTCTTCTGTCTCAGCTCTCCTCTTAGGTAGGCTGACCTCTCAAGATGACCTCCGGCACTTCCAAATTTACTTTCTTTTGGTTTAGTGCCCCAGTGAAAAGTGAGTACCACTTTTCTAATAGTTTGTATCAGTCAGGGTCCAGTCAGAAAAACAGAAACTACACTAGGTTTTTCAACACAAAGACTTTACTATAGGGAATGGGTTACACTGATGTAGGTAGACTGTAAGAACAAACAGAACCACTGCAGGAAGCAGCTCCCACTCCTAAGGCAGGAGTACAGGGAAGAGGTTGGGACTAACAGAACCTACAGGCTTGATTGGGGGAACCCTAAAGTGCTAGGGCTCAGAGGTCTGGAGAGGGGGTGCTGTCTGGCTGATGCTAGTACCTCCTAGGGGACACAGTGAAGCTTGTCTGGGAGTACAGAAAAGTAGCTGAGGGCTGGGAGCGGCTGTGGCTACCAGGCTGTTGCCGATGAGGTTAGTAAGCAAAGAAGGAAAATCTCCACTCCTTCTGCCTTCCAGTGTTTCCCCAGTGTCCCTAGTTGTCAAAACTAGCTGACAAAGCTGATGTGGTTTGCAGAGTGCCAGCTCCAGCTTCACAGAGCAGATTACAGAAAGCAGAATCTGGAACGAAAAGACAGTAGCTTCATAACTGGCACCGCCCACCCCTTTGGACACTCAGTATCCACACACGTCAATCCACACGTTTGAACGTCCATCTAACAACTATCCTGCATACAAATGAAGAGGCTCTAACTCACTCCCCGGAAAGAGAAAAACAAGTAGTCCCGACATCCAATAGATGTATCCAGCTCCGGGAGTTAGTCACTGAATCCATATTAGAGCGATGTTAATTACTCTAATTCAGTCACAGTTGCACCTACAACTGAAGAGTAAAGTTAGCAATTGCTTACAATCTTAAACTAATAAGGGAAGGGCTTCCCTGGTGGCGCAGTGGTTGAGAGTCCGCCTGCTGATGCAGGGGACGCGGGTTCGTGCCCCGGTCCGGGAGGATCCCACATGCCGCGGAGCGGCTGGGCCCGTGAGCCATGGCCGCTGAATGTGCGCGTCCGGAGCCTGTGCTCCGCAACGGAGAGGCCACAACAGTGAGAGGCCCGCGTACTGCAAAAAAATAAATAAATAATAATAAGGGAAAAGGAGAGGAGAGGGGAAAAAATCACTTAATATCACACACACACACACACACACACACACACCACACACACACACACCAAGCAAAGAACATATACATAGCTGCAGTAGACCTCCTTCTGGTAACTGATCACAGTGCCATAGTTGTTAGATACATAGATAGATACATAGATACATTTAATTGAGTAAATGTTTCTCTTTATATATTATATATATTTCACTAATTGAGTGAATAAACTTCTTTCTTCCACTGTCCTTCTGTGTTCCCTTTGCCCTCGCCAGGATCTCAGCTAGTTGGAGTTAGTTACATGGTGGAGTGACCCAAATAATCATTCCTGAAAGGTCTGAAGCTTCAGTAGTCCTGCACAGTTTTGGGTGCCATAGCTTTTTTTTTTTTTTTTTTTTTTTTTTTTGCGGTACACAGGCCTCTCACTGTCGTGGCCTCTCCTGTTGCGGAGCACAGGCTCCATTCACGCAGGCTCAGCGGTCATGGCTCACGGGCCCAGCCGCTCTGCAGCATGTGGGATCTTCCTGGACCAGGACACGAACCCGTGTCCCCTGCATCGGCAGGCGGACTGTCAACCACTGTGCCACCAGGGAAGCCCTGGGTGCCATAGCTTTTTAAAATTATTATTAATTAAGTTACTTTTGGCTGTGTTGGGTCTTCGTTTCTGCGCAAGGGCTTTCTCTAGTTGCAGCGAGCGGGGGCCACTCTTCATCGCGGTGCGCGGGCCTCTCACTGTCGCGGCCTCTCTTGTTGCAGAGCACAGGCTCCAGACGCGCGGGCTCAGTAGTTATGGCACGCAGGCTCAGTAGTTGTGGTGCACGGACCTAGTTGCTCCACGGCATGTGGGATCTTCCCAGACCAAGGCTCGAACCCGTTTCCCCTGCATTGGCAGGCAGATTCTCAACCACTGTGCCACCAGGGAAGCCCCAAGTGCCATTGCTTTTTGTTAACTTTTGTACATGGAAGTACTAAGAGGACCCACAAGAATCCCCTGGGTCCCTTCCTTGCCCTTGCTGTATATCGGCACCCTAATTTCCCTTTGGCAGAGAGGATCAGTCTGGCAAGCCAGCATGTTAACTCTTTCTTTGCCTGCTGTTTGAGTGGCATGAGAAGCCCAAAATAGCCAGTTAGAAGTTTCAGCTTCCAATTCAACAAGAACTGTGTTGCTTCCCTTCTTCCCTTGATAACTGAGACCTCCAAACTATCGGAGGCCGGTGTCGTGGGGACACGAAGCAAAAGCTTCACAAGCGGCTGTAGTAACCTGAATAATGGCCACCCAAAGATATTAGGTCCTAATCTCTGGAATTTGTAAAATGTAACCTTATAAGGAAGAAGGATTTTTGCAGATGTGATTAAGTTAATGATCTTGACATGGGGAGCTTATCCTGGATTATCCAGGGGCCCTAAATCCAATTGCCAGTGTCCTTTTAAGAAAGAGGCAGAGGGACTTCCCTGGTGGTGCAGTGGTTAAGAATCCACCTGCCAAAGCAGGGGACATGGGTTCGAGCCCTGGTCCGGGAAGATCCCACATGCCGCAGAGCAGCTAAGCCCGTGCGCCACAACTACTGAGCCTGCGCTCTAGAGCCCACGAGCCACAACTACTGAGCCTGCGTGCCACAACTACTGAGCCCACGTGCCACAACTACTGGGCCCGCCTGCCTGGAGCCCGTGCTCCACAACAAGAGAAACCACCAAAATGAGAAGTCTGCGCACTTCAACAAAGAGTAGCTCCTGCTCACCACAACTAGAGAAAGCCCGTGCGCAGCAGTGAAGACCCAATGCAGCCAAAAATAAATAAATAACTTTATTTTAAAAATAATAATAATAAAGAGGCAGAGGGAGGGGTTTCCCTGGTGGCGCAGTGGTTGAGAGTCCGCCTGCCGGTGCAGGGGACACGGGTTCGTGCCCCGGTCCGGAGGGGTCCCACATGCCGCGGAGCGGCTGGGTCCGTGAGCCATGGCCGCTGGGCCTGCGCATCCGGAGCCTGTGCTCCGCAACGGGAGGGGCCACGCGGTGGGAGGCCCGCGTACCGCAAAAAAAAAAAGAGGCAGAGGGAGATCTCACACATGCAGAAGAGGAGGAGGCAATATGAAGACAGAAGCAGAGATTGGAGTAATGTGGCCTCGGCAAAGGAATGCCAGCAGCCACCAAAAGCTGGAAGAATCAAGGAACGCGTTCTTCCCTAGAGTGTTGGAGGGAGTGCAGCCCTGCTCACACCTTCATGTAGACCCAGTGAGGCTGATGTTCAACGCCCGGCCTCCAGAACTGTGAGAGAATAAGTTCTGTTGTTTTAAGTCACCAAGTTTATAGTAATCTGCTATGGCAACTACAGGAAACTAATACTGACGGTTACTTGGTGTAATCATGAGAGACGCCACTCTCACCTACCTTCCTTTGTTTCCTGGAGCCTTATATACTGGCTATGTCAGTGAGGATGAACCACTGCCTCCTCCATGAGAGAATAGATCCAGTGGGATCAACCTGGTACCAGGTGGCTCATGAAGCCCCACAGAATGGTGACATTTTGGGTGTTCAGCACCTGTCCCTGCTGATGGTTGGTTGGACATACAGTTGTGGCCTTAGCCAGACCAGCCTCGGTGAGGTAAGTCCATATCGTTGAACCCATAAGTAGTCTCATTCTTGCCGCCATGACCACATTATACAAGAGCATGTTGAGCTAGCACTGGAGGGACTCCGGAGAGAGGCTGACTGACACCCACAGGATGTGCTGTCTTAGCATCTGAATATCCAGAGCCTGCTCTCCGTGGATGCCCTTTGGTGAGATTTTTCCTTGGGATAGAAATATATTCACACCCTGCGCCCATTTCCGAATGTCCACCCAAATACCTCTTCCCAAGTCTTCCTTATCCGCAATCCACCAATTCTGTGCCTTCTGACTGCTGACCGTCCAGCCAAACCGTGAGCCACTACTCAGAAACCAATGTAGATCCACATTTCTTTTTTTTTTTAATTGAAGTAGAGTTGATTTACAATGTTGTGTTAATTTCTGCTATACAGCAAAGTGATTCAGTTATACATTTATATATATATATATATATATATACACATTCTTTTTTATATTCTTTTCCATTATGGTTTATCTCAGGATATTGAACATAGTTCCCTGTGCTACACAGTAGGACCCTGTTGTTTATCCATTCTATATATAATAGTTTTCATCTGCTAATCCCAAACTCCCAATCCATTCCTCCCCCACGTCCCTCCCCACCCCACCTTGGCAACCACAAGCCTGTTCTCTATGTCTGTGAGTCTGTTTCGTAGATAAGTTCATTTCTGCCATATTTTAGATTCCACATATATGTGGTAGCATATGGTATTTGTCTTCCTCTTTCTGACTCACTTCACTTAGTATGATAATCTGTAGATCCATCCATGTAGCTGCAAATGGCATTATTTCACTCTTTTTTATGGCTGAGTAGTATTCCATTGTATATATATGTACCACATGTTCTTTATCAGTTCATCTGTCGGTGGACATTTAGGTTGCTTCCATGTCTTGGCTATTGTGAATAGTGCTGTTATGAACATAGAGGTGCGTGTATCTTTTTGAATTATAGTTTGCCCAGCAGTGGGATTGCTGGTAGATCCACACTTCTTGTCATCTCTCAATCCAGGCAAAGTGGGTGACCCAATGTACTGAAGGGTGAGTAGGATTTAGCCAGGCATGGGAACAGGGATGGTGAATGTTCCAGCTAGAGGGCATAGCACGTGTAAAAGTCCAGCGGCACCAATAAGTGTGATACATGAGTGGGGAAGAAAGAGATCCCTGGCTGGGCCCAGAGGGAAAGGGAGAGAGTGGTGCAAGATGAGACTTTAGAATGAGACAGGAGTCAAGGTTTATAGGATCCACAAATCATTCCAAAGAGATAGGACTTAAACATGAGGGCAATGGGGAGTCAGTCAAAGATTTTGACCAGGGATCAAACAGGATAGATTTGCATTTTAGAAAGTTTTCTTCCCAGGGTGAAAGATGGATTTGAGAAAGTAAGCCTGGCTGCAGGAAGACCAGTTAGGAGACTGCTGTGGTAATCTGAGCACGAGATGCCGGTAATCTAGACAAGTCCCATGGCATTTCACTAATTGAATAAACGTGTATGAAGCACCTGCTGTACGTCAGACCCTGGCTCAGCACAATGCACAGGATGACCAGACGCGGGAGACCAAGTTATGGCCCCGAGGTCATCCAGCCCCTGGAGGAAACAGATGCACAATTACCCAATGCACACGCCACTCTTTATCTTCTAAGTTTGTCTGGCTCAGCAAGGAGGGTTTGCAGGTGGCTATGGGAGTCCCCAGACTGTCATCAAATATGGCCTTGAGAGCAGATATGATTTTAGCTGGTGTGTCACTCATCTATTGCTAGGTAACAACTCACCCTACACCTCAATAGCTCAAACCAACAACAATTTTATTTAGTCTTGATTCTGTGGGTCAGCAATTTGAGCTGGTCTCAAATTCTGAGCAGTTCTGCTGGTGTCACCTAGGATCCAGGGTGCTCTGTATATGTTATAGTTTTTACACTCTTGCAGATCAAAGAAAACCATGCCACATAGTTCCCAATTCGGATAACTTATTTCATGTACTTTGGACAGTTCCAGTTGTTGAAACATCTTATTTTCCATCTGAGAGGGACGTCTCTTTCCCTTCCACACCTCTTGTGTGCAAGAGGGTCCTGAAAGCTGCTACCTGCTGTATTAGTTTGCTGGGGCTGCCATCAAAAATGCTGCAGACAGTGGAGCCTTAAACAACAGAAATTTATTTCCTCACAATTCTGGAGGCTGAAAGTTCAAGATAAAGGCGTCAGGGTGTTGGTTGCATTCTGAGGCCTCTCTTCTTGGCTTGTAGATGGACTTCTTTTTCTGGTTTCCTCACATGATTGTGTCTCTGTGCATGTGTGTGTGTCTGATCTTCCTCTCTCTCTCTGTGTGTCCTATTTTCCTCTTCTCATAAGGAAAGCAGTCATAATAGACTAAGGCCCACCTAACAATCTCATGTTAATCGCCTCTTTAAAAGCCCTATCTTGGGGACTTCTCTGGTGGTCCAGTGGTTGAGAATCCATCTTGCAATGCAGGGGACGCTGGTTCAATCCCTGGTCGGGGAACTAAGATCCCACATGTCGAGGGGCAACTGAGCCCGCGTGCCGCAACTAGAGAGCCCGCGAGCCTCGATGAAAGATCCGGCGTGCAGCAACAAAGACCTGACTCAACCGGAAAAAAAAAAAAAAAAGCCCTATCTTCAAATACAGTCACATTTTGAGGTACTGGGGATTAGGGCTTCACCATATGAATTTGGGGTGGGGTCACAATTCAGTCCATAATACCTGGAATGGGGGTTTGACCCACCTACCTGGCCCCCTTTCTGCTCAAGGTACACAGAGCTGAGGATCTACTCTGGGGCTTGCCCCTTCCCAGCTGGACAGATCCAGACACACGTCTAGACATCATGGAACCCAGTGGTTAGGAAACCTTTTTTTTTAAGCTGCAGAACTTTTGCTACAACATAACCTTATATGGGACCCTAATATATAAGATAAAAATCAGTGCAACCAAAAAATGTGGACCTCTCAGATGTGGCCCCAATTCTCCCCTCACACACACATTTAGCATGTGCCCAGCATTTTGTTGCAGCCAAAATAAATCAGATCCGTCTCCAAGATGCATCCTTTAACTATTTCAGTAGACGGTATTATTTGTCCCAAAGGCTTCCTTTCTTCCTCATCATTGCCATGGCTACCTTTGGGTGGAGTATACTTCCTTACCTGTCTTAAAGTGGCTTTCCTACAAACAGATTCTGAGACAGAGAGTGGTGTGCTGAAGGTTTATCAGGGAGCGTCCTTAAGAGATTCATCTGAAGGATGTCAGGAAGGCAGGACCAGGCAGAGGGAGAAGCTGATAACGCAATGTGATTAAAGCTGAGGCATCTGGGGATCTTCAGGAACTCCAGGGCTCAGAGTTGTGCCAAACTGAGGGAAAGAGGCAGGGCTTTGTTTCCATGCATCAGCCAATCACTGGTCATGAGCCTCCGGGAGGGGCGTGGCTTTAGATGAGGCAGTTCCCAGGGATTGACAGTTGTAAGCCAGCCGTGGCAACTCCCAGCAGCTGGGGAATGAGTGCATAGTCCCTGAAGGGGGGACCTGAGCACCACAGCCTCCACTCTACCATCCCATTGACCTTGGGCTTGGCCATGGGATTTCCTCTGGCCAATGGAATGTTGGGAGAAAGGACAGTGTGCTTGTTCCAAGGTAAGGCCAAAAGAGGCCTGGTGAGTTCTGCCAGACCTTCTGGTGCTTCCTTCCTCCACCATGACAAGACTCAGATAGCTGTTGTTCCTTCATTCTGGGTCCACAATGCAGACTCTTGGAACAGACCAGAGCCAGATTCAAAGTCAGGAGTCCAGCCTGGTCCGCCAAGCGTCAGCTAAACTGCAGCTGATCTAAGGCTCAGGAGTGTGAATTAATCGCGGATTTTGTAGGCCCCTGAGATTTGGGGGTTGCTTGTTTCACAGCATTATCACAGCGAGACCTGATTAATACAGCTGGCGAGGTGGATTTTACAGGAAGTTGTGCCGTGGAAGGTTTACGTTGCCCATCACAAAGCAGAATGTTCTTTATACTCTCCTCTAACATCTTTGTTTTGGTCCCAAGTGGCTTCTTTGGGCACCAGACACCTCCTCTTCTCTTTCTCTTTTTCCTACACAGCCTCTAAAGTGGACAGGGGACATGGAGGATTTCCTGGAAGAAAGTGGGGAGGTTGCTGGAGAACAGATACCCTGGGAGGAGGATCCTGAGGCCCAAGACGCAGGCTTCCCTGCCTGCTCAGAACAGGGGTGGGGTGTGCACTCACCTCCTGCCCTCACTCCCACTAGACTCCCCAAAGCTCCTCTCCTGAATCTTATGACCCCCTTCCCCCGCCTCTCCTTCCCCAGGTGTCACTTCAGCTCCTGGAGGGCAAGAAGCACACCTGCTTCTCATCTCCGGTCATCACCATCACAAGGTGATTAAGAAATGCTGGTTGGCAGGAAGGGCGGGAAGCAGGGTCACCTGGGATTGATCATCTTTCCCGTGGGAATCCTGCTAGCCCCTGTTATGTGTCTCCATGGCCACAAGGCGTCAGTAAAGACCCTGGCTTGGTGTTACAGTGCCAGTCTGGAGCCAGGAGGGAGGCTGGACCAGGAAGGCCCAGTAGTTAGGGCCAGTGTGTCCGGGAGAGAGAGAGAGAGAGAGAGATGGCAGAGCTGAACGGGGATTGCAGGACTTGCCTTAGAGAGTCAGGGGCTGCATTCTTTGTCCTTCACTCATTTATTCTGCAATCGTTTGTTCATCTCTACTACGTGCCAAAGACTGTTGGAGGTGCCAAGGTCAAAGCGGCTCTCCCAAACTCACAAAGCCCCTGCTCACATGGAGTAGACACTAGATTACTGTCTAGACAGAAAATAAACAAAAAACAAGATAATTTCAGAGAGCGATAAGAGCTATGAAGAAAAATTAACAGGAAATGGGATAGTGACAACATTGAGGGGGAGCAGTTTTTCGAGGGGCAGGTAGGGAAGCTCAAGGTGGAAGCAAGAGCCTTCGGAAAAAAATCAGAGCTGCCAAGACTCCCAGGGGCTAGGCTGGTCCAACAGACGCATTTTGCTGATGGGGAAACTGAGGCCCAGTAAGACAGGGCAGAGCCCAGAACTGAGTCCACGTCTCCTGACCTCCAGGCTTGTCCTCAGGTGGCCTTCCTCCTCTCAGGTCCTTAACGTGCTTGCACGTCATCTCGGGCGGGTGGCGGGGGGGGAGAGTAGCAGACGTCGGGGCGCTTTCAGAATGTGAGGGTCAAACAGGAACCAGAGGAGAGAGACACTCAATAGTTCTGAGTGCAGGAAACACAGAACCACATTATGGTGGTAGAAAAGTCCCGGAGTTCTGATTTTCCCCATGATACAACTTCAATGCTTTTTAAAAATATATTACACATCAAATTCTTTTCCAAATTTTGGTTGTGGTGCCTCTGCTTTGCCTGCTTGCAGGGCGTGACCCTGGGAAAGTCATTTCCCCTCTCTATAAGCCTTGGTTCCCCCAACGGCAAAATATGAACCCAGCTTTCCTGACTCCAAAATCACTGCGGGGACAGTCCTCGTAGGA
>NW_020172597.1:4785131-4788389 GCF_003031525.2 Neophocaena asiaeorientalis asiaeorientalis
CCTCGATTCCTGACCCTGTCCCCGCTGCCCACAAGACCATCAGACACGACCATAGTCGTTTAGAGACTCCCAGTGACCCCAGAGGTAGGTTCGGGCTAATTATCATCCCCAGTTTCCCAGCCAGGAAGCAGGACTTGCTCAAGGTCACACAGCCGGTAGGCAAGAACGAGGATTTGAACCTAAAGTTCCATTCAGTTTCCTCTGCTCAAGGCTCTCATCCAAGATGACGACCTTTTCCTCCCACAAAGCTTTGGTGTTCAGGGAACTAAGCTTCACTTTCCTGGAAATAAACTTACGTGCCCTGTGTCGGTCCAGGTGCTGTCGCTTGGTGTGGTGCTGCCACCTCCTGAGCGAAGGGGGTATTGCACCCTACCTCGAGCTGGAACCGTCTCGGCCAAACCCAGGCAGACATGGGTCACTGGGACCCACGAAAGCACTGAGGTGGGAGAGATGACTTAAACAAGCCATGGACCCTGGCTGATTCTTCTTCCTCTTTCCCACCTCTTACTGACTCCCTGCGGCCTGACTCTGGCCCTCCGCTCCCCTGAAGCTGCTCTGGCAAACTCAGTTTTCACTTCCTGGTTGATAAATTGAACGGCCTCTTTTCAGCCTTCATTTCACTTGAATTTTTAGCAGCATTAGACACTGCCAACCACACCTCCTTTGGGAAACGTCGACCTCAGCTTTCAGGACCTCTCTGCTCATTCTCCTCCTGCCTCCCCAGCTGCTTTTTCTCAGGTTCCATCCCTCCCTTCTCTTAAATGTCGGTGTTCTCTCCTTGGCCACTTGCTTCTATCACTCGCCATCATCATCCCTGTGGCAAGCACGGATATGCTAATAACACAAAAAGTGTTTATTCTCAGTCCAGACCTCACTACTGAGCGCTTGGTGCATTTACCTGGCCTGCCTCTACCTGAACATCAACCCAGGATGACCCCATATGTCCATTCTGACCTTATCCCACTCTCCCCAATCTGTTCCTTCTCCTGGGTCCCGCCTCAGGGAAGACCTGTCCTGTCCTCCACCCACATTCCTGGGAATCATTTCTGGCTCCTCTCTTTCCTGTAGGCTCCACTTCAACAGGCCATTATTAGGACTGCAAGTGGTCCCTGATATCCATCCCCACCTTCTTCCTTAGTGGGAGAACCTCCAAATTCTACTTAGACACATGGGTCACCCAAAATAAAGACCACATTTCTGATGCTCTCTTATGGTTGGGGGTGGGCACCTTCCAGAATGTGCCCTTCTCCTTCTCTTTTCTTCTTCTTTCTGGCTGGAATGTTGATACAGTGGCTAGGGCAGCCTTTTTGGACCATGAGGTCTGACTCATGAGTGACAAAGTAATAAGGTAGAGAAGTGTGGATATTTACATATGATAACCACACCAGTCCTGGACCACCTACCTGGTTCATTTCATTTAAACTGCTGTTATTCTGTCACTCAAAGGCACACACCTAATCCTAAATAAGCCAGGTATAGAGTTCCTTCAGCAAGAGTGTCTTCTTATACCAGATTTTGTGTTCCATGCTTTTTCACACCAAATCTCCCTTAAGGCTTATGACTTCTGTCTTTACCATCTCTCCCTTCTACCCCACCTTGCCACCACTTGTCTTAAGGCCCTTATCTCTACCCGAATTGGTATGATAGCCTTCTCAGCATTCTCCATTTTTCCAATGTGCCTCTCTCAAAATCCATTCTACTCGCAGCACAAATTGGATTGGAAACGAATATTTCCAAAACACAAATCTTACTCTTTTTCCATCCTGCTCATAAAATCCAGGGCTCCGCATCACCAAAAAGATCAAGTCCAAGCTCCTCAGCCTGCCACTCAAGGATTATCCTTCTTTGACACTTACCAACTTCAGGTATATCCCTTGCCTCTCTGAATATCTACCATACATGCTAACATTTCCTTGTTGCCTTTCCCAATCAAGTCCTATTCATTCATGCCACTTGGCCATTGCACACATTGTCACCTCCCCTGGAATTTCTTTCTTTCATGTGCTCGTATCCAAATTCTACCCCAACCATTCTACCACATGAGCACCTAGTATGTCAAAAATTTTGGTAAGTGCTTTCTCAGCAGCAAACTGAGAGTAAGTCCCATTATTATCTCCATTTTACAGATAGGGAAACTGAGACTCAAAGAAGGGAAGTGAGTTACCAAAGATGCACATTCACAAGTGATGACTGACCTGATACCAAGTCAGTTCTCTTTATATATGACATAGGCCTCTGACATCTTCCCCACTCCACCAAGTGCTCTGGGGCAGAGGAGACTTGAGTTCTAATCTCAACTGAGCCACTCACTATGGTAGAGACTGTTGGTTGCCCACCAAAAGCCATCCTTCCCATCTTCCATAGTAACTGAGTTGTTGACGAACACATGGTTGCCACCTAGAAGCCATATTGCCCAGTATCCCTTGCAGCTAAGTGTGGTCATGTGAATACATTCTCGTCAAGAGAATCTGAGTGGAAGTAATGTGTGCATCTGGGTCTTAAAATATTGGTTGCGCTCATCTCCTCAACTCTCTTTCTCCTGAGAGCTGGATATGACCCAGCTTCCACTCCACAGACAAAGACCAAAAATGAGAAACAAAAAAATGAAAGCAAACTTGGATTTGAGCTGCCATCTTGGTTCTTGAGGTTGGGGTCATGTAAGGCAGGGCAACAAGAAGGAGGCAATCTGGGTCTATATGACTAGGTGGAACTAGAATGAAATATTTTCTGCTTTTTAAGCCACTTAAAAAAATTCCCCTTTGTTACAGAAGCTGAGCTAACACTTAGATATCTCTTACTATGTGTACCATCCCAAGTACGTTAAATACTTTAACTCAAGAAGTGACTAGCTGTGTGGTGTAGGCAAGTCATTTCACCTCTATGGGCCTGGGCTCCCTCATTTCTACGTGACCTGGAGTAATAGATTAAGTCAGATCCCTGAGAGAGTTAGGTGAGTCGGTACTGGATTACATAACAAGCAGACAGCTTATGTGGTTAGGGGCACTAGCTGCAAGTCTGAAAGAATTTGACTTGAAGGAGGAAAGGAGGAGGAGGAGATGAAGCTTTGCTGTTTCAAAATAGTTATGGAAAACTGAAGAACTTTTGGGAATTCCTTACACTAACTTTACAGCTTGGTATTCTTTTATTTTGAATCACATATAGGGGGGAACAGGCAAACTTGTCCAAACTTTGATAATCATGGAACTAGAAATGAAATACCCTTTTTTTTTTTTTTTTTTTTTTTTTTTTAAAGGTAAA
>NW_020172597.1:4788411-4795152 GCF_003031525.2 Neophocaena asiaeorientalis asiaeorientalis
TTTTTTTTTTTTTTTTTTGCTTTTAGAAAGGTAAAAACTAAGACACTGCTAATGTCCAGTGTGGTCAAGGGCATGAGCCAATAGGCACAGTCACAGAGCTGGCAGGAAGGCGAATGGGTCAGCCACTTCGGCAACTACTTGGCAGCGGCTGTCACAATTTTATTTGCTCATCTCTTCTGATCCAGTAATCTCCCTTCGAGGAATCCACTCTACAGAGATGTTCCCATAAGTGTTCCAGGGTCAATATGCAAGGATGCTCCTTGTAGCCTGATCTGTAACAGTGAAAATTTGGAAACAAGGGAAATCTCCATCAGTTGGGGACTGGGTAAATAGATTATGTACAGTGCAGTCATTAAAAGGAATTTACTGACATGGAAGATTTCCAAAATACATTAAGTGAAAAATATCCAATGATAGAAAATAGTATAATTCCATTCGTGTGAAAGAGAGATGTATATTATGTATGTAACACATAACACAATGTTCTCATTAGATGTGTGTGCGGGGGTGGGGGGGAAACTTGGGGGAGGTCTTTGACTTTTCACTTTACATTTTCAAAATTGTTTAAAAGTATTTTGCCTCCAGCATATTGTTGAATAAAGACAAGGTGTTTGTTTTAAAAACAAACAAACAATGATTGGCTCAGAATCTGAGATTCCGCAGCCAGTGTAAGCTGGGGTGCCCAGGGGGAGTCTTGCTGCCGGATATGCCAATTATGGCAGAGCCCCCAAGCCAGAGCTGCTCACCAGAAAGAGGCGAAGGAGTGAGTCCCTCTGGAGACCACCCTCTAATCCGCTGTGTAGGACTCCCTGCCCCATCCTGGCCACATTCCTCCTCCCTGAGGGGTATCTGGACTGCATGCTTATTGGTATCCAACCTCCTCCCATCCTACAAAAAAGAGGGTCTTCTCAAGAGCCCTGCCTGGTTTACCATGTGTCTGTCCATCCATTGCACTGCCTGTGTGTTGTTAAGTAGGTTGCTTAACATCTCTGAGTCTCGGCTGCCTAGAATGAGCCCAGCAGAATAAAATGAAGCCAATAACTACACCCGCCTCCCGGAGTTGTGAGGACTGCAGGAGAGAGTGCCCCTCAAGCCCGCTGCCCCACCACGATGCTAGGGAAGCATCGCACTTCCTTGCCCTCCTCCCTCAGGCCAGCCTCACCGCCTCCCAGCACCTGCGAGGCAAGAGGGCAGAGGAATGTAATCCTCTTCATACAGAGCTTGGAGAGCTCAAATGACATGCCCAAGGTCACAAGTTCGTGGTTAAGCTGGGACTAGAGCTCAGAACTCACAATGCTAACTCAGATGCCAACCCTGGGCCATCTTTCAGCCCAGCTCCCAGCTCAGGGCTTCACTCCAGCACTTCCTAATACCCACTCTGAGCCACACATGGGGTGGAGGTGGAGATGAAGGGGAATCAGGCTCTGATTCCTCAGACTCTTACAGTCTAGGGAGAAAGACTCCCCACCAATCCTTCTATGTGATGAAACAAGTCTTTCACAGGCAGAAAAGGCCCTGGGGAGGGCATTTCTGGCTGAGGAAGCAGCATAGGTCGAGGTATGGAGGCATAAGGAACGTCGGGTATCAAGAACCTGGGTGGCTGGAGTGGAGGGTGGGGAGGTAGCTGGAGGCTGGCTGGGACAAGGCTCTCTCGTCCTCATCCCTGTGGTCATGTTTCCCAGCAACAGCTCCCATCTGAGCCGCTCATGGGGACAGGCACTTCACATCACCTTCATTCTTTCTCACAGGGAGCCTGTGGTGTCTCCAGCTGACAGATGAGGACACTGAGCTGAGAGTAGCTTCCTTTATTTCCTCCATCTGCCAGGGCACACGTGGGGCCTGGGTCTTTACCTGGATGTCCCCCCCACAAGGTGCCCCACACCTTACCCTTTCATCACCACCAGTTCTCAGGGCTTCCCAGATCCCTAGTTGCTCGGCAGCACTTACCCAGAAGCCCCGGCGTGTGTCTCTGCATCGCACACTCCAGGCTGGCCCAGATCTCAAGTCCCAAAGTGTGTGCAGGTCTCCTGTCTCCAGACCAGCCGCAGGGTAGAGGTCATGGCTATTCACCCCCAGCTCACCCCAGCCAAGCAGCGCTTCACTGTTTACAATGTGCTCTCAGAAACCCAGTCTCATTTGAATCCTTGCACACGTACCTCGGAGGGTGGGCGTATTCTCCCCCTTTTACAGAACAAGAAGCTGAGGCTGAAAGAGGCTCAGTGTGACTTCTGCATCGCATGGACACAAAGTAGCAGCACCGGGTCTGGGACTCTGCTCTTATTTCATTCAGGCTCAGGTCCTTGGCCAGCCCCAGCCCGGGGAGGGAAAGAGCCCTGGGTAGATGCGAGTGGGCATGCTCACCCCAGCACTTACTGGGGTGTGACTTAGAGGAGTCTGAGCCCATTTTCTGACCTCTGGAATGGGAATAAAACCACCTAGCGGTGCTATACACAGGCTTGGGTGATAGTTAAAGGAGGGGCTGGAAGAGAAAGAGCACCTACTGTGTGCTGCTAGATCCCATCATGCCTGCACACAGTAGGCACTCAGTAAGTCTGACTTAGTCCCACAGTCAGCCGTAATCCTGACCCAGCACTTGTAACAGCGGGGTGGCGTAAAGAGTTAGGCAAGGAAGGATTAAGGAATTCAAGAGGATTACGGTAATCAGCTAAACAATCTAAGCTTCCTGGGAAAAGACCAGGCTCAGACTGTTCATTTAATTTACTCAGCAAATGACTGTTGAACACTGAGCTGAGCTGGAATGATGGCTATGACGATGGTGATGGTGATGATGATGATGATGAGATGATGGCAGCTCTCTGTTGAGAATCGACTATGTACCAGGTAATTATATGGACTCTCGGCACATCAACCCTATAAGGTCGATATTCCTTAAAAAGATTTTTTTTTTTTTGCTTCTAATAGGGACGGTGCTAGTCAGGTCTGGGACTGGGAAGAGGCAAACGAAGCTGCTAGAGACAAAGTTAAAGAGGCACTCTTATGACACTCGCCTCATCCTAGTTCCCCCTCCAGTGCTTGTGGTGGACACTGTGATGTGCTGTCCAGTCCCTGCTTCCCTTAAATTGTTCCCCGGGCTGCTGGGAGTGCTGCCAGCAGACGGTCTTCCCCTCCTCACCCGCCCACAACTCCCCCAGGGATGGCTCCGGCAGGGGAGAGCCGCCCTGCCCACTGTCACCCCACTTCCCTGGGCAGCCATACCTGATGACTGCCGATGGCAGGAATAAAAAGGAGTATAACGGTCGGGAGGACTCTGAAAGGCCCTTCCAACTCCAGACCTCCCTGTGGGGTTGGCCAAGGCTCTTGTTGGATCTGCCACGTAGCTTCCTTTGCTAGCTTCTGCTCTGGATCCTTCCTTCCCTAATAAAATTCTTGCAGGCTAAACATCATCTCAGAGTTGGCTACAGGCAACCAGCAACAGTGTTACTGTTGGAGTAACCCCTCTTCCTAGCTGGTTACAACACAGCCTTTCTAAAGACTCGAATATAAAGTATCCCCAGAAAGCCAGGGCTCAGAGATGATAAAGTACAAGCTACACTGTTCTAAATACTTTATGGGAATTAACTAATTTAATCTCCACTGCAGCTCTGTGAGAAGGTACTATTAGCATCTCATTCTGTAGATGAGTTTGAGAGAAGTCATAACTGGAAAAAACTACTTGCTGATAAAATCCAGTCAACCAAAAGATGATTCAAAATAACAAACTTCAGCCTGGGGAAACTTTGATATGAAAAGGAAAAAACAAAACAAAAAAAAGATGAAATAATGTCTTGCCAGTCCCATGACTCAGTTCCCAACCATGAGGGGAGCCTGACGCCCAACCCCAAAGACCCAGCCCAGGTAGGAGAATGAAATCCACAGGATGGGGTGATGGGGAGATCAATGGGTTATTTTAAGAGGTAACCTCAGTAAGAGGTAAAAAGTACCTATTGGAACCACAGGAAGCTGGTTGGAGAACAAGACTCAAAAGGTAAGTGACTTACTTGAGGTCAGGCAGCTAGTAGGAGCTGCTTCTGGAAATGGGCCCCGAGGCTATCAGACCACAAGCCTCCTGGCAGAATGGATACTCCATCCTCCTCTCCAGCTGGGAGGGTCACAATCCTGCAAAGTGTCAGGGATTTGGGGATCCAGGTGGTGGGCTGCCCCAGACTTGCCTTTTCCTCTGTCCATCTGTTTGCTGTCCAACTAGTCAGCAGCCCCTCTGGGAGGGATGGTGGGTGGGAAACAGCTCAGGAGCTGGACTCCCTCTTCTACTCTTCTCAATTCTAGGAAGAGGCGGGTGTTGGGTTTCCATTGTAACCCCTTCCATATGGAGAGCACTTCAGAGCTTACCTACTGCTTCTCATCCCACCCCTGAATCTGCTCCCCACTTACTATGAGGCTTATTGTCTTGTGAGATAGTAGGGCAGGGTTATTAGCCCTATTTTACCAGTGGAGAAGCTGAGGCCAGACCAGGGCCAGACCCTCCCATCCCAATCCAACCTTTTGGTTTTTATCTCTGGCCTGGGATCTTGGGCAAAGTGGAACGAACACTGGCTGTTCTAAGCCCAGAGCTCAGGTCAGTTCTTGCTCAGAAGCCTCTCTGCCCTTCCTCCCCAACCTGTTTGAGGATATCTCCAGTATCCTAGGGGAGACCTTCATTCATTGGCCAAACACCTCTGTTGCCCACTCCACGCCTGTCCTGGTGGCTCGGGAGCTGGTGCCGACAGCGTGCTCTGGGTGAGCCCACAGACTCGGAGGAAAGGCATGCCAACAAGCTCGGCACGAGGGTGAGGCCAACCATGGGGCACAGAAGGTCACAGCTCCATGTTCCTCTCCACAGAGTCTCTGGAATTCATTCTCTCCTCTCCAGCCCCACTGCCTTGTTTTGCCCTGGTCCTCAGCCTCTCCTCCATGCTTTCCATTCCTCTCTTCCTGCCTTTCTTCCACACCCCTGAAGCACCTAGGGATCTTTCCAGAGAGAGGCAATAGCAGAGGGTGGCCAAGAGCTCATGCTACCAGGTCTGGGCCAGCACCACATCCTTCGTCTGTAGAACAGACACTGTGCCTACCTCCCAAAGTCCCCGTAAAGCCAACAGACCTTTCTAGAGACCCCATGCCTTCCCGTACAGGCCCTGAACTTGTGTGCCTCCCTGCCTTTGAGTGGGCTCTCCACTTGCATGCCATCTTCTCCAAATCCTAAAGACGTACTCATCATTCAAGGCTCTTCTCACCACATCAAATACCACTGGCTCCCTGAAACCTGAACTGACCTGACCCCTTGCACCAGCTGAAACCACTTCCTCCTCTGGGTTTGCCCACTGGGCCATCCTACCTATTTTTTAGTCCTCATCCCGCTCTTGTACCAAGATGAGTTGATCTCCAGGCCTGTCCCCCCTACTCCCACTTGGACTGTGACTCCTTGAGGGCATGATTATTATTGTGGAGTAATCATCATTAGCGTTTACTGAGGGCTGCCTGGGTGTCTTGCACTGTGCTAAAGGCTTCACACTGCATGTGATCCTCACAGCCACCTAAGACCGGGCCCATCTGTCTCTGAGGAAATGGCTTCAGAAATCTCAATGGATGGTGTCTTGAACAAGAGAGAGAGCTCTGGTTCAAAGCCAGAACCTGAACCCTCAGGTACACCCCGCTCCCCTCTAGCCTCCATGCTGAGCAAACAGTGAGGGCAGCACCCCCAAGCTCCCCCCACCCCTCCCAGGAGCCGGGAAGTCCGTCTTTGGTGCCTTTGGGTTACCTTGCCACGCAGTGGCGGCAGCCTCTGCCTTCCAGATTATGACATAACAATTGCACAACTCACAGATATTTTCGAAAGAAACTGTCAGTTTCCTCTCCTGACCACTGTCAGGGGCTGTGTCCTCCATCCCACCCAGGGCCTCCAACAGCCTCAGGACTCTAGAAGCCAAATATAGCTGGAGTTATAAGGAAACGAAAACACCAGACTGGAAAGTGACCCAGTTTTATTGTGGTGCTGGAGGTCAGATGGGGTATTGCTCCACTCCGCAGGGGTGAGGGCTGTACATTCTGCCCCTCCCCAGGGTGGGAGGCCCAGCGACCTCAGGGCCCAGGCAGCGGGGTGGGGGCCTGGCAGGTGGGCGGCTCCAGGCACCCAGTTACCACAGTGGTTTGCACAAGGAAAGGGGGAATCAGGCAGGGGCTTGGGATGGCTCAGATTGGGGGTTGGGGCGGGGGAGGGTCCGAGAGGAGAGGACACAGAATCTAAGAACTGGGAGTCCGGAAGGGGGCGTCCAGTCCCCTTCACTTTACCGCTGAGGCTCCGGGACAGAGATGAACCCAAACTGTCATTCTGCAGGAGGCAGGGCCTGGAGTGAGGCCAGGCGTCCCAGCCCGGCGTCGGCTCTGGTGCACTAACTTTTGCCTCCACCCTCACGGAGGGTGCGTGCGGGGTCCAGGCGCTGGGTGCGGAGTCCGGCGGGAAGGCCCGCCTCCTTCTCTCGGGCACGCAGGCAGGCGCCCGGCCTCGCTCAGCAGCTCACCGAGCCGGCGGGCTGCGCCGACCCCAAGTCCGAGAAGCAGTCGAACTCGCTCTGGCCCAGGAAGAGCTCGGGCAGATCGCGCACGCGGTGCAGCCCGAGCTCCAGCTCCAGCGACGTCAGCGCCTCCTCGTCGATGAGTTCGGCGTCCATGCCCCCCAGGGCGTGCGCGGGCGGCGGCAGTGGCGGGGCCGGGGCGCCTGGCACCGGCTGCGGGCCCGGAGGTCCTCCC
>NW_020172597.1:4795249-4836301 GCF_003031525.2 Neophocaena asiaeorientalis asiaeorientalis
GATGGTCAGGGTGGGCCTCCCCGGGTCCCGGCCAGCCGTTTCTCTGCAGCGAGGGATCCGAGCCCCTTGCCTTCTCCGCACTTCAGCCGGGCAAAGGAAAACCGAACCCGACTCGTGCTCCTGAGCAGCCCAGGACACACCGAACTCAGAGCTCTTGTGCACCCCAGCTCAGGGCTGAAACGACCCCGCACACCTACACAGTCGGGCTGCTAGACCTCCGCGTTGTGCCCCCGGACTCGGCGCCCTCTTATATTCAGAGGCGGGGCTGCCCCGGTCCTGGGCGCTCATTGGCTGGATGAGACCCTCCTGGGAGGGCCGCGCCGCACCTCCAGGAGGCCTCAACCCCGCCCCTGTCAGAGCTCCGCCCTTTGGGCCTCAGGCCGCGCCTCCGGCTTTGCGTTCTGTCTGGGAGCGGGGTGTTTGGCGCTTTTCAAATGGTCTGGTCTTGGCTGCCCTACGCTTAGTCTTGGGGCTGACTGGGGCCAAGCCTGCACGGACCAGGAGGTGGAGTAGGGGGGCCAGAGGTTTAGGCCCCCAGAACTGCAGGATCACAAGCCCAACCTCTTAACCTCTTAATTTTCCAGATTAAGAAAACTGGCAAGGCTCAGCGGCAGAAGGGGTTTCCTGGGAATACACAGTAAAGCCTTGACAGAAGCGAGACTCGAACCCAGGCCTTTTGATTGCTACCTCTACACAGGGCACAGGCACCTTGGTGGTGCAGGGTCCGCAGAAGATCAGCTGCCCGTCCCCATAATCCCAGGAGAGCCAGTTGCTCCTCCTCCGGCTCCCACTCCCTTGTCTGTGGAAGCATGTACTGAGTTGTTATTAAAGTAATTTATGGGTTTGTTTCCTGAAGGACTTGTTCATCTTCATGTCCTCAGCACGTAGCCCAGAGCCTGGCCCAGAGCAGGTTTTCAGTAAAAGTTGGATGAATGAACAGATGATGGAATGAATTGCAACTCATTCCCCTGAGCTTCAGTTTTTTCATCTGCAAAATGGGACAACGACAGCACCAATCCCACTGGCTTGTGGTGAGGGTTAAATGAGGTGATGCGTGCACAGTGTCCAGCACAATGCCTGGTGCACGGTAGGTGCTCAAAAATGTACCTCAAATGAATGAAAGGCTGGGTTTACTTCTGTCCCTAGAGATCTTCCGAGTGGGGGATGTTGCACCTTCCCTTGATAAGAATAGTTATAACTTGGGTGTTAGAGTGCTGTATATTCTACAAGCATCTTCCTGGAGGCAGGGCATGGATTATCAGCCCCATTTTGCAGATAAGGAGACTGAGGCACATAAAGGGGAAAGTGAGTGTCTTGGGGTCATACACAAGCAGAGTTAGCATGTGAATGCCTGTGTCCTTAGAGTAGCTGGAGTCTTTCCTGGTGGCCAAAAGACAACTTCCTGAACTGTACCCTACACGTGTTTGCCACTCTGCCCCTCCCTTCTCTGGCTCTCCTCCCCTGGTAGTGTCCTTGGGATTTCCTGGAACCTGGGTTTATCCAGTTTGTGCAGAGGGGAGAACCCTAGAGTGAGAGTCCAGGGGCCCAAGTTCTAATTGTATCTCTACCACCCACAGGCAGTATGACCGTTGGGTGTCACGAGGAGATGTCACTTGGTTCCCCAGGGCCTCAGCTTTCTACTCAGTGAAAGGGAGATTGTAGTCCCTGCCGTGTCACCTGAGAGCTTGTGAGAAGGTCACAAGTGACCACGGGTGTGATGACATTTTTTGCAAAGTGTAAAAGCTGCACATGGGAACTGAGTCTCCTGAGTCCCTCTCCAGTAAAGATTTCACACAGAAATTCCTAAACCTGGCTGCACCTCAGACTCACCCGGAGGGGTGGAGGTGGGAGGGAAGAAGGAGGCTTTGAAAAATACTGAATTTCTGGCCCCACCCAAACCCCTGACTCAGACTCTCTGAGAGTATTTTGAATCATAAATTTGTATTTTTACAAAGCAACCCTGTCATTCTGACATAGTTGTCTAAGGACACCAACATTTGGGAGCCAATGTGCCACTGAACAGTTTTCCTTTTTCAAAAAAATGTGGTGTGTGTGTGTGTGAATAATGTTTTAAAAGGTCTTTAATTTAGTCAACAAGTATTACTGAGCATGTATTCTATGCCAGATATTGATCTACAAGAGGTTTTCAAGCTTTGGGGATCAAGTAAGTCTTTGAGAATCTAATGAAAGCTACTGACTGAAAATTAATAGAAGGAAACCTCACTGAAATGGAGTTGGGAGCCCAGAAGCGGGAGCTCTCACAAAGGTGCCACTGGGGCATCAATACAGATCCTAACAGGAAGAGACCTACCTTGCATCTCCAGCAGGAAGTGACGCTACTTTCCAGTAGAGGAAGAAAGATTTTTCTCCTCGCCTGGTAACAGCTCAGCCAATGAGAGACTGTCACAAGTCAGCCAGTGAAAAGTCGCTATACTTCAAACTCCTAGTTTCCTCCAATGGATTTTTTGTTTATAACAACACTTCCAACTTTCCTCCTCCTCTATAAAAGAGTTTCCTCTCCATTGCTTTACCTGGACTTGTGTGTGGTTCACCATAGTTGTATGTCCGAAGTTACAATTCTTTGCTGCTCCTGAATAAACCTGTTTTGCTGGTAAAATGACTGGCTGTTTTATTGTTTTAGGTTAGCACTACAGACATCGTGGTCACAAACTATTGCATAGAAATTTGGCAGTTAGCTGATCCCTGGAGGATCCAGGGGGTCCTCAGGGGTTCATGGGGTCTGGGTTAGAACCACTCTTGGGTACTTGGGGACATACAGTTAACATCAAACTAAGTAAAATAGTTATTCACATGTTAGAAAGTGGTAGACACTATGGAAAAAAGGAAAAACAGATTAGGGAGGAGATTGGGGGTACAGGGGGGCAGTGTGCAGTACTGCACAGAATGGTCAGGGTGGGCCTCACTGAGACCACAAGGTTTGAGCAAAGACTTGGAGGAGGAGAGGGCAGTAGCCACGCGGTGTCTGGGGCAAACTGGTCCCAGCAGAGGGGACAACTGGAGTGTACTGCTAAAGCTGTAGTACCAGGGACTGAGGCATCAGCATCACCAGGGACCTTGTTAGAAATGCACATCTGGGGCCCCACCCCAGACCTGAATCAGAAATGGCTGGGGCCCAGTCACCTGCATTTTAATCTGCCCTGCAGGTGATTCTGAACCCGTGAGTTAGGGTAAATCCTGGAGGCAGGTGTGAGCCACAGCCAGGAGGGAGGGTGGCTGGAGCAGAGGAAGCTTGGGGTGGGGGATGTCAAAGAGGGCCGAGGGAAGAAGACCACGTGAGGCCTTGAAAGGGCCCCGTTAGGCCCTGTAGGGACTTTGGCAGGGGAACGACGTGATCTAATTTATGCTGTGAAAGCGCTGCACTGGTTGAACCTGGTTTCTTTCTAGCATTTCCATGAATTGCTTCCTTGCTCTGCTTGGACCGCCCAGGCACAGTCATCTCTCGGGTCTCATGCTGTTCCCTCTGCCTAGGATGCTGTTCCCTCAGACATCCACATGATTCACTCCTTCCCTTGGTTCTGATCTCCTTCTAAATGTCCCCCCTCAGAGGGACCTTCCCTGACCACCTCTATCCCACTCTGTTTCCTCACCCTGTTCTGCTCTTCTTTTCAGCACCTACCACCACTTGGCATTATTTCAAAGACTCTCTCCCTCTCCCTGAGAGCAGAGGCCTTGCATCTCTTTTTCTGCACCGTATTTCTAAGGCATTAGAATGGTGCTTGGCGCATAGGAGGGACTTAATAATTCATTGAATGAATAGATTAGGCAGAGTGAAAATTATTATCTTTTTTGACAAAGAAGAAAACTGAAGCACAGAAAATAACGCAGGAAGTTGGCCAAGGTCACAAGGTGTGTGTGGTGGAACAGGGGCTGGAAGGGACATTTGTAGTCCTGGAGCAGGGCAGTCCCCACTGATCCAAGCTGCTTTTACCCCAAGCCATGGTTCTGGTTGGCAAGAACTTTTGGGTTTTACTCTTGCGGACAGCCCCATTTCTAGCACCCGAGGCAAAGATTGCCTGAGACTGGAGGGCTCAGGAGTGGTACCTAGGGAAGACCTCGCTCTAGAACCTCTGAGCTGGCTCCCCAGTCCCTGGCTGAGCAGGGTCCTCAACCCCGCCGAGCAGCTTGGCAGACTTGGCATTTAACCCCGGAGGCTGCTCTGAGACCTGAGCTCCAGGCTTTGACTGGCAGGCAAAGTTCATCTCTTCTGCAGCTTTTCCTCAAGACTGTAGAACAGGGGAGATATTTCTACAGATACCCTAAGGGCCACGTCCTCCAAGAGCCCCTAGAGGGTGACTTGCAGCACTGTACTAGATGATCAGGTGACGAGAAAGAGGCTACTGCACGAGGTCATAACAAGAATAGTAGTAGCTAATATTTACTGAGTGTTTACTGTGTACCAGACATGAGCTGGATGCCTTACGTGTAGTATTTTTCAAAATATATTTATTTATTTATTTGGTTGTGCCGGGTCTTAGTTGTGGCAGATGGGCTCCTTTGTTGCGGCTCCAGGGCTTCTTAGTTGCGTCATGCGTGCAGGATCTAGTTCCCAAACCAGGGATGGAAGCCAGGCGCCCTGTATTGGGAGTGCGGAGTCTTATCGACTGCACTGCCAGGGAAGTCCCTACATGTAGCATTTTATTTAAACCTCATAATCAACCTGTGAGTAGTTACTATCGTTCCCATTTCACAGAGAAGTGACTTGCCCAAGGTCACACAGCTAGTAATGGAGGAAAGAAGTGTGGCAGTGCCACTAGTTTCCTCCTAGTGTCACTCTCTCTTTCTTCTTTACCAGCATGCCAGGTAAGCTCCTGCCGCGACAGCTCCAGGTCTCCCCTCTGGCAGAACTATCTGCTCCCTCACCCCGTATCAGCGTGTCTAATTCCCTCACCTCCTTTGAGTCTTTGCTCAAATATTACCTTTCTCTTGACTACTCCATTTAATTGTAGTGGTTTCCAAAAATTTCCACAAATTATTTAAGAGACCGCCTCAAATTCCCCTCTCCTTAAATATGCGATGGACATAGTGACTCACTTGTGACAAATAGAATATATAGCAGAAGTGACAGTGTCATTTTCAAGACTAGGTCATAGAAGATATTGTGGGCTTCTCCTTGCTCTCACTCTTGAATCATTTGTTCTGGGAAAGTTAGCTGACAAGCCATGAAGACACTCAAGCAGCCCTAGTGGAGAGGCCCACATGGCAAGGAACTGAGGTTTCCTGCCAACAGCTAGTGAGGAACTAAGGCCTTTTGCCAACAGCCATATGTGTGATTTATCTCAGAAGTGGACCCCCCCAGCCCCAGTCAGCTTTTGGATGTCCACAGCCTCAGCTGACATCTTGTTTGCAACCTAGATAAGCCAGTTGTGGATTCCTGACCCACAAAAACTGAGGTAATGCATGTCTGTGGCTTTAAGCTCCTAAATTTTGGGGTAATTTGTTACATGGCAATAGATAACTAATACATTATTACCTCAACCAGTTCCTTGTCCATCTACCAAATGGGCCTGATTTTGCTCTAGTTGTAATTTTTTCTAAGCAGTTATCATCTTCTAACACATTAAATAATACTCTTATTTATTACATTTAATTGTTTATCCCCTCACCACTAGAATATCAGCTCTACACAGGCAGGGATTTTGTCTGTCTCATTTATCGATTTATCCCCAGCACCTAGAAGAGTGCCTGACATTATATTTCATTAAAAAATGTGATACAGTCATCCCTTCATATCCACGTGGGGATTGGTTCCAGGACCCCCGTGAATACCAAAATCTGCAGATGCTCAAGACCTTATATAAAATGGTTTAGTATTTGTGTATAAGCTACGCACATCCTCCCATATACTTTAAATCATCAGAGATTGCTTACAATACCTAATACAATGTAAATCGTTGTAAATACAATGTCAATATTTGCCAGCATGTGGCAAATTCAAGTTTTGCTTTTTGGAACTTTCTGGAATCTTTTTAAAAAGTATTTTCAGGGGCTTCCCTGGTGGCACAGTGGTTGAGAATCCGCCTGCCAATGCAGGGGACACAGGTCGAGCCCTGGTCTGGGAAGATCCCACATGCCACAGAGCAACTAAGCCTGTGCACCACAACTACTGAGCCTGCGCTCTAAAGCCTGTGCTCTGCAACAAGAGACGCCACCGCAATGAGAAGGCTGCACGCCCCAACGAAGAGTAGCCCCCGTTCGCCGCAACTAAAAAGAAAGCCCGTGCTCAGCAACGAAGAGCCAACACCGCCAAAAATAAATAAATTTATTTATTTAAAAAAAAGTATTTTCGGGCTTCCCTGGTGGCGCAGTGGTTGAGAGTCTGCCTGCCAATGCAGGGGACACGGGTTCGAGCCTTGGTCTGGGAAGATCCCACATGCCGCGGAGCAACTAGGCCCGTGCGCCACAACTACTGAGCCTGCGCATCTGGAGCCTGTGCTCGGCAACAAGAGAGGCCGCGACAGTGAGAGGCCCGCGCACCGCGATGAAGAGTGGCCCCCACTCACGGCAACTAGAGAAAGCCCTCGCACAGAAACGAAGACCCAACACAGCCAAAAATAAATAAATAAATAAAAAATAATTAATTAATTAAAAGAAAATTATTTTCAGTCTGTTGTTCGTTGAATCCAAACATGCAGAACCCGCAGATGTGGAACTAGCGGATATAGAAGGCCGACTGTGTTATCATTATAAGACGATTCTTATATTGGAAAAATTAAGGTGTAAAAAGAATTCATTGGTCTGAGGATCAATAAAATATGATTGTAGGTGCTCAGTAAGTATTAGAATATGAAATGACAGAGTGCTGATTTTGATGAGAGCAGCAATGTGCCCAGTCAAAAATCAGACACATTCCCGGCCAATGAGTTATAAGCAGAAGAGGCTGGGTGGGGCCTCCTGGGAAGCTCTTTAAAAATAGATGGAGGGCTTCCCTGGTGGCACAGTGGTTGGGAGTGTGCCTGCCGATGCAGGGGACACGGGTTCGTGCCCCAAGACGAGGTAAAGCCACAGAGACAAAATGAAGATTGGTGGTCGCCAGAGGCTAGGCAGCAACTGCTCAATGGGTACAAGGGTTCCTTGGAACTAGGTAGTTGGTGGTGTACTACATGGTGAGTATATTAAATGCCACTGAACTGTTCACTTTTAAATGGTTAATTTTGTGTGATATGAATTTTATCTCCATTGGAAAAGAAAAAATAGATGGATTCAGCCAGCGCTCACTTTTTGTGCTTTGCCTTTCATCCTTTCCTGCCAGGGATGAGGATGTGATGCCTAGAGGGGCAGCAGCCATTTTTTCAGCATGAGGATATAACAACAATGACAACCACCACCACAACTAACATTTATAGAGCACTTAACGTGTGCCAGATTCTGTTCTAAGCTCTTTACGTATATCAGCTCACTTAATTTTTACAACAACCCTATACAGAAGGTAGTTATTCCCATTTTATAGATGAGAAGACTGGTACAAAGAAGAAACATGATGGCATATGCTAAGGATGGCAGAGTGGAGTCTAGGAGGAGCCTGGGCCCTCCATGTACTATGGAGTCTCTGTAGCAGTCCTGAAAGCCCTACTTTGGTCTTCTTACTATTTGAAAAAAAAAGGCGCTATTTAGTTAAGCCATTGTAGTTAGGGTTCTGTTCCAGGCATCCTGAGATTCAGAGTCAGGTGTATCTGACTTTAGTGCAAGTGAACCTAACGTCTATGCTCTCTTAGCCTGCAAATCAGTTATCAAGGGCTGTTTGGTCCTTCTGATCCCACTTGGTGGTGCTCCTCTACAGTAGAGATGGGGGTCTCCCTCCACTTTGAAGCCCCATTGCCCAGTACAGGGCCTGGTCTGTACAAAATAGTGCAGTGTGATTTGGGGATTAGCAGTTTGGACCAGGGAAAGGAACTTGGAGTGCAGGAGGGAGACAGTCCCAGCTGTAAAGCAAACATCAAAGATGCAGTGATCTGTGAGGTGGGGGAAGATGTCACGGAGGAGTGAGCCTTCTCGTATGGGCTGGATCTGGACAGATGGAGAAGGCAGGGAAACGGACTTTCTTGACAAAGAGCACAGCTTTTGAATGGAAACACCAAAGCGTGAATGTACACAGTGAAGTTCAGGAAGTACCAGATGGCTGGGAGGGGCCAGAATAATGGTCATTTGTATCTGGACAGGGAGAGATCAGACCTGAATGATGAAGGCCCTTGAAAGTCAGCACTCATAATACTGAGAGTCATCTGTGCAGAGGTTTCTATGTCTTCTCACAACAACCCAAGAAAGAGAAAAGGCAGGAGGTGTTTCACATAGAAAGGAACTGAGACAGAGAGAGGGGAATCAGTTTGGCTACTGTTGCACAGCTAGCAAGTGCCAAGGGTGAGACTTGAACCTGGGTCTTTTAACTTCTGTCCTGTGTTTGCCTGCTTAAGCAAGGGATTGTCAGCAACTCTGTGTGCAGGGAAGGGCCATAGAAGGGCTCTGAGCAGGGGAATGGTGATCCTCCTGTTGGTACTTTCTCTCTCTCTTGCCAGTGGAAATGGACAGGATGGATTTGAGGTAAACCGCTGGGGCACGGCCACACACTCATTCATTCCTTCATTCAACAAATACTGAGTTCCTACTGTGTGCCAGGTACTTCCTGGCCTCATAGAGCTTACAATTTAGTGACAGGAGAGACAAGAACCAAGTGATAAAACAAAATGATTACAGACTGTCAAGGACTAGGAGAGGACAAGCAGGGTGATTCTACTTTAGGAAGAGGGGTCAGGGCCTGCCTCTTGGACGGGGGACATTAGGTTGAACCTGATAAAGAGGAGGAGCCAACTCTGCAAAGAACAGAGGAAAGATGTTCTGGGCAAAGAAGCAGCACATGCAAAGGCTCAGGTGGGAAACAGCTGGTGCATTTGAGGAACTGAACAAAGGCCCTGAGGCTGGACGCTGGTGAGCCAAGCGTCAGCGATCAGAGAGGTAGGCGAGGGCCAGGTCAGCTGAGGAGCTGAGTCAAGGGCTTGGGTGTGTTTCAAGTGGGATGGGAAGTTGCTGGAGCCAGGAGGTGCCCCAACAGGACCAGAGTCCTGTGACCCTGTGGAAGAGGCGGACTGGTAGCAGGGGGAGCTCAACCACTTACAGCGGAGTCAAATTTAATAGGGGCGGGGCCATTAAGTTCTAAAATCAACATGTAAGGCAAAAATCACGTGTAGTCCTTAAGGATCCCCTGTGGAACTTATTACATGTACATTTTTGCATGTTCAATCTTTATAATAATAGGTATATTTGTATGTACTATATGTAGTAACATACAGTGTATGAATAATCATACATTTTGGGAAAAACACATATTCAAAATATAATTTACTGTTACTCTTAAACACACAAAAGGGAGAAGTAAAGGCAAGAGTCATCTAGTGCCCATGTATATTTGCATGAGACTCCCTGTAATGGATGCTGTTGGCACCCCGCGTGGATCCCCTTTCCTGGCTAGCGCACCTGCCTGCCACCTGCCGGGATGTTGCTGCTAATAGCACAGCGGCCTGCTTCTCTTGAGAGTTGCCCTCAGTCAAACGGAAGCCTCCTCTTCCCTCACTCCAGCCCCCACCAGTCCTAGGGACTGACTGATGAGGGTACAATAGACAAGTCTCCTTGCCTCAATGTGACACTGACTCTGTAGGGCAATGGCCCCAGCGCTCCCCGTGAGTCAGGTTGGAACTCCAGCTTTCTGTGAGCCCCCCTTTCTTTTCCTCACTCCTCTTCTCCTAAGAGCTCAGCTTCTAGGGGATCTGACCTAAGACCCTCCCTTGACGTGCATGCCTATTAGGTGCTGGGGGCTGAGGTCCATTGTCCTATTTAATCCTCACAATAACCCTTGGGGGGACACTCCTCTGAGAAGTGACCCCTTCCTCATTTTACCCATGGGGGTCCCCGTTATGCTATATGACCCACCTTTGCTGGACAGAGCCCCCTATGCCATAGACCAGAGCGGTGGAGCTTAGGCCCAGCTGGACCAGATTCTTTCTCCCAGTAGTTTGGAATTGGGACTTGAAGACAGCAGCCAGACTGAATGAGGTTGGCACCGTCACACATAAACGTCTGAGTGAGCTCTGCGGGCAGCCAGCTTTGGCTACAGGCACCAGATAAATGGAGGAAACCCATCTGCAGAGGGAGAAAAATGAAGCAAGCACAGAGGGTAGAGAAATGAGAGGCGAGATGGGGAGGGAGTCTTGCCTGAATTTCTGGTGGCTTTACAGGGGGACTGTCAGGCTCACGTGCCCTTCTGCCTTGGGGTTTCAGGAGGTGCCCTGGTCTCCTGAGACAGTCCTGATTTTGCTTAAGCTAGCTCGAGAAACATAAAAAGTGTTGGGTCAGATGGGGAGTTTTGTCCCCATTTTACAGATAATGAGAAGAATACTCAGGAAGGGTAGTCGCCAGCTTGTTATTATTATTTATTTATATTATTATTATTTATTATAATATAACAATTATTATTTATTTATATTATTATTATAATCACCAGCTTATTATTTCCAGAACACAGCTGGAAACTGGCACAGCTAGAATTCATTGCGGGGTCTGGCTCATTCCTAGGTCAGGTTCCTTCCCCTGCTCATGCCTGCCCACTGGGCACAGGGCTCTGGGCACGTGGATGCTGCATCTTTGAGCATCCCAATTCTGGGCTGGCAGAAATTGCTTCCTTGGGCTCAGGAGTTCCCAAGCTGCTTTGAAGGTGGCAAGGGTGTCCCCTAACCCTGGAACCTGTTACTTCTGACCTGGCATCCACAGATATCCTGTGAACACGCGGCCTGTACCAAGCTTTGTAGCCAGGATCAAAGGATGGCCACAGAGCCCTGGACCCTCCCCCTGAGGATGACCTTGACCTGTGATTGCTGTGTCAGTGGGACCCTGAGACCCTGCACATCTGTGGGAAGGGGAGTTTAGCCTGAGTGGCACTTCCTTACCAGCATCGCCCATCCCTTAAGAATCAGGCTGATAAAGAGCCACTGCTGAACCCAAAGCAGGTGTGATTAATCACTTCCTTCTCCACACTGCTGCCGCTGCATCCTGTGTCTGAGTCATTTCCACATCCCTGTACCTAACGTGGTGCCTAGCACAAAAAAGGTATGGGGGCACTTTTGCTGTATTAACGGCATTGAATCTTACACTGTTGGACATTGTGTCCACTCGATGCCCTCGATGACACTTAAAGCAGCATGAGGGTAGGGCCCAGTTTTACTCTGTGATGGGGGAAGGGCCAGTATGGTGCAGTGCAAGAGCGTGGGCTCTGCAGAGAGTCAGGAGTATTTGGTTTGAATTCCATGTCTGCCCCTCTGGGTATTGAAATCTTAGGCAAGTTATTCCTCCTCTCCGAGCCTCAGTTTCCTCATCTGTGAAATGGGGGTGGTAATAATAACTATGTGACCATGCGGTCAGGAGGGTTTAGTGGGATAATATATCTAAAATTCCGTCACGGGCCTAACACAAGGTAGGAGCTCAGTGAATATTGATTTTCTCCACTCTGGTATTTCTCACAGTGCCTGGTATATGGCAGACATTTAGTAAATGCTAGCTCACCTTCAGGCCATCCTGGACCAAGCAGGTCAAGCTACCAGCTGACAGCAATGGCATGAATGGGCCCAGGAGATGCCAGCAGAGCCCAGCCCAGCATATAGTATCAAGAGCTAATAAATGGTTGCTGTTTTAAGCCCTAAGTTTTGAGGTAGTTGTTAAATTACTAGGTAAGTTACTAAGTTACTGAGACAGACACTGAAGTTGTAGGAAGGGCTGGGATGCAGCTGGTCTTAGGAGCAACTGGAACTAGCCCTCTCTCTCTCTGTCTCCTGTCTTTGGTTTTTTCTAAACGTTACCTTTTTTCTCTTTCACAGCACAGTGATTTCCTTCATGGTGTAGAAAATATAGCTGAGTTTTATACCTTGCGTCTTTAGCTCATGGAGAAAAACTGACTCCTTTCCCTGAGTCTGCAAGTCCCTGGGAAAAGACCAGGTGGCTCAGCTTGGGTCAAGCCCCACCCCCACCCAGTGATGGAATGGGGAGGGCCAGATCACAAAGCACATCCTAGATGACACATACTGAGCACAGGGCGGGGCCAAGCACTATTCTAGGGCAGGACAATCCTATCTGAGCTGTTATATCTGTTTTGAGGAGAGGGAGCTGAAAACTGAGGCACAGAGAGCTGGAGTAACTTGTCCAAGGTCACAAAGCCAGAAGGAGGTGTAGCCAGGATTCATACCAAGACTGTCTGACTCCGGAGCCCACACCCTTATCAACCACACTGCTCGCCTCTCAGATTGAGCTCCTGAGGAGATCCAAAGGATTGAGGGGTGGGCAAGGTGGAGGCCCTCCAAGGAAGGAACTGGAAGGCTTGGCCCAAAGAAGGGAAGCCTCCAGGAGGCCTTAATCACACTGTCTTCAGGTCTCGAAATGGCTGTTTTCTAGGTAGTGAGAGTGGAACATTCTGGGTGACCTCTGAAAATGAACCTAGGACTACTGGGAAGTAAGTTCCAGTTTAGTGGAAGGAACTTCTGTAGAGTCAGAGGTGTCTGAGGGTAGTACGGTAGCTTCTGGAAATGTGAGTGCCTTGTTGCCAGGAGTTGGAGGAGCCCCATTGTCAGGGGAATGGATTCGAGGATTCCCGCCGTCCCTCTCTCTTCCCTGTACCCCGGAGGGTACAGCCTGGGCAGGACAAGAGGAAGGCGCTTGGGGGTGGGAAGCTGGACTCGCTCAGTGGTTCCCAGATCTTTGGATCAGTAAACCATCCCCTTCCAAATTACAGCAAGTGCTGAAAGGCTGCTAATTTTTTATTTCGCCAAGTCGGGACATAAAACAGCCCAACTAGCCAGCCAAACAAACCAATAGCAACTACCAGCCCCCTACTTCACCACTTCATAAGAGGGAAGCCATTTCAACACCAAAAAATCCAAACAGACATAATCTCAGAATAAACTATTGTTTTCTTTCAAGGATGAGCAGTTGACACATTTGCATAAACACGACCAACAAAGGACTTATTAAAAACCAATCTGTAGGTAGAAAAATTAGGGCCTAACACTTTGTCCAACATGATTATGTGCTAATATGATTGTTTTCTTGATACGAGTTTTTCTGTTTGAGGATCTGGAATTGCCAAGACAAAGACTCGTTTGGGGACTTAAAATGTTCCACTTATTGTTGAAAATCTTGTTTTAAGTGGGAATATTGAGGGAACTGGAAGCAATACGCTTCCAGTGATTTCATCTTGCAGGTGAACTGAGAGGAATTAAGGAAAAAATAGCTTCTGGGTTTCTTCAGTCCCTTTTCCCTTCAGCGTCACTCCACCCCGCCGGACCCTGCTGTCTGGGGGTAGGGGTAGGGGGAGCACAGGAAGGGGTTGCCTGAGGGCCAGGGTCCTTCTCGCCCTGCTGCCACCCCAGTCTATGCTGCTTGAGGACTTGGCCGGCCAACGCTCAGCAGAGGGGACGTTCAAACTGTCTCAGATTCGTGTGCCTGGTCTTTAAGAAGGACTGGACCAGACACCCTGCAAAACCCCTTTCCAGTCAAAACTGTGTCGTTCTAACAACTGGTTCTTAGAGTCCCTGAGAAGCCCCTATGGCAGCCTTGATTTGGCTGATTTTATGAAAAGAAGTCCATGAATGAGGAAGGATTCTGTTTTTATTAATAATAGTAACAGTAGCCAATGTTTTATGAGCCTTTTCTCTGTCAGGCCCCACACATGCATTATTTCATTCAGTTCTTACAACAACCCTGCAAGGTATGTACTAGGAGTGTTCCCATTACATAGATGAGGAAACTGAGGTCCAGGGAGGTTGCTGAAAGTCACACAGCAAGCACCTGGCCAAATTGGGCTTTATCCCTGAAGGAGTGCTAAGGTTTCACTCTTAACCACTGTGTCCTGTTCTAAATTTCCTTCTCAAAATGTGGAGCGGAATATTGGTGGGAGTGGGGCTGGAGAAACAGGGCCTATATCTGCCCATATCTCTGTAAAGATCTGCTGTTTTCCAGCAGATGGAGGCTGCTGTGATCATCTCCAGTTACCCTGTGGGTGTGACCCGCCTCCTTGGCTGGTGTGTAAATTCCCTGGGGGAGAGTCATGTGTCCCCTTGAATCCCTAGCCTGTCTGGAGACTATGGGATAGGGCGCCCCCCCAGAGCCTGGCTCTGAGTTAGGGGAAAAAGCTGGGCCAGGCAGGAAGAGGCAGCTGGGGTTTCCTCAGGGTGGGTCGGCCTGGCTTTTGCTGGGCTGGAAGCCAGCCTGAAAAGGAATTTCCCAGTCATGTCTTTTTTTTTTTTAATTTATTTTTGGCTGCACTGGGTCTTCGTTGCTGTGCGCAGGCTTTCTCTAGTTGTGGCAAGCAGGGCTACTCTTTTTTGCCGTGTGTGGACTTCTCATTGTAGTGGCTTCTCTTGTTGCGGAGCACGGGCTCTAAGTGCACGTGGGCTCAGTAGTTGTGGCTCGCGGACTCAGTTGTTCCGCGGCATGTGGGATCTTCTGGAACCAGGGCTTGAACCCGTGTCCCGTGCATCGGCAGGTGGATTCTTAACTACTGCGCCACCAGGGAAGCCCTCCCACTCATGTCTTAATTCTGTCTTCCTTGTGGAGCGAGCACACCATTGGAAGATGGGCTGGGCTCTTCACTTTCCCAGAAAACAGCTGTTCAAGGGAGAACAGGAGACTTGAGGTACCTTCCATTTGGGGAGGAAACAGCGCTGTCTCATAAGGTAGCAGGGTCTGATTCTTCCCTCCTGGGAATATACCCCAGCAACTTCACAGCCGATTGGTGCCCAGGGAGGAAATCTTGGCTTAGCTGTGACCACCAGCTGTTTATCCAGAGTTGTGTCATAGAAATACAGTGTGAGTCATGTGTGAAATTGTAAATGTTCTAGTAGCCACCTTTTTTAAAAAAGAAAACAGAAACAAGTGAAATGAATTTTAATAGCAAATTTCATTTAACCCAATACATCCAAAATTACATTGTTAACATGTCACCAGTATAAAAATTAGTGAGGTATTTCACACTTTTCATATGAAATCTTTGAAATCTGCTGTATTTTATGCTTACAGCACAATTTGGATGAGCCACACACCAAATGCTCAGTAGCCTCGTGTGGCCAGTGGCTACCACATCAGACAGAGCAGTTTTACACCATGGATTCTGGATGCGAAGACCTGGAAGTCTCAGAATTTTTGTATCCTAAGATTGCCTTTGGAAGGATTTCAAGGTCATCCAGTCACACCTGTCACAAATAAGGAAATGACTTTCCTCAAGGTGACCTATGGCCCCTAGCAAAGCTGAAGTCCACACCTGGGTGTCTGTGTCCCAGGGTCAGATAACTCCCCTATCCCATCAGCCCCCTGCCAGTGGAGATGCTTTGCTGACAGGCTCCATCAAGGTGTAAAAGAGGGGCAAGAGGTGAGGCGGGAAGACCCTGGAAGGAGGAAAACATCCTCTCCTCCGCCACCTTCTCCCGTTCTGGAGGGAACGTCTGGGCACAGAGTGGGCAGGAATTCCTTTCATGACCCCTCAAACCTGAACATAAACTCAGGCCCACATCCTCCCTTCTGATTCTTCTCTTTTCTTTTCATACATATTGCTGCGTTCAACAAGTTAGACCCTGTGCTTGGTTGCAGATAAGAGATAGGTCATGGAAATGTAAATTGGTGCAACCACTATGGAAAACGGTGTGGAGGTCCCTCACAAAACTAAAAATAGAGTTGCCATATGATCCAGGAATCTCACTCCTGGGCATATATCCAGACAAAATTATAATTCAAAAAGATACATGCACCCCTCTGTTCATAGCAGTACCATTCACAATAGCCAAGACATGGAAACAACCTAAATGTCCATTGACAGATGAATGATAAAGACGATACGTTATGTATGTATATGTGTATATATATGTGTGTGTGTGTGTGTGTGTGTATGTGTGCATGTACACACACAAAATGGAATACTACTCAGCCATAAAAAAGAATAAAATAATGCCACTTGCAGCAACAAGGATGGACCTACAGATTATCATACTAAGTGAAGTAAGTCAGAAAGAGAAAGACAAACACCATATGTTATCACTTATATATGGAATCTAAAATATGACACAAATGAACTTATCAACAAAACAGAAACAGATCCATAGACATAGAGAACAGGCTTGTGGTTGCCAAGGGGGAGTGGGGTGGGGGAGGAAGCATGGTCTGGGGTTAGCAGATGCAAACTATTATATGTAGAGTGGATAGACAACAAGGTCCCACTGTATAGCACAGAGAACTATATTCAATATCCTGTAATAAACCATAATGGAAAAAAATATGAAAAAGGATATATATTGATATATGTATGTATAACTGAATCACTTTGCTGTACAGCAGAAATTAATCCAACATTGTAAATCAACTATACTTCAATACAATAAATTAAACAAAAACAAAAACAAAGGTCAGACTTCCTGGGGAAAAGAGCAGTTAACTCTACCTGGGGCAAGGAGCAGTGGAACTCGGTGGGGGGAGGGGATGATGGGGGCAGGGCGTGAAGGGAAAGAGCTTTCAGGCAGAGGGTGACGTCGGAAAGAGGGGAGGTGTGAGGGAGCTGGTCTCCTGTTTTCCCAGGGGCAATAGCCGCTGTTATTCTTTTTCCTCCCGCCACCTGGGGTCCTAGGAGTTGCCATGACTCCCATGAAAGAAGGGAGACTCCATTTTTTATATGTCTGCCCCACCTGAGGTCCTAAGAAGACCAGCATATGGTGGGTACCCAGTGGATGGAGGGGAAAGAGGGAAGCAGAAGAAGGGGACATTAGGGGGACTTCCCTGGTGGCACAGTGGTTAAGACTCTGCACTCCCAACGCGGGGGGCCCTGGGTTCAATCCCTGGTCAGGGAACTATATCCCACATGCATGCCGCAACTAAGATTTCACCTGCCACAACTAAGGAGCCCACCTGCCTCAACTAAGACCTGGAGCAACCTAAATAAATAAATCAATCAATAAATAAAAGAGGACATTAGTTTGAGTCCAGACCATTTGGGCCAGGGAGTACAGGAACCAGTAAAGGGGGCAGGAAGGGAACTGGTGTGTCCTGAGCACCTCATCGTCAGAATCTCATTCACAACACCAATGGCGGGAGGTAGGCAATATCTCTGCCCCTTTAGGTGAGGAAAATGAATCTCAGAGAAGCCCAGTGACCTGCTGGGGTTAAGGTCCATTCTGTCTGTTTCAAAGGCCAATCTTTCTAGGTTCTTTCTGGGACATCCTCACCTGGCTACTGCCAAGAACCCAGCAGTGACCAAGTTCTTGGCAGGCACCCCCGCCTGTGAGGAGGCCTGCTTCACTGGGAGTTCCTGGTGAAGTAGAGGGTACCTAGAAGAGTCTCCTGTAAGAGTCACCACCCCCGTCACCCCCACGCCCCACCCCAAGGTGAGGATGGGAAGCAGCTCGGAGAGGTAGAGTGGTTTGTTCAAGGTCATACAGTGAAGGGGTGGGTAGAGAGAGGTGAGATTGACACCCCTGCCCCTGGGCGCTGACTCATGGCAGCCGCTGTGGGAAAGCCACCACTAGGCTCTCAGCCTTGGCTTTCCCAGCCAGGCAATGGGTAGGATTGCTTTGGTGTATCTGCCTGTACCTGGCGCCAGGGGACTGGGAAAAAGGTGAGCACGGCGCATCACCAAGGCACCTCACCCTCACCCTGTTCCAGTGCCAACAGCTCATGGGGCATCCCTCCTCACGGGCAGGAGCCTTACCAGTTCTCAGAGGGACCAGACCAGGCTCTGATGTGGCTCAAATCCCCAGCACCCAGCACAGGCAGGGTGACCAGTTGTCCTGGTTTGCCCAGAACTATCTCAGTTTAGCATTCCAAGTCCTGCAGCCCAGGGAACCCCTCAGTCCTGGGCAAACAGCACCGTCGATCACTCTAGCCCTGGCACGAAGTCAGTAGTTGGCACTCAAGAAGTATCCTAAGTGAATGAACACAATCAATGGACTCAAGAACAACAAATGAGCAGCAGTGCTGGGAGGGGGGCAGAATGGGGACTGCTGTGCCCATTTTATAGATGAGGAACTGAGGCCCAGAGAGTGTAAACTTTCAGGTTGCTTGTATATATCTCATGCCTTTTCCTCAGCATCAGATCTCCTCTAAACTGTCCCCTGAGTATTTTGAGCTGGTTCCTGGGGTGAGAGGCAGCTGGGCACAGAGAAGGCATTCAGTGGATTTTGCCCATCCTAAACTTGAGGTTAGAAAGGACAAGGGAGAAGATGGGCTGCTCTATTTCAGCTCCACAATGGAGAGCTTTGGTGTCCCTGCTGGGTTTGGTGGGTTCAAACCTCACTTCAGCCACTTCAGCTGCGTGGCCTTGAGCAAGTGACTTACTCTCTCAGCTTCGGTTTCCTCATCTGTAACATGGGAATGAAATATGAATGCCCAGTGTCTGAGGCTGTTGCGAAGATTAAATGAGATAATGAACAGAAAGCACTTAGCACAGGGCCTGGCACAGAAGAAGTGCTCCAGAAACGTCAGCTGCTGTAATTTTTCTTATTTGGCAACGCAGGCTTTGGTTGTGTACTACCCACTGTGTGGCGGAGCCCTAGGAGATGCCTTGAAGGACAGACGTCTAACACTCCTGTTACTGTGTGACCTCCGCAAATCCCACCGCCTCTCTGTGCCTCCGTCTGTGTGTCTGTAAAACGGAGTTTTACCCCATTCTGGGTGTTTGTGAGGACTAAGTGAGCTGGTGTGTATTTGCGATGGTGAAGAATAGATTCTTAATAAACGAGCCGTCCCTTTCCTCTCCACGCACAACCTAACCCTCAGAATCTTCCTGTGAGACACATTATTATTCCCGTTTTACTGAAAAGGCAGCCATAGCAGAAGGTACTCCGCTAACGTCTGTTTGGTGACTAAGTGAACGAAGGAGTGGGGAGGAGTGGGCGCGTGAATGAATGAATGGATGAATGGCGCGTGGGAACCCGCCCAAGAGCTTGGCTCCTCGGCTTTCCCAGCCAATCGCGGCCCGGGGTCCCGCCGCCGCTCCCCGCTCAGGTGTGGGGATGTGCATTACGGGGTGCGGGGCCCTCGGAGATCGCACTTGAAAGGAGCCGCGAGCTCGCCCAGCTCCGCGCATTAATTAGCGGCGGGAGAGCTGCGCGCTGGCTTATCGGCCGTCGCGGCCTCCCGGGCTGGCGGGCTCCCCACGCCGCCGCCGCCGCCGCCGCCGCCCAGGCTAAGGGCATGGAGGTTCCCACGCTCGGGTCCGGGCTGGGGGCGTGCTCGGGACCGCTTAGCCGCGCTCGCCACCGCCGCGGAGGCAGGGCTGTAATTAGGGTAATTGCGCGGCTCCACACCCGCGGCTGCTCGGAACCCCAGGCCGCGCAGAGGGGCAGAGGCCGGGGGCGCCCCAACCCCTGGCGAGGCTCATTCCTCCAGAAGAGTTGTCAGCACTCCTGGGCCGCCCGGGCCAAGAAGGGGCTCCTGGAGTCGGCTCTTTGGGGAAAGGAGGGAAGGGAAGAGGACTAGCCTTGATGAGCACCTACTGGATGCCTGTGGTTGGCTAGGCGGTTCCGTTCCTGCGCAGCACCGGCTACTGTCAGAAGCAGATGAGAACATCTGGACCCCGGGGGTGCCTGGCCCAGAAAAGATGCTCGGAACGTAGCATAGTATCCTAATCCGCCCAGCAGTTTAATAGGTGGGCACTGGAAGGCCCAGAGGGGTTAATTGACTGTGTCCAATATTACACAGCCAGTGCATCCATGCTTCAGGGAGCAGGAAAATGAAGACTCCATGCCCAGCAAATGTTGGCTTTGCTTCCTCCAGTACTTTGATTTTACTGCACCTGGAGTCTCAACCCTAAAGCCCATCCTTGATTTTTAGGTTCTTGGCAGCCCTAATCATAACCATCCTTACCACTGATACAAATTACAGGGAATCATTCTGGAAAGGCAGATAAAAAGAAATAATCCAATTTCAAGCTCACTCTAATCTTAAACCCAGCCCTCCTCCCAACCCATACTTTAACCCTCCTCTACACTTAACTCCCAGATTAATCTTGACCTTGGCCCTTGCCCATGCCTTCAACCTTCTCTCCCAATAAACCCCCATCAACCCTCCAATCCCCTCCCCCAGGCACCCTACATCTGGAAGGTCTGCTGAAGTTCTCCAGCAGCTACTTCAAGCTTCTGGAGCCTCTGGACCTTTGCACATGCTGCAGCCTCAGGCTGGGTTGTCCTTTTCCCAGGGCCACCTGGTAAACTTCTCTTACCTTTTAAGGTTCACTGCAGGCCCTTTAGGTGCCATCTTGTCCCCTGACCAGGCTCTCCACAGACTCTGAGCTCTTAGAAGGTAGGATCAGAGCCTGCTGGGAGTAGAAATTGAAAGTGGAACCAATTAATTGATTATGAGCGAGTGAGTGAATGAATGAATGAGACAATGAGGGAGTAAATGAATGAGTGAGAGAATTTATTGAATAAACAAGTGAAGGCCTATTCTGAGCCTAAATCTTTAACCCTCTCCCTAGCCCTAAATCCCCTCCCAAGTAGGGAACAGTTGACAGACCAAGGGACCCTGAACCTACCCCACCCCCCCACCCCCCAGGTGCCAGGAGACTGTTAATTCAGTGTTGCCTGGGACATGTGTGCATATGCTTTTGAGCCTAGGACTTTGAATCAGACAAGCCTGGAGGCCATTCCTGGCCACAGTGTTTTCCACCTGAGTGACCTGCACAAGTGACTTCACCTCTTTGGGCCTCTGTTTGCTGATCTAAAACATAGTGACAATAATAAAACCCATCATGGAAAATTGTCCTCCTTCGAGCCCCTTTTCTGTAGCTCAGGCTTGTAGTTCAACGCTGCAGGAATGGGGATGGAAGGAACAGGGCAGGTGTGTGTGTGTGTGTGTGTGTGTGTGTGTAAGGAACACAATCTTTCTCGAGGGCAAGGAACACCAGTGAGGGTAGGAGGCAGGGCCACAAGGAAGGGAGGCCTCCCCCTGGGTGGGGAGGGAGGCTTCGTAGTAGAGGATGTGAGAATCAGTTGGAATCTGCTGCTGGACAAGTCATGGCAGAGGCAGCTGCACGTTCAAAGACATCAAGCTGTGAACAAAGGGCTCCCTATTATGGCTGGAAGACAAAGTGGGAGGTGGGGGGTGGTGGCAGAAATTGGGGCTGGTGAGGGTGGCAGTGCCTGGGTAAGGAAAGGCCTGGAGGGGCCTTTGGCTGTTGCACTTTTCCTTGTAGGCAATAGGGAGCCATGGCAGGCTTGGGCAGGGAGGGGTGGTAAGATCCGGGCTTTAGGAAGATCGCTCTGACCAGCAGTGTGGAGGATGGCATGGAGGCAGCCCCGGTGGGAAGCAGGGAGGCCACGTTGGGAAGCTAGCTGGGGAGTACAAGTGACACCAAATGATGCTGGCGATCAGCCAAGCTTTACTGAGTGCCTGCTACATGCCAGGTGCTGTTCCCAATGTTGACCTTTAGTTTTAACTCAATCCCCACAGCACCCATACAAAGCAGGTGCTCCCATGACCTTCTAGAAATACAACCTATACGTGAAAGTCTTTCATAGGTCTATCTCTGGCCCGCACCTCCCCTCTCTTGGACCTATATGTCCAACAGCGCATTACCTGCTCTACGGATGTCTAATAGGAATCTTAACCTCCACGTGTCAAAAAAGGATCTTCCCAAACCTGCTCCTCTCTGCATTTTCCGCATCTCAATAAGCAACGACAATTTCATCCTTGCAATTGCTCAGGCTAAAAACTTTGGAGTCATCCTCGTCTACCTCTGCCCTCAACCCGACTCTCACCCCGGCACCCTTCCTCTCACTCCTCACATCCAATCTAGCTGCCAATCTTGTCGATTCCGACTTCAGCACATTTCCTCAGTCTGATGGCTTCTCACCTCCCCTCTGCTGCCTGCTGGGCTGGGTCCCACTCTTTCTTGCCTGGGTTATGGCAGTGGCCCCATTTCTGACTGGTCTCCCTGCCTCTGGCCTTGCTCCAGCCCCTTCGGTCTATTCTTCACACAGCAGCCAGTGTGACCTTAACTTATAAAGTCACATCAGTTCCCTCCTCTGCTAAAATCTGCCCCCAGTTCCCTAGCATCAAAGTCAAGGTCCTGACAAGAGCAGCTATATCTCTCCATGACCTCATCCCTCTCTCCCAGCTCCTTATCAGACTTCTTGCATGCTCTCCTCCCTCACTCTATTCTGGCCACACTGACTTCTTTGTCTAATCTCCAACTCTCCACATCCCCATTTGCCTCGGCATTCCAGTACTTGCCCTTCCTGCCAGCTGAATGCCGACTCCCCAGCTATCCAGGGATTTTTCTCCTTCAAATTTCTGCTCAAATGTCACCTTGTTAGTGGGACCTTCTTTAGCCGTCCTATTTAAACTAAAAACCCTCCTCCCTCCCCTGCCCAGACACTCTTATCCCCACACTAAAATGTCAGCTCCATGAGGACAGGGATTTTTGTTTGCCTCACTGTCATATCTCCAGTGCCTGGAATATTGTAGGTGCTCACTAAATTGTTTTTGAAATCGAATGTGGAATCCTCATTTTACAGATGAGGAAACTGAGGCACAAAAAGATTAAGTAACTTGCCCAAGACTGCACCCTAGTAAGTGATTAGTCTGGGCTGATGAGACCAGAATATGGGCAATGACCGCAGTGAGGATGGAGAAGAGGGATGGATGAAAACGAGGACCCTCCCGATGGGCTCAGGGGACTGGCTCCAGAGTCCGTGGGCTGACGGCTGCACCAGGGGGTAAACTGGATATTGTGGGACCTCTCAGGGTTGACCTGAAGATTAAATCAGTCTGGAATTGAAAATACATCGTAGGGACTTCCCTGGTGGTGCAGTGGTTAAGAATTTGCCTGCCAATGCAGGGGACATGGGTTCGAGCCCTGGTCCGGGAAGATCCCACATGCCGCGGAGCAACTAAGTCCGTGCGCCACAACTACTGAGCCTGCACTCTAGAGCCAGAGAGCCACAACTACTGAGCCCACGTGCTACAACTACTGAAGCCCGCGTGCCTAGAGCCCGTGCTCCGCAACAAGAGAAACCACCGCAATGAGAAGCCAGCGCACTGCAACGAAGAGTAGCCCCAGCTCTCCGCAACTGGAGAAAGCCCGTGCGCAGCAACGAAGACCCAACGCAGCCTAAATAAATAAATAAATAACTGATTCTTTAAAAGAAAAAGAAAAAACATTGTAAAAAAAAAAAGAAAGAAAAAGAAAAAACATTGTATATGTAGTAAAAGAAAGATTTTTGAAAAGCTATTCCATGAATTTTTAATTCCCAGCAATTTACCTGCCCTTCCTCACCCTTGACACTGAGGCATCTATGGCTTCTAGGGGAGAGAGATTCAGCAGCTGACAATCCTCAGCTTTGACTTTCTAAATGGCTATTTTGAAAGAGTAGAACAAACATAACAGTTTCAGAATCCACAATTTCAGTTTAAAGACCTACACACTTGGGAGCGCTAAAGAGTTTTTCTGAACCGCCCCCTTGCCCCCAGCTTCCTATTACATGTCAAGACCTGGAATCTGGCCAAGTTAGAGCATGGACTTTTCACTATGAGTTCTCGGGGGAGGGAAGGTATGAGGTAGGGCAGTGATTCTCAAATTTGACTATGCATCAGAATCACCTGGAGGGCTTGTTCCACTATGGATAGACCCACATTGTGCGGGCCCCAGCCCCAGAGTTTGTGATTCAGTAGCTCCTGGGTGGGGCCTGAGATGCTGCATTTCTAACAAGTTCCCAGGTGATGGTGACCACACTTTGAATAGCCCTGATGGAAAAGATGTTTCTCTAGCCATGCAGGGCAGCCTCACAGAGCCCACCTCCTCCAGGATGGAGGTATGGAGAAGGGAAGGCAACCAAGAGTTTCTGGGACTCCAGGAGATCGGGACGTATTGTAGAAATGTCCAGGAAGACCGTGGGCTAGAAGAGCCGGGGTCAGAGGAGAAGGTGCAGAAACTATGGCCAGGAGCAGTCATGGGCAGTGGATGCCAGGGGACCAGCCCAGAGGACAGATGAGGTGAAAACATCAGCCACAGCTGTAGAGGCCAGAGGCAACACTGGAACCAGAAGTACCCTCCCCCACCGTGAGGTTATCCAAACCCTCCCCTCTACCCTGCCTCTTCCTAGAGAAGGGAGGGAGGGGAGTGAAAAATCCTGAAAGACTGAGTATTTTACCCCAAAGAAGCCAAGTGGACCTGGAATGGCACAATCTAGAATTTCTTGCCGAACGTTGTTGATTAATTCCTCTGCTCCTATGAGAGCACAGGGAAGTGACCCCATGGTTGCAAAGTGGTGATTAAGAACCCAGACTGTAGAGTCATTTACTTGCTATGCAGCCCTGGGCAGGAGACACCCTCTCTAAACCCTATTCTGCTCTAATGCAAATTGAAGGTGAAGCTCCGAGAATGCTTTACCGGAGATTGTGCCTGTGGTAGAACACCAGTGTCTGACACAGAGTACACATTCAATAGATGGTATTCATTCTTATTATGGGTTTTAAACATTCTTTCCCTAGAATTTTCCCTTCTCTCTTCCTCCTTCCTCAAACGTTCACTGGCACCTACTATGCCCCTGACATAGATTTTGTTCTACAAAGGGGAGCAGACAGGTCAACAGGCGATTAAAGACTGTGGGCTGGTGCTGTGTTGGGTGAGCCCAGGGTGCTGGGGAATCAGAGACGGCTTCTTGTAGGACAGGAGGGAGTGTTTATTTAGCTGGCTTTGTTAAAGCTGGTAACAAATCAAAAGATTTTTAACGAATAATAACATTTGGGAAGGAAAGAGTAAAAATTATAGAATTTCTCCCTTAGTCAAGTTTCAGAAATGTAATTCCAATGAGCATCAGTTTATAATGGAAGGCAGGAGAGCATGGTGGACTTTGGAATCAGACTAAGTTGGATTCCAGACTCTGTGAAGTTTAACAAACTATGTGTCCTTGGGCTAGTTACTTAACCTCTCTGAGCCTCAGTTTTCCTTACCTGTAAAATGTAACTAAAGATATTTACTTGATATACGGGTTGTCACAAGAATTGAAGGAGGCAGAGTGGGGGACATTTCCCTCAAGATGATCCTTCCCTTTGCTGTCATTCCATTGCCCATTATCATCAAGGAACTCTCAGATTTCCCTTCCCAAGTCCCTTGATCCAGGAAAGGAAGGGTCCCAGGATAGGGAGAGAAGGAAACGGGTGTCCACCCTGATGGAGCGGCTTCTGAGTTTCACATCACGGTCCTGAAAATTTTACTGCTTCCTGGGCATCGCAGGACCATTTGGAAGAGTTAATAAGTCCTGGAGAGCCTAGTTGGAGGGCCTGGCGCTTAGTGAGTGCTCAAAAATGTCAGTTCAGAAAAAGGAAATGTGCTTCAGTGTGATTCCCTGATGCCAGCGTGTGTGATGGAAGTGAGGCTGCATGACCTCTGAGGCAAGGTCAGGAGCAGCCTTGCATCTTCTTCTTGCTGTCCTGGATCTCTGGCTCCCACTGGACACAGGACCCAAGTCCAATTCACCAGATTTAATTTACAAAAGATTTTCAAGGACTCAGTGACTTGGCAAACCCAAGACAGAGGACATATTCTATGGGGAAATTCCTCCAGTGGATGGGGGCTTTCCTGGTAGGTTTCCAATGGTGCCCAGCCCTGGCACTCCAGGGACAGCCACCCACTACAGTTCACCTCTGGAAACTGCAGCTTTTCTGAAGCCTGGATCCCAGATTCCAAATTCTGGAGGGATTCTCAGGGCTTTAATTTAGGAAACCTTGACTCTCCCAGGCTGTGGTACCCAGGCAGGTCTTGGGTCCTCCCTGACCCTCAGATCCCTCAGAGGTAAAATGTGGGGAGCAATTCTTGCCTCCTTTCTCCCACCCCTACCTCAGCTCCTCTCTCTCCTTCCTCATCCCACTCCCTTGTCCCCTTCTCCCATCTTTCCCAGTTTGGTAGATGGTAGCTCCTGCCAGTGGGAGTTTGGTGGGGGTCATTTGCTGAGCATTCCCAGGGCTCTGTGCAGGTGGTGAGCTTCCCTACCACTGGCTGGATGCCTGCACACTGCCTGTGTCACTCCTGGTCAAGGTAACCCTCACTAACAGTGGCCTGGCCAGGCCTGTACCTGGGCTGACGTTGAGGCACCTTGACTTGTACAGTGGTTCAAGCTACTTCTCCTCTGCTAATTCCTTCTGTTCTGGTCCATCCCATGCTCCTCTGTCCTAGTTCATTCGGTTTCTTCATGTGTAGGATAACATAAGGATTATAAGTGTACCTACATAGAGGTACATGAGGCCCAAATGAACTGTCATGGGTCTAAAGGGCTTAGAACATGGTGGGTGCCAGGTAGGTGCTGGTTGTTAAGCAGATTCTGGCCTATTCTGTTTATCAAGTGCTGTGTAATTCTGAGTCACCTTGATAAGAATCAAAGCCCGTCACTCGATTTCTAGAATCAGATCAGTCACAGACTGAAAGTTCCTTGAATTCAAGGGAGGCCTAGTGACCTTGAGCTGGGACCCTGAAGCAACATCACGAGCGCCTGCTCTACATCTTCTTTCTAGCCAGCCCAGAGGGAACTGGGACAATTAACTAGGGTGAATGTGCTGGGGAGAAAGGGAAAAATCCAGATCTTTGGGATAGCTTAACCCTGATGTTAACACTAGTCCCTGGAGACATGGTGCCACTTTGGTCCACAAGTCAGTGTGAGAGAGCCTGATCTTCTCACCACCCCACAGGGCACCATGCTGGTCCACCACCTTAATGATACCATGTGATAAGACCTGCTGAGCAGGAAGTAGCAGTCACCCTAAATTCCCTGGTAAGTTACATGCATGCTGGAGCGAGGAGGTCAATGTCACAAAAATTCAGGGACTGGTACCTTGTGATGTCTCTGGAGGACTAGAGGTCTGGGGCATGTCATATTCTCTCCTCCAAAGTGAAAGGCAAGTTGCTACACCATAATCCCTACCACTAAAAATGGAGCATGGCACTGGTGGGCCTATGGAAGTTAGAGACATGGTGTTCCATATTTGGGTGTGTTATTTCTACCCATTGACTAAGTTATCCACAAGGCTTCTGCTTGGAGTGGGGTCCAGAGGAAGAGAAGCTTCCAGAGGCGGCAGGCTGCAGTTCAGGCAACTCGGCCATGTGGGGCTTTTGACCCAGCGCACACAATGGCACTCAATGAGATGGGTAGATTAGGATGTAGTATGGAAACTGTGGCAAGCCCTGGATAGAAGCAGCACAGGGCAAGCCCTTGGTTGTTGTGTTGTTTTTTTAAAAAAACAGCTTTATTGAGGTGTTACATCCACATATAATAAACTGCATGTTTTTAAGGGGCAAAATTTTATGTTTGATAATGTATATACCTGTGAAACCATCACCATAATCAAGATAATAAACAAACATATTCATTACCACCAAAAGACTTCTCTCTTCCTTCTATAATCCCTGCCTCCAGCTCTGTTTCCCTGTCCCCGGGCAACCACCAATCTGCTTTCCATTTCTGACACTTTTATATAAATTGAATCATGCAATAAATAAGTGTTCTTTATGTCTGGGTTCTTTCACCCAGCATAATTATATTGAGATTTATCCATCTTGTTGCATCTACTGGTGTCTTTCTGTTTTTATTGCTGAATAGAATCGTTTGCACGAATACATTGCAGTTCACCCACTGCTCTGTCGGTGGACAGTTGGGTTCCCAGCTTTTGGCTATTACAAACAAAGCTGCCGTGAACATTCATGTACAAGTCATTCTACGGACATATGCCTTCATTCTTCTTAGGTATATTCCTAGAATTGGAACAATCAAATCATATGGTAGGTGTATGTTTAAGGTTTTAAGAAATTGCCCAACTGATTTCCAAGGGGGCTGTACCAGTTTCCATTCCCACCAGCAACATCTGAGAGTTGCAGTTCCTCTACCTCCTCGCCAACACTTGGTATGCTTAATCTTTTTGACTTTAACCACTGTCATAGACATGTAGTAGCATCTCATTGTAGCTTTAATTTGCATTTCCCTAATGACTAATCAGGTTGAGCATCTTTTAATGTGCTTATTGGCCATCCATTTATCTTCTTTAGTGAAGCGTCTGTCCAAATATTTTGCCGACCAGGTATTGAACAGTGAAAGCATCTAGTCCTAACCACTGGACCGCCAGGGAACTCCCAGAGTCACTTGTTTCCTAATTATTGAGTTTTGAGAGTTCTTTATATATTCTGAATACAAGTCCTTTATCAGATATATCATTTGCAAACATTTTCTCCTAGTCTATAGGTAGTCTTTTTATTCTCTTAACAATGTCTTTCAAAGAGCATTTAAAATTTTTATGAAGTCCAATTTATCTTTTTTTTTTTACTTTTATTTATCATGCTTTTCATGGTATATTTAAGAAATCTTTAACCCACGACCACAGAAATTTTCTCTTATGTTTCTTCTAGAAGTTTTATAGGTTTAGGTTTTACATTTAGGTCTATGAATCTGTTCTGAGTTACTTTTTATATATGATACAAGTAGATTGAAGATTTTGTGTGTGTGTGTGTGTGTGTGTGTGTGTGTTTATGTGTTTTAACATATAGATGAACAATTGTTCCAGCACCATTTGTTGAAAAGACTTTTTTCTCTACGGATGTGCCTTTGCGTCTTTGTCTAAATCAGTTGTACATATGTGTGTATTTCTGGACTCTCAATTCTGTTCTATTGATGCATTTGTCTGTTTTTATACCAGTGTCACTGCCTTGAATATTGTAACGTACTGTAAATACTCCAAGACAAAAGCATAACTGACTGATAAGGGGGGAGAGAGAGAGAGAGAGAGTGATTTTTAAATAAGCACTCTTGCCAAGGAAGATCTTTTATTATCCTTGGAAAGTGAGAGGTTACATGCCCCCTTCTGAGGTTCCACCCTCTTCCCGTTTCTAGATAAGACAAACACCTCCCATCTTCTAGAGACAATACTTTTCTTAATATGGCCCAAGATTACATTAGCTTTGTGGTAATTACTGTTGACGTGCATAAAGCTTGCTAACAACTGAAACTCCTTTGTTTTGCAAGTGATCCTGCTAAGCCAGGTCTAGTCAAACCCTCTGTACTGACCGGTGTGCACTTTACAGTACATAACTTTTGGTTAATAATTGTGTGTCAAGCCTCATGCTAGGTACTTTGCATAATAAATTACTGTTACGGCTACCATACACTGAGCACTTGTACTAAATACCAGGTATTGTGATCAACTTTTTTTTATGCTACGGGAATTTATTGGCTCATGGAACTCAAATGTCTGGGGATTGTAAGATTTCAGGCACAGTTTGGTCAGGCCTCACGAACTAAACATTTGGCGTGCTTCATTCAAGCTTAACAACAACCACTTAAAATAGACTTTCCTGGCCCCACTTTATTGTTGAAGATATTGAGGCTTTTAGAAGTGACGTCACTTTCCCAGGGTCATCAGCCGGTAGGTGGCAAAACCAGGAGGAGTTGATTCCAGTGCCCACACTGTCCTGCTTTCCAGTTTGTAGAAATGAGAAAGCAAGACTCAGAGAGGTTGGGCTTCCCTGGTGGCGCAGTTGTTGAGAGTCCACCTGCCGATGCAGGGGACACGGGTTCGTGCTCCGGTCCGGGAAGATCCCACATGCCGCGGAGCGGCTGGGCCCGTGAGCCATGGCCTCTGAGCCTGCGCGTCCGGAGCCTGTGCTCTGCAACGGGAGAGGCCACGACAGTGAGAGGCCCGCGTACCGCAAAAAAAAAAAAAAAAAAAAAAAAAGGCTCAGAGAGGTTAAATAACTTGCCCAGGGTCATACAGGTTGTAAGCGATGGATAAGTAGGGCTCAGGAACCAGGTCTGCCTGGCTCCAAACCTGGGCTATTCCCCCTGTGTTCTTGGGAGAGGAATCTTGGGCATGAGTAAGTCTGGGGCAAGTCCCCTCAGGCTGTAAGTGATGACCCACAAGTTAGGGACTTTTAAAGTCATAAAGCACCAATCCAGTGTGCAGGGAGTCGTTCCTATCATTATTGTTACCTTGGCTTGCAAAGTCTAATTCAGGAGACTGAAGAACCAGCGTCATCATAATAGTGATTGATTTGGTTACGTGAAACAAAAGCCCATTCCAACTAGTTTGAGCAAAAAGTGTAATTCAGTATAAGGAGTCAGGGCTATCTCCAGATCTCAAGGACAGGCAAATGACCCAAAGACGTCACTCCTGGGACTGGCGAGGCATCAGGACGGAAGGCCCTCTGGGAGTGCCCAGCTTCTCCCATCCCGCCTCCATGCTTCTCTCAGAACCCTGGTTTCCTTTCTCTCTCTCAGACCTGGGTCCCAGGCGGGTCTCCTCAGCATGTCTGTTATCTTGCCTGACCCATGCTTAACTGACCAGGCTCTTCTCATCCTAATTCCAAGGTTCAGGCCTCTGACTGGTCCCATCTGGCCAGGTGCCCACTTTTGGCCAATCAGCTGGTCAAGGAGGGGCTGGGCTGCAGAGAACAAAGATGGGCCCAAGGAGCCCCTGGGTCAGGGTCAAAAAGGGGTTTGTGGACTGAGAAGGTCCCCAAATAGAACTTACTTTCCTCTTGCCTGCCCTGGAGACTAAGAGGAGGACAGCTGGGTCATTTTTTCTGTCAGTCATTTCTCAGTGTCAAACCTCTTCGGGCGTAATGTTCCTCTATCTGGGATCCCAGTGCCTCTGGAAATTCCAGAAAATTCTGGAAGAGTCTAGTGAAGAGTGTGGAGCTCATGTTTTGGGGGCTGATGAAGGCTCCTGGGGACTTGCCTACTTGTTTTTCTTAGTCCCTGAACAGTGGTTTACAGACCAATCCCAAGGAATTTCCTGTCCTGCCTCCTGAATCACTGTCAGCCTCGGAAGCATGACAGATAAACATAATGCTTTTGACCAGCTCCCTCTCCCGCTGATCCCATCTGGTCTCAGTGTTTTCCTTCCCTGGGTGGGACTCTTTGAATCATAGATTCCCAGAATGTCAGGACTGGAAAGTCATTGCGTCTCAATGCCCCCTACCTCTTGGATGCGGAAACTGTTATGCAGAGAGGAGAGATACCCAAGGGTGCGCGGGAGAGGATTTTAGGTCACGTGGTCAAACGCGTGGTTATTGTAGCTGTATATAAATGAACTACAGTATTGCTAAATCTACTAAGTAATACAGTCAAATATAGACAAGTGTGGAGTAAATGGGCTTATAGGTTGTAGTGGATAAGGCAAAGTGATGAAAGTAGTCTGGGAATGAGTGAAGTTTAGGAAACACAATACTGACAGATGAGTGAGTGAGTGAGTGAACGGACCAATGAATAAATGAATAGATAATGGGCAACAGTGGAATCTTTCGGTTTCATTCCCTTATAGACTCGGAATTACTTTCCAGACCTTGCCTTTCAAATCAGAGAATCATCACAGGCCCAGCCTCCGTGGGCGCTATGCCTGTCACTAGGCGGAACAGAAGCTGTTTACCACACTGTTCTTATTTTCCAGGTCAGTAAATTCTAGCCTCGGGGCAACTGAGTCTACTTTTAAGGTGAGTGTCTTAGGGTCCAGTTGCCCAGCTCCTTTGGGGCTTTGTCCCTGACGTTACTGAGGGGAGGGTCTTGAGGGACCAGAAGGGTTCTTGACTTCTGAACCTCAAATGCAGTTGGCAAAACTGTGGACTGAGTAATAGAGGGGACTCCACCCTGGATGGAAGTCGAACAGGCCTAAGTGACCTTGGGCATCCAATAAACACCTACCGGACCCCTACTACCTTCCTGGCATTTGCTTGGCATGTGGGCAGATAGAGGAATTGGACTCAGGGTCTGGAATAACCCACATTCTGTGGAGTGGGTGGGGGAGGAGGCACCTACGACATGGTGACAGCCACGTCTACTCAGTGCTGGTGACGTGGCCAGCCCCTGCCGGATCTGGAATCCCCCAGAGTGTGTCGGTCCAGGGAAAGGAATGCGGGTGCACAGGGCTGCACTGGAAAGGTGTCGGCTCTTACAGGTGAGGGCAGCCCTGGGCCCAGCTCCAGATCCTTCCTCCGGCCCACAGCAAACCCAGTGAGCATGGGCTCTGGAATCAAGCAGATCCATTGGATCCCCGAGCAGCTAGATCAGGTGGCTTCAATTTCCGGGCGTCGGTTTTCTTCTTTATCTAAAAATGATGGTAACCCCAAGCTCCCCAGGACTTATGAGGGTTCCGTAACTAGTATAAGGATAACGTCAAGAGCCTGGCACAAGGCCTAGCACGTAGTTTGGTCCCACCATCCAGGCAGCAGGTGGAGGAGCTGGACGGCTCCCCACCAGGGACACACCCACCTCTCCCTCCCGCCTCCCTTGGCTGGTGTGATGTGGGCTCCCTGGCTGAGGGCCTCCTACCCCATGAAGTCTTGTCCCAGCCCTTTCTTGTTCCTACAAATGCTATGGTGGGTGAACATCCCCCCTCCCAGTCTAGAGCCCTTTCCACCACGCCTCTCTGCTCTCCTGATCTGACCTTGAACTCAGTATTTGCAGGGGGGAGACTGGCAGGGCTGGAGCCAGTGGGACTCCTCTGGGGAAAACCTGCCAGGGCTGCAGTTTCCTTCTTCTCTTCCCAGCAGTGGGTCAGCGCTGGAGCTGCCCTTTCTTGCCCAACAACTTGCCCAGGACAGGGCGATGTCCTTTCTCCCTTCTTAGAGGTAGGACAGACTGGCTTCCTAGAAGAAGGCAGGCAGGACAAGCCCTGTGTCAGATGCACCAGGGGAGGGAGGAGGGAACCTAGCTGGGGTGAGAGGATGGGAAGGTCTGGAGCCCCAGGGTGGCAGTGGAAGAACAGGTTTGCCCGCATTCTTGGCAGGACCCAGGATTCCAAAGCACTTTCTGTTTTTGTCAGCCAGTCGCTTGCTCTGCCAAGGCCACAGGGCACTGGGCTTTCCAGAGCCTTAAACCTTTCCACCTGCAGTTCTCACTCTTCACCAGCCAGAGATGGTACCCCGGCTCTATTTTACAGATGGAGAAACTGAGGCCCCGAGAGGAAGAATCACATGCCCAAATCCAGAAGGGCTGATGGAAAGGAATTAAGCTTTCATTGAGAACCTGCTACGAGCCAGGCCCATGCCATACAAGAATGATCCCTCCTTTCAATAGCCCAGCAAAATGCCTTGTTGGTGTTTCCCCACTTTGCAGATGAGTAGACAAAATCCACACTGGTGAAGGCACTAGCCTGGGGTCCCCAAACTAGTAGCACTGAGCTGAGATGTGAGCCTGGATCTGTCTGGCTCCAGGTCCCGTTGTGTTGACCTCCCCTCCATGGTAAAGGCAAGGAAGCTGAGACTCAGGAAGGTTCAAGCTGGACCCAAGGTCACATCAACAGCAAGTGGCAAAGCTAGATTTTTTTTTTTTAAACATCTTTATTGGAGTATAATTGCTTTACAATGTTGTGTTAGTTTCTGCTGTATAACAAAGTGAATCAGCTATACGTATACATATAGCCCCATATCCCCTCCCTCTTGCGTCTCCCTCCCATCCTCCCTATCCCACCCCTCTAGGTGGTCACAGAGCACCGAGCTGATCTCCCTGTGCTATGCAGCTGCTTCCCACTAGCTATCTATTTTACATTTGGTAGTGTATATATGTACATGCCACTCTCTCACTTTGTCCCAGCTTACCCTTCTCCCTCCCCATGTCCTCAAGTCCATTCTCTACATCTTCGTCTTTATTCCTGTCCTGCCCCTAGGTTCTTCATAACCATTTTGTTTTCTTTTAGATTCCATATATATGTGTTAGCATACGGTATTTGTTTTTCTCTTTCTGCCTTACTTCACTCTGTATGACAGACTCTAGGTCCATCCACCTCACTACAAATGACTCAATTTCGTTCCTTTTTATGGCTGAGTAATATTCCATTGTATATATGTGCCACATCTTCTTTATGCATTCATCTGTCAATGGACATTTAGGTTGCTTCCATGTCCTAGCTATTGTAAATAGAGCTGCAATGAACATTGTGGTACTTGACTCTTGCAAAGCTAGTTTTTAACTCAGGGCTGTCCAACTCCAGAACTCCTGCCTTTTCCACTAAGCTACACTGTCTCAAGGAAAACCGTTTTCATGGAGTAACTGGCTGATACGGAATGACTACAGATATGTCTCAAAGACAGACCCAGGATGGAGAGGGCCATGAACTCTATTACTGATATCATTAACACTACTATTAATTGTTAATATAACATGTTCAGCATTTATACTGTATGGCTCAGATGTGCAGAAATAAAACTTATTTCTTCTGCAACTAAACCCAACTGATCACAGCTCCCTTTCCCCCCTCCTTTTATTTCTGGGTGAAAAGTTATTCTCCTCACAACTGAATGCAATGCCTGATCCTGCGTTTTCTTCTGTTATATAGGACATTTGGGGGCAATTGGTAAAACCTGAAGTAAGTGTATAGCTTAGATAATAGTACCATATGATGTTAATTCCCCAATTTTAATAATTTTACTGTGGTTATGTAGGAGAATGTCCTTGTTTTTAGGAAATACACATTGAGGTATTCAGGGGTAAAGAGGCATCATGTCTGCAACTTTTAAATATTTCAGAAAAAATACACGTGCATTTCAGAAAAAAAAACGCACAGAAGAATAAAACAAATGTGGTAAAATGTTAACATTTGGAGAAGTTGGATGAAAGATATCTTGGAATTCTTTGCACTATTCTTGTAACTTTTCTGTAAATCTGAAATGTTGTCAAAGCAAAAAACTGAAGTAAGGGTATTCCCTGGCGGTCCAGTGGGTAGGACTTGGCCCTTTCACTGCCAAGGGCCGGGGTTCAGTCTCTGGTCAGGGAACTCAGATCCTTCAAGTTGCACCGTGCGGCCAAAAAAAAAAAGTAAAAAAATTTACTCTCCTTTGGAAAAAGAATCAAATCAGGATCCAAATTCTCTATTAGGATTTCTCCGTCTCGTGGTGGTGCCCGCCTCCCACCCCTCAGGATGACATCTGGTGGCAGAGGAGCCTTCCAGGACATCCATGGCCTTGGGCCTAGGCTTCTGGGCTCGATGGCCCTGCTGGCTGCCTTGTCTACTTGGGTCTTTGGCATCAGCTTCCCTCTGCATCACTTCTCTGCTGGTGTAACTGGTTTAGCCTGGCTTTGGGCCTGAGCATGACTTTGCAGTCACGGCCTCGGGTGTCAAGCCTATGCCCTCCAGCCCTCCTCATCCTCACCCCAAACCTCTCACCATGAGGCCTTATCAGTGCTTGGATCTACCTCCACTGGAAAATTTTGACGCTTACCATGACCCACAAAGGCCTTGGGGGAATCAGGTTGTTGCGTGACTCTGTCCCATCAGGAAGACAGTGGGTTGTTTTTTTGTTTTTTTTTTTTTGTGCTACGCGGGCCTCTCGCTATTGTGGCCTCTCCCGCTGCGGAGCACAGGCTCCGGACGCGCAGGCTCAGCGGCCACGACTCACGGGCCCAGCCGCTCCGCGGCATGTGGGATCCTCCCGGACTGGGGCACGAACCCGTGTCCACGGCATCGGCAGGCGGATTCTCAACCACTGCGCCACCAGGGAAGCCCACACGGGTTGTTTTAAGGGAGAGAATTTAATATAAGGAATTGGTTAGGTCGTATTTGACAAGTAGTAAAGCAGACAGTGAGATATCAGAGGTAGTAACTGCAGGAAACAGATACCACCCTTAGGGATGGGAGGACAAGGGAATAACTGGAGGTTATTAGAACCTGGAAATGGGGACCCAGAGCCCTGAGGAGAGCACGCCTGGGGTTGGTGCTGATATACCTGAGGGGCCATGATGAGGCTGGTTCTGGGAATGTGGAAAAAACTTGGAAATTGGAACCAGTTGTTACTGGGACCAATTGCTTCTGCCAGAACGAATGGCTATTGTGAGGTGATGCTGCCAGGAAGGAACAGCAAGCAGAAAGCATGAAGTCCTTTCTTCCTGGTCCAGTCTTGCACTCTCTAGTGCCCCCTATGGACGGAGCCATGGAAACACCTGGCACAGTGCCAGCCCCAGCATCCCAAGACAATATAGAAGGGTGCGTTTGGGGCTTAATGACTGGCCCTGGGAGAGGAGTGGGATGTGGGCTGGAGCTGGGCAGAGGGAACGTGAGATTCTCTCTCCCTAAATAAGCCCACAGCCATTGCATCTCCGTTACGGCTTCCCCCACAGGGCCCTCTGTGAGGAGGGGTCTTCTCTAGTACTGTGGGGAAGAGAGGCACAGCCCCTTTGCTCTGGGTCGTCTGTCTCAGGGGTCCCCAACCCCTGGGTCGCGGACTGACACTGGGCTGCACAGCAGGAGGCAAGCGGCGGGCTAACGAGAGAAGTTTCATCTATCACTCCCCATCGCTCCCCACTACTGGCATTACTGCCTGAACCATCACTCACATTACTACATGAACCATCCCCCTACCCCCCCAGTCCGTGGAAAAATTGTCTTCCCCAAAACTGGTCCCTGGTCCCAAAACCGTTGGGGACCGCTGTTATCTGTTTCCGCTGGACATGCACCCTGGGCAGAAGGTTCAGGGGGCAGTTCCCAGACTTGAATCCCCTGCTCTTGTTCTTTTTTCTCTCAGTTTCTCCATCCAGCTAGGAAGAGTTCCTCATCTGATACGAGACACTGCCTGCTCTATGACTTCAGTAAAACTTTTATTCGCTGGGTTGCCCAAGTTTTATTTAAAGTTTTATGTTAAAAGTTTGTTTAAAGAGAAGATTTTAGAATTCTGGAAAAAAAATTTTCTCTCTTGTACATGTTGACTCTTGCAATTGAATGCCTGGCCCTTCAAAACAATTTTGCTTTGGACTCTTTTAAGAGTCCAGTTTGCTATCCAGTGCTGAACAATGACTTCTTTCTCCGAGGCTGTTCTCCACCGTCCCCTCAACAATGAGGCCATTAAACAGCAAGAAACATTTCTCAGTTTGGAAACCCCAAATATTATCCTGCTCCAATAACATGAACTGAGTACTAACTAACTACGTGCTTGGCGCCATGCTAAGTTCAGCGGCCGTCATCACATTTGTCCTCTCAACAGCCCTGTGAGCAAAGCGCAAAGGTCTCTGTGACTTCAAAGCCTGAGCTTTTCCCCGCTGTGCTACATCGTTTTCTGGGGCCAGTTCTATCCTTTCACCTTTTGGAAAACTGACGGCTAAGTCGGGGCGAGGCAAACTAGTAATGAATACAAGTTCTGGAACAGTCTAGCACTGGGCAGGTCCCTGAGCCTACTTTACATAACGTAGGGATGCTGTAAGGATTTGAGATAAGGGATGGGAAGTTTCTGGCACAGTACCTGGACAATAATAGATATTTGATCGATGGTAATGCTAGTAATAATAATAATGATAATAATAAACATTTATTGGCCAGTTACTCGGGCAAGCACATGGGTAAGCACTTTACTTGTGTTAATTCTTTTAGTTTCCACAATCTCCATCCATTCATGCTAGGATATTCTGCCTCCTCCCACCCAGCCCCACTGGGAAAACTCACAGTTTCTGTCTCGTACATGCTGGACCCCACCCCTAGGTCACAGCTCTGAGCGTGAATAATGCCAGCCCACAAGAGGACCACCACTGCACTCAGTGTGCATCCATCGGGATGGTTGGAACCATCTACACAGCCTATAGCTTTTAGCTAGTATTGTGGTTTTCTTTCTTTCAGCTATTTAAGTGTTATGTAAGCTGCAGTTCCCAATCCTTGTATGAACACTTTTGCTTGTTTGAGAAGTTCTGAAGGCTTTGTGATTTTAGCCTTCTCCTTGTTATTATTATTATTTTTTTTTGTGCTACGCGGGCCTCTCGCTGTTGTGGCCTCTCCCGTTGCGGAGCCCAGGCTCCGGACGCGCAGGCTCAGCGGCCATGGCTCACGGGCCCAGCCGCTCCGCGGCACGTGGGATCCTCCCGGACCGGGGCACGAACCCGTGTCCCCTGCATCGGCAGGCGGACTCTCAACCACTGCGCCACCAGGGAAGCCCTCCTTGTTATTTTTTTATAGTATTATTTGGAAAGTATTTTAGATTTACAGGAGAGTTGTAAGTGGTACAGAGAGTTCACCCACTTCCCTTAATATTACACAAAGTTTCATAACCAGGGCACATTCATCAAAACTAAGAAACTGACACTGACACAACACTATTAGTTACTGACTGTATTTGGATTTCACCAGTTTTTCCACTCACGTCCTTCTTCCGTTCCAGGATCCCACATAGGATCCTGCATCACGTGTAGTTATGTTTCTTTAGTCTCCGCCATTCTGTGACAGTTTCTCAGTCTTTCCTTGTTTTTTCATGACCTTGACTTTTGAAGGGCACTTGTCAGGTATTGTGTAGAATGTCCCTGAGGCTTTGTCAGGTGTTTCTCATGATTAGACTGGGATTATGGATTTGGGGGAAGAATACCCCAGAGGTGAGATGGCCTTCTCCTCACACCGAATCTGGAGACATGTGATATCAACACGCCTTCCTTGCTGTTAATCACATGGTTAAGGTAACGTCTGCCAGGTTTCTCCACTGTAAAATGACTCTTTCTCCACTTTCCGTCCTTAAGAAGCGAGTCACTAAGTCCAGTCCGAGGGGAAGAGAATTAAGCTCCGCTTCCCGGAGGGAGGAATATCAAAGAATTTGTGGACGTCTGTTAAAACGACCATGGTAATTAGTACTTTGAAGAAGATACTTTGAGGCTAGGGAAATATTCTATTTCTCCTTAAAATTTTACCCACTCTTTTAGCATTCATCAGTGGATCCTGCCTGCAGCAAGTATTAGTGTGCTATAGAAGAACAGTTCTTAGCATAAAGAATACCATGGTGTCCATTGTTTAGAAAATCCATAATGTCAGTAAGCTATTGTGAAATCAGTTTTTGTATTGTATAAACCACAGTAAAATCTCCATGGTCTAGATGGATTTAAACCTTATTGTATTCAGGGCTGATTCAGAGCTGGGACCCACCACTGCAGTCACCTTGGCTCTGAATTTTTTAAATCCTTTTGCCCTCATTGGTAAATAGTTATTGCCTCCACCCTGCTCCAAGTCCCACCCCTTCTCAAGTCTTTGGAAACCTCTCCTCATGTCTCTTTAAAAAAAGAACAAAAAAACACACAAAACTCTCCAGACATTTCGGTTATGAGTACATTCAAAATTTTGTCATAATCTTGTTGCAAGGGGAAAAGTCTTTAACAGGCCAATTCAAAGATTCACTCCTGGAGGGGACATTTTATGGGAAAAGAGAATGACTGGAATAATTATTGTTAGATTGGCAAGAAAAAGAGGATATTGTCTGGTTGTCTGTAAGGTGGGAGCATGGGCTTTGGAAATGGGTTTGGGGGCAATTTTGCTTATTTGACACTATCCAGCAACTGAAGTGTTAATATTCGGCACAGGACCGCAGCTCTCCTCCCCTTTCTCTCCCTGCTTGGGGCTAGACAGCTTCCATTCTGAAGGTCAGCCCTGTGCTGAGCTGGTTGTTAAATACTTTGACTAGCACCCAAGTTTTGTGTATATACACAGGACATATTAAATAATCAGTCTACAGTTTGGTTCAGGTATAGTTAATTCAGTTCAGAGAAAGCAGGCTTGAGAGCTTTCAAAACCCCAAAAGAGCTGGTTTTGAAAACCAATATTGAATACAAATTCTGGAACAGTCTAGCAACAGGCAAGTCACCGAACCTCACTTTATATAAAGTAGGGGTGCTATAAGGATTTGAGATAATGGAGGGGAAGTTTTTAGTCCAGTGCCTAGAAAATAATAGGTATTTGATAAATGGTAATACTATTGATAATAATGATAAACATTTATTGACCAGTTGCTATGTCAGGCACAGAACTCAACGCTTCACGTGAATTAATTTTAATCCCTACAATAACAGTGAGTTAGGTGCCTTTAGTATCATCCCCATGAAATTGAAGCTCAGAGAATTCAAGTAACACATTTTAAGTTCACACAGATAGAATGTTGGTGGAGCTGAGACTCAAACACAGGCAGCCTGAAATCAACACCTCTGTGATGAACACGCGGGACACGGGTGCCCACTAAGCCCTTGTGATAACTCTGCAGCCTTCCAGAAATCTACAGCCCACAGGGAGGGAGCTCTTGCTAGAGACCAGAGAGAGACCTCTGGCTTCTTACGAAACACTTCTGACATCAGCAGGCTTTGGTACTTATTTTGATAACTTTATAGCAAGAGGAAGACAGATAAAAAGATACAGAGATTCACGCAGTTACCCAGAAACAAACACTGAATGTCTTATGATACTTGGCAGGCAGAGTGTAACAGTTCAGAAACAGTCACGGACAGCGCTTCTTCCCAAAATACGATCTCAGGGTGCCCACTCGAGATTCACGGCCCAGTCATCCACTTTCTCAGATTTCACAAAACTTTCTAAAAGTCTGAAGGTAACGAACCAAGGGCACAAAGTAAAAACCGGGCGTCTCTTGAATAAAAAATAAAACTAGGAGTGACCTGCTGAGAACATTTTTTTTTCTGCTTTAGCATAAAAGGTGCCAAAAATTCTTTCTTGTTTCTCTTCCGAAGGGTGAGGTGGGATGTGAGGTATTTCCTCCACGACCCACCCCTACTCTACTCCCACAGGTGAACTGCTTTCAGGTTCTAAGTTCTGGCCCTGCTTTGGGGCAATTCAAGATCTATTGTTCAAAAGGAGTTTTCTGAATCTTTGGGGTCTGGGATTGAGAATGAAAGTGGTTGATTCAGACAGTGGATGACCAGGGACACTAAGAGGCAGAGCCGGAGAGGTGATGGGGCTGGCCTGATGCAGGGGGAGTGATGCCCACAGACTCTCAGTGCTTGGAGCAGGACTGGGAGCCACTAACGGAGAGGGAGTGCAATGTGAGTACCGTATCCAGGAGCAGTGCTGCCTGGCAGGAATATGCTGGCATCACACGACTGCCTTTGTACTTTAAGACTCTCGTCCCAGGCTTCCCTGGTGGCGCAGTGGTTGAGAGTCCGCCTGCCGATGCAGGGGACACGGGTTCTTGCCCCGGTCCGGGAAGATCCCATGTGCCGCGGAGCGGCTGGGCCCGTGAGCCATGGCCGCTGAGCCTGCGCCTCCGGAGCCTGTGCTCCGCAACGGGAGAGGCCCGTGTACCGCAAAAAA
>NW_020172597.1:4836595-4872960 GCF_003031525.2 Neophocaena asiaeorientalis asiaeorientalis
AAAAAAAAAAAAAAAAGCCTCTCTTCCCCATCTTGGGAGTGAAAGTCAAGCAGGTCTTCTCTTGGATCTTAGAAGCCCTAGCTGTTTTTGAATGGTTCAAAGAGGTCGGGGTGGTGGGAGAGGGGAAGCACTGCCCACAAAGGGTGATCTTAGCCTCTGCTAATCTAGCCAGGGGATGCTCAAGACAATTTAATTCAATTTGGATAAAAAATTTTAAAACACCCCACAAGTTCTTTCCCAGTTACAGAAGGATCACAATGGCCTCCTGCCACGTGGGGACTTGGCAAGACTCAGCACTCCTGGTCACCAAGTTTTTCTTGTCCCCATCACCCATTGGGCTTAATTCACCGGGAACCCACAAAGCCCCTTTGTGTGTGGTGAGCCGGAGCCCAGGCAGTTGGAAGGGCCTGGGCTGGCACTGTCCTCAGAGTTAGCAGAGAGAGGTAACTCTGCTGATGAGGCTGGAGCCAGGAAAAATAGAAGGTCTAGGAGGAAAAATAACCTGCCACCAAAAAGCTCCGGTCTTGTGGAAGAGCAGTATCACGCTGGACGATCGCTCCTGGGACACAAGGGGACTTTCATTATTCATTGGGTTTCAAGACAAAAGATCTTTCTGTTCAGGTTCACGCTGAGCCATTTTTAAATTACCTGGAGATGGAAACCTGTTTTGAGAGAACAGCCTCTATTGGCAACTTGCATCCGCTCTTGAGGAGAGCCTCGCACTTTAGCCAAGACCCCAAAAGCCGATCCAAGTACATCACAAAGCCTCAGTGAGTAAAGTCAATTTCACTGAAGATTTCGTTGAAGGTGGAAGACAGGGTTGCACTGACACCACGGAGCAAATCGCGGTGAAAATGCTGAGTAGATTCCTCCGTCCTCTCCTCCTGCCCCAGAATTTCCTTCCTGACTGCTGACCCCCACCTCCTCTTGCCCCCTCACCCCGGGCTGCACTCAAGACTCTCATCCATGTCTTCCCACTGGCCTCCCTCCTGTGGGCAGAGCAAAGCGGAGACCACCTGGCTCGTCCCACTTCGTGAGCATCACCCCTCCCTCCAAACAGACGGCCCTCTTTAGGAGCCTTGGAGTCTACTCTCTTGGTTTGGGCTGTGGCAGATGTAAAGAAACAATTTTTCCCTTTCAAGGAGATTTTCCTATTCTCTTTTTTAGACATTATAAACACAAATGTCACTCCTCCCCCCCAAAGTATCACGCATGAACTCAGAGTCTAGAATTTGAAGGCAGAAGAAAATGGCAAAAGAGGCAAGGTTGGAGAATTAATTGATAACCTCTTGCCTAGTGGGACCTGGCAGGCATGCACAGGACCTCCACCAGCATGCAGCAGGATTCTTAGGTGGGCCCGGCTCCTGGCTTCCGTCTGGTGACCTAGGTTCAGCCTCATTCAGCTGTGTCCCAGGACCTGCTCCTGATCAGGTGTCCACAAATATTTGCTGGACGAATGCTCTTGGGCACACCACCCCGCTTCTCTGCCTCAGTTTCCTCATGTGTAAAAGGGGGCAATAATCCCTTTCCTGTCTACTTCTCAAGGTTGTGGTGAGGGTCAGATAAGTTAATGGACGTGAAGGCACCAAGGAAGGGTAAAGAAATCAAATCCTTACCTGAGCTCTTGATACCACTAGCTTTGGCAAAATTGTGGGGAATGGGCTTCCCACATGCCGCGGAGCGGCTGGGCCCGTGAGCCATGGCCGCTGAGCCTGTGCGTCCGGAGCCTGTGCTCTGCAATGGGAGAGGCCACAGCGGTGAGAAGCCCGTGTACCGCAAAAAAAAAAAAAAAAAAAAAAAATTGTGGGGAGGGTAAATAGCCTTTGGAGGTTACCACTTTCCCCTCCTCCCCTTACTGAGTCGTTTTCCTTTACCTCGCTCAGGTTCTCCTCCTTTCCATCTGCCCTCCTCTCCCCCTTTATCCAGATCCTCTCTGGGTAAAGGATCAGCTGTCAGCCGTTTACACCTGAATGTGAGTCTCAACGCACATTCACCCACTGAGGAGCCTGTGGGCTTTAACCCTGGTCTCTGAGTGTGATGCGAGAGGCTTTATGGCAGTTGGTCCTCATGCTCCAGTGGGCACCAGATGGCAGATTCCAGGACCAGGCCCTGCGATTCTGGGTCTGCAAGGCCTAGAAATCTGCCTTTCATATGAGCAATACAGGTGATTCTGATTCAGGGGCTGTGCTCATGGAACACTGATTACTAAAGTTGGGGACTTTAGGAGGAGATAGCGGAGGTGTGTTGGAGTGGGCAGGGGATCCCACTGAACTCCTGCCAAGGCAGAGGCCCCAGGCTTCCCAGGGCAGGTCTCCTTTGGGCATCAGAGAAAGCCATCACTGTGTCAAGAAGAATGACAATCGCCGCTATTGTTAAAATCGCCGCCGCTATTTTTTATCCCAGCCATCCTTCCCTAAAACCTGGGGGACAAAGTTGAGGCCTCCAGAAGCTGAGTGATTGGTCTCAGGCCACCCTCCTTTACAACCCCCCACCCCTGCATGATTGACCCCGGGGTGCTGCCCCCAGGCCAGCGTAGTACCTGTATTTTGCATTGCTGATCATGGGCCCAGAGCTGTTGGATGACTCCTCCTGGGTCCCCACTTCACCTCAGCTGTCCGGGTCTGGTCAGGCATGTGGTCGGAAGTGGCAGGGGTCCTTTCTGAACCTCATTCCCCTCTTCTAATCCTCATTGAATCATGTAATGTCTACTTCCTAAATATCTCTGGAACCCACCCCCTCCTCCCCTTTCCCACCCATCACCCAAGTCCTGGTCCAGAGGCCAGCTGTGCTCTCACGGGTCCGCTGTGGTGTGTAGTAGACACCAGATAGGGCGCCTTCCTGGCTGCTGTTGCCCCTTATTGGGCAGCACGGCTGACAGCATGACTTTGTTTGCCACATCGTCTCATGTGTTCCTGTCCCCGGAATAAATGATTGGTGCACCCGTGGGCCCCTGACCCAGGGTGGACCATGCAGGGTCCTTCACAAAGAAGGGAGTGGTCCCTCTTCAGTGGTGGGCACCAGGGTGAGGGGCAGTTTCCCAGCGGTTGGTGGCCATTTCCCCACAACCTGGCCAGGAGAACCAGTCAGGAGGCTGAGGGGAGCAGGTGTGTCCAGGAGGGGGTGAGGACTGAGAACTGACCACTGACCTTGCCCATGTGGCAGTCACTGACAGCCAGACAAGGGTTTTTCAGTGGATGGATGCAGAAGCCTGCTGGGAGGGGGCTCGAGAGAGCAGGAGGGGAGGAACTAGAGATAGCCAGTGTAGATCACTCTGTGGACCTAAAGGGCAGATCGGCCCCAACAAGGGGACTCCATAAAGAAGTGGGATGAAGAATGGTTGGTCGGGCCTTCCCTGGTGGCGCAGTGGTTGAGAGTCTGCCTGCCGATACAGGGGACGTGGGTTCATGCCCCGGTCCAGGAAGATCCCACATGCCGCGGAGCGGCTGGGCCTGTGAGCCATGGCCGCTGAGCCTGCGCGTCCGGAGCCTGTGCTCCGCAACGGGACAGCCCACAACAGTGAGAGGCCGGCGTACCGCAAATAAGAAAAAAAAAAAAAAAAAAAAAAAAAAAAAAAAAAAGAATAGTTGGTCGCATTGTTGAAGAGGAGAGAAATAATAGCTTGTTTGTATGCTTATGAGAATGTCCCAGTCAAGGGGGGAAATTAGATGCTCTGGAGAGAGAGGGGGATTACTGAGGGATGACCCTGTGTTGGTGAGAAGGTGGGGTCTGAAGTGAACACAGGGAGTGGCTTGACTTTGTGGGAGCTCAGTTTCATCCCAGAAGGAGGGAAGGCTAAGATTACGAGCAGAGATGCAGGCGGGGGTGATATGCTGGTGTGGTCAGGCTCTTCTGTTAGCTTTTGTGTTCACAGTGAACTAGGCGAGGAGACTGAGGTTTGAGTAGAAGTAGGAAGTAGTCAGCTGGGTGAGTGGCTGATCTAGGGACACATGGAAGCATTGCCAGGCACACCAGGACACACCTGGGGTGAGCGAACATGAATGAAAGTGAGACGGGTCAGCGTGGGTGAGTCCAGCCTCACGTCCTTCTGTCTCCTTTTTGGCTTTTCCAGAAGGGCCCCATCCTCTGGGGAGTCAGAAGAGGAAGCCCCCCGTGCAGGTGCACCTACAGCAGGTGGATGCCCAGGTAAAATCACCTTGGCCTCCCTCAGCACCCTCAGTGGGTCCTGCTGGCCTGGGCTGCAGACCCTCCCCCTCCTGCTGCCCCTCCCCTATCCTGTGTCACACCCTCAGTCTGAGTCAAGTGTCATCTCCAGGGGTGGATTTTGGGTCCCTGACAGTGAAACAGGCTGCCTTGGGAGGAAGCCCAGAGGGGGTGAGCAGGGAGGGACAAATTTTGGAATGGGGAGGAGCTGCGTTAGCTGACCTTGGAGTCTGAAGATGTGTGTTTCGTTCCAGGCTCAGACACTCTCCCTGGACATCTGTCAAGTTCGTTCACGACTCTGAACCTCAGTTTCCTCATCTGTAAGACGGCGACAGCGACAGGGCTTAGCTCATGGGCTGCTGCGGGGATTCAGGGGGCTCACATTCCCCAAGTGCTTGGCATGGCGCACTGTCATAGCGGTGGCTGTTTCTTCCCAACCCTATGAAATTTCAGTCTGAAATAAACGGCCAGTGTAGGAAAGAAGGAACGTTGATCAGAGATGGGATGTGTACTGGTGGAGCAAGGAGAGAAGATGGGACTAGAGAGGTGGGCTGTCTTCTTGCTGCCTTTCCCCTAAGCAGCGGGCTCTCAGCATGGGTCAGGTCTGTGCGGACCCCGTTCTGCTGCTTGGCTGAGAAGCTCAGCCTCTCTGCAGAGTCCTCCAGTGGCCACCATCTTCCCAGCATCCTAACCTGTGCAGACACTCTGCAGTTTCTAAAGTGCTTTTACATAGAGTCTCCTTGGATCCACCCAACCATTCCTTCCTGTGCTGGGGGTATTATTTGTCCCATCTTTCAGATAAGGAAATTGAGGCTGGGAGAGGCCACAGAGCCGGGACTTAGCTCAGGTCTTCTGCTCCTGATCCAATCGATGCTCTTCCCGAAGCCAAGCTGCTGATGCTGCTTCGGATAAACTAGACCCTTCAGCAAATGCACTGAGTGTGGACAAGTGTTGCTCTCTGAGCCCCACCTGCAGGTGAAGATGGTCCTGGATGTTCTCTGGAGCACCTCCCTCCCCCAATTTTTTTTTTTTTTTTTTTTTTCGGTACGCGGGCCTCTCACTGTTGTGGCATCTCCCGTTGCGGAGCACAGGCTCTGGACGCGCAGGCTCAGCGGCCATGGCTCACGGGCCCAGCCGCTCCGCGGCACGTGGGATCTTCCCGGACCGGGGCACGAACCCATGTCCCCTGCGTCAGCAGGTGGACTCTCAACCACTGCACAACCAGGGAAGCCCCCTCCCCCATTTTTTTAAGATGCTGGGTGTGGCTCTCCCAGGGCCAGGACAATGCTCCAGGCTGGCCAAGCTCAGGACTCCACGTTCCCACCCCACTGGCCAGGTCCGCTCCCCAGACAGCAGGCAAACAAGCCTCTACTAATTCTGGGTCATGGCTAGAAGAATGACCCTTTGTTGGGCATGTGCCCCTCTCTTCTCTGTGTCCTTGCCCACAGGAGAGGCATTCAGGTAGGAAGCAGCCTGGCCACAGCTCCTACCCCAGGGACCCTAGAGGGAAGCAAGGGACAGAATCCCACCCCAGCCCCCGGGGGGAGGCCTCCACATCCTGCCCTCTCTCCTCTCTGTCATTTCACAGGCTCTCTGCACACTCTCCCATCACCCTGGTCACCCTGCCCTTACTCAGGGGAGGTCCGGTTCCAGATCTCTCAGTGTTAAAATCCTCCCCACCTTTCCAGGCCCTGCTTGACTACCAGCTACTCTGTGAATCCCCCTTAGAACGGGAGCTTGTCAAGAGAAAGAAATGTGGCTTGTCAATATCTGTACCCCTGTGCCCCACCTAGAACTTGGTCCAGAAGAGACAACTCAGAGTCTCAGTCACCCGGCCTGAAACCTGACCAACCCAATACCTGGTTGGTCACAAGTTCTGTTGATTCTTCTTGAAAAGTCACCCAAACTCCTTAGCCTGGGCTTCACAGCCCTCCTCTGTGTGGAGTCAACCTACCCAGCTGCCTCCTGCATGGCCCCTCCTTCTCCTGGCCCGGACTCTCTGCTGTTTATTCATCCTCCTGCTTTAACCTTGTTTACTGAGCATATACTATGTGCTGCCATTGCTCTAGCAACTGGGGATGCTCCAGGAAATGAGGCAGACAGAGTTCTCTCCCTCAGGGATCTTACAGTCTCTTTAGGGTAGACAGCCAATAACGAGAGCCAGATGACTAAATTATGTAGTATCAAAGAGTGTGATAAGAGCTCTGAAGAAAATCTCACAAGTTAAGGGGATGTGTGTGTGTAACAGGGGGGCTGCCACCGAGGTGAAATGGGGCCGGTGACGGAATCTGTGGGACTTGAGGTCACAGAGGAAAGGCCATAGTGAAGAGCTGACATCTGCAGAGCGTTATGGGAAGCTACTGTGTCATACTCATTCCTGACCCCAGGCTTTGTCCCATGGGCCCTCCCAGAGCCTCTCCAGCTATCTGTCACACTTGGATTTCAGGACCCAGTGCTAATCTCGTCATCATTCTGAAGTCTTCTTTGTTTCCTCCAGCCCGCAATCATCTCTTCTTCCAAATTCCTAAGACGGTACCTCTGGGCTTGAGGCTTAATTGTCTAGACTGTTCAAGTTCAGATTCTCAAACAACTACTCAGCACTGGCTCTGTGCCTGGCTCCATGCAGGTACTGCATGTGGGTGATTCATCCAACCCTCACCAACTCCCCGTGAGGTTCATATTATGCCCATGTTTTACAGATAGGTAGACTGAGTCTCAGAGAGGTTCAGCAACTTATCTGTGGCCTGACATTGAAGGAGTGGGGGGGCAGGGTTTGAATGGATAGCTTCTGACTCCCTGAGTCCAAATCCATTCTTACTGGCCCAGAGCCACTTCTCCTTTGAGGTGCTTCGTGATGGTAATCAGGGGTGTCCATGCCTGCCCCTGATCTCCTTCCCCATCTTCTCTTCCCAGAGACCATCTCCTCCCAGGGACCATCGGGGCGGGCACCCTGCCCTTCTCTGCATTCCTTGCCACTCACAGAGTAATGAGCACCCCACAGGTGACAGCCTGGGACGGGGCATCGAAGGGTGGGCACTGCCCCCTACACCTCTCTCCCCTCCTATGATGGTTTCCTGCCATGAGAGTCAGGCAAAGACCTCGCTCTAACCAACACCCTCACCCCAGTACCACTCAGTCGTATAGCAGAACCAGGGCCCGGGGCTTTGGAAAAGTTGCCACATCCTAGGGTCGTATTATTGTAAATACAACTGTTTCTCCCAGGCATGTGGCATGATGGTGTGGGAAAAGCCATAAAGGCCTTTGTTACAGTAACTCTTCACTGGCACCAACCAGCCTTAAACTTTCCCTTTTTGTTTAAATTTGGGATGTCAGTGATAATAGTAAACAACAATAATAGCTACTTTATCAAGGACGTGCAAAGTGAGAGGAAGCTGCTCGGCATTTTGTGTACATTGTCTCACTGATTCCTTGTAACAACCCTAGGATGCAGATGTGATTACTATTCCCATTTTACAGACTCAGAAACTGAGTCTCAGACAGGTGAAGAAACTCACCTGAGGTCGCAGAACTGATAAATGCTGCAATTCAAACCCCAGCCCCAACCCTGGTCCGGTGGATCTCAAAGTCCTTGATCTCTGCCTCTGCAACCCAAGTCTGACTCCGGGTTTTGGGAGCCCCATCCCAGGCACTGGACAGGTGAGGAAGGCGTAGTTACTGGGGCTCCTAGAGAGGAGCACTGCAACCAGGGACGCTCAGGGCACTGCAAAGACACTGGTCTTGGTGTCAGGCAGCTCCTGGCTCTGCCTCCCCCCAGCTGTGTGTCCTTGCTTACATTGCTTACCCTCTCTGTGCCTTCATTTCCTCAGCTGTGAAATGGGATGATAATAAGTCCTCCCCACGTGCTGTGAGAAGGAAGTGTGAGGTCTGTGAACATGTTTGGAGGCTGTGAAGCACCACACTCAGGATATAGTTACCCATTCCCCAGCCATCTAGGATGAGTGGACAGCGGGAGAATGAGGAGAGCACCAGGGAGCGGGGAGAGGAAAGAGCTGGATCAGGCTTTCTCTGAGCAGACAGAGGTAGGTGAATGTCTTGCTCAGCCAACCTCACATGACAAGAGGAACCTGCTAACTAGGTCACCTTGCAGTGGGAAAGAACTATTCCGGGATCTGCCTGCCGCCTCCCAGAGCAGGAGCTGGGGAGCTGGGGAGCTGGGCTATTTCAGGGGTAGTGCAGAAAGTTCACCCAACAGCTCCATCTTGGCTCCTGGCTCTGCCTTTGTGCCTTGGGCCTTGAGAGGCCAGGTGGCTCTGGTGGGCCTGGTGCTGGCACTCCCGGGACAGGCAGCTGCAACCTGGGCCCATCACAGCACAATTCTCCCCACCCCCTGGAAACCACCATCCCAGGCGAAGATGGTGAATGAGGACAGCAAGACGCTAGGCTTGCCTTTCCCAGCTGCGACTCTCAGCTCTTGAATCCAACAGCCCCGTGATCCTGGGCATTTCACTTTACCCTTCTGGGCCTGGGTTTCCCACCTGGAATGCAGGGGTAATGGTGCTTATGTCGTAGGACTGTTTTGAGGACTGCAACTAAGTGAAATAATGACATAAAGCACCACGCACAGGGCCTGGCCCAGAGGAAGACAATAAGCGGTTATGGTCCCTGACTCAGCTTGCGGGGTACTCCGTGCTGCAATGGTGACCGTGACCTGCTCAGCAGGTCTGAGAAGAAGGCTGCGTGGGGTAGGGTGGGTATGGGGGTCCCAGACGGGGTGGTTATGCTGAAGAAGTTGGGATTTTGAGGCTCTGGCTCTGGCTTGACGAGCACAGTAAAGAGAAAAACCCTTTCAGAAGGAACGTGGGCTTTGAGGTTAAAGACTAACTCGTGTGAGAATGGCTCTGCTCCGTGCAGTGTGTCTGTGCTTCAGGTGCCTTGTCTGCAAACTGGGGCCAGAAGCACTTCCGTCCTACTCTCTGGCGAAGAACACATGGGGTCCCTAATGCAAAACCTTTAGCACAGTGCTTGGCACCTAGTAAGCACTGGAGAAATGCCAGCTGTTACTATTATCTCATTTAATCCTCACAGCAACCCCATGAGGAAAGTGTTATTCTCCCTATTTTATAGATGAGGAAATGGAGGCACAGAGAGGTGAAGTAAATCACCCAAGATCTCACAGTTAGGAAGAAGTCTTGCTGAATCCAGTCTGATTCTAGAATTTGCTCTTTTCACCACCATTCCCCTTGTCTGGCACGTAGCGAGCACTGGATAAAGTGCATATAGACGTGCAGATACGTACTTATGACAGGTGCCCAGTATGGCAGAGCTATGTCGTCTGCACTCGGAAGTGGGCACCTGTTGCTACTGTGATCATTATTCTCAGTATGATCGTTGTTCAGACCTGAGTTGGAAATTATAAAGCTTGAGAGTGGCCAGTGAAGGTAGAGGGTGTTCAAAGATATTGAAAAGGCAACAATCCCATTCTCAAGGGAACTGTCAAAACTAAGGGGCAAAAATTAGAGTCATAGCAACTTCCTTGCAACATTCTCTGTAATTACAAGAAATGTAGAAAATGTATACATCAAACAGGGAGTGGTTAAGTAAATTATGTTTGATCTTTGGTAGAAAACTACACACCCATTTAAAATGATGATAACATGACTTAACATGGAAAATATTTATGCAATTACTATTAAAGGGAAAAGGCTGGATATAAAATTCTATTTCTGCTCTAATTATACCTCTATTAAAACTATTGGGCTTCCCTGGTGGCGCAGTGGTTGAGAGTCCGCCTGCCGACGCAGGGGACACGGGTTCGTGCCCCGGTCCGGGAAGATCCCACATGCCGCGGAGCGGCTGGGCCCGTGAGCTATGGCCGCTGAGCCTGCGCGTCCGGAGCCTGTGCTCCGCAACGGGAGAGGCCACAACAGTGAGAGACCCGTGTACCGCAAAAAAAAAAAAAAAAAAAAAAAATCAACTGCATGTAGAGAAGAGCAGGGAGGAAATATGCAAACAGTCGATGTGTTAAATGCTGGAGTTCAGGGTTTCTCTTTTTGCAACTGAATTAATAATTCACCCGTAATTTATTGAGCACTTACTAAGCGTCAGTCACCATGTTAAGCGTGGTTATTAGTGTGGGTTACATTAGGCTGCAGGAAGGCTTAAAGAGAAAAGAGGTTGTATCGTCTTTCAGAATATTCTGAGGGTGAGCAGTTCAAAGATGATGTGGCAGTTTCAGGGTGTCAGGGACCCTGTATCTCTCTATCTGGTAACTCTGCCATCCCAAGGGAGTTACCCTTTTCCACATGGTCCAGTAGGGCACACCACCGTGTCCACATTCCAGCCAGCAGGACCAGGATGGGGAGGGGAGGGCATGCCCCTTCCCAGGAAAGGTGTGCCTGGAAGTTGCTCACACCACCCCATTCTTATGCATCGGTCAGAACTTTGTCACTTGGTCACCCCTAGCTGCCAGGGAGATGGGACATGTCATTACTTTGGGACGCCATGAGCCTAGCCAAAACTTCTAGCTAATGTAGAAGAAGGGAGGACAGCAACCGGGGGACCTCTGCTGCAGGATGTCAAGATAAGTAAGTCAAGGCCACGGTCATTGAAGAGCCCGCTGTCAGTGAGAGAGAAACACATGTCAAGAAATGATGGCAACACACTGTGAGCTGCTCTGTGATTGAGTGATGGGATTACTGGGGACAGGATGGCCAGCACTGCCTGGCAGGATGTTAGCAGCTCCTTCTTCCATGAGGATTTTGCCCCGTTTGCTCCACATGGCACGGTGTCCCCCTGTGCCAAGGTCTGATTGATCTGAGCAAGGGTGAGTCAGCACTCCTGACTCAAGCCGGGAGCATCCAGTACCTTCTGGGCGCGTGAATGGAGTGGAGACACTGGATCTGGAGTCACGGGCAGCCTGTCCCCTGAGGGCAGCAGACTTCCACTGCATCCTGGACCCACCCTTCCTATTGATCGTTTAATCAACTCCTTGTCCTTTCCCATCTGTGAGGTGCCTCCATAGCCTCCCAAGAAATCCACCAAACCCCATTCCACCTTTTTTTTGGGGGGGGGGCGCTTAAGGTAGCTACTTGACACCAAAATAAGCTGAACTGATTCAAGGTCAGGATGAGTTTTGCCGAGATTCAATTGAATTCAGGTGGATTTTCCCCCAGGTGCCATGAGACTCCAGGAGGGTCTTAGGGAGGACAAAGGGGATGGTTTTCCAGTCAGGGGGTCAGCAGTGTAAAAATCTGGAAGCCATTTATGTCTGTTAGTGGTTTATCGATTATGCAACAAAATGACCACTGAGCAGAGAAAATACTTAAGTCACTAGAGGGACCAGGGAGCTGGTAGGTGATGGTGAAACTTGAGGTGAAGAGGCTGGAGGTCCGCCATCCAAGGCAGATCTGGTTTCCGCTTTGCTGTGTGATCATTGGCACCCCAGGAAATCTCCCTGGACCAGTTTCTTCCGTCCTAAGAGAAAATCAAGAATATTTAAATAATTAAATAATCCACAGCCATATCTATGAAAACTCTGCACCACTATGACCTGGTTTAACCCTCGTGGTATAATCCTCAGTCTCTTGTTCTCTGACCCTCCCTCTGCAGTCAGTCTATCAGCAGCTCCCAAGAGCCCAGCCTCCACAGGTATCCGAGTCCATGCACTTCTGCACACCAGCTTGGCCACGCGCTTGTCTGAGCCCCTGGACCGCCCCCTGCTTCGCCTCCTGACTGGCCTGCCTACTGTTATTTTTGTTCCTTTCCAATCTGTTCTCTGCAAACCAGCCAACATGATCTTTTAAAAAAATCAAGTCAAGTGAAAGAAGCCAGTCTGAAAAGGCTACATACAGTATGATTTCAACTCCATGACATTCCAGAGAAGGCAAAACTCAGTAAAGAGATCAGTGGTTGCTGGGCTTTTGCAGGGAGGGAGGGATGAATAGGTAGAGCACAGGGGACTTTTTGTGCCGTGCAACTATTCTGTGTGACACTGTGACAGTGAATACATGTCATTCATTACACATTTGCCAAAACCCCTGTGTAATACAAAGAGTCAACCCGCATGTAAAGGATGGGCTTCAGTTAAAAATAATGTATCAACATTGGCTCATTAATTGTAACAAATGTATCACACTAATGCAAGATGCTAATAATACGGGAAAGTGTGTGTGTGTACACACACCCATGTGAGTTAGGGGGTGAGAGCATATATGGGAATTATCTATACTTTCAACTCAGTTTTTCTGTAAACCTGAAACTCTTAAAAATAAAGTCAGTTAATGAAAAAAAAATCAGATCATGTCATCTCCCTGTTCAAAACCCTCTAACTGCTTCCATTACACCTTGAAAAAAAATAATAAATGACAAAAGATAATAAAACTCCTTTCTCTGGATCATGAAACTTTCAGGATGTGGCCCCTGTGTCACTGTTCCCCTTCACTGACTGTCCTGGGCTTCTCTCTGTGCCCCGAACACACCCAGTCTGTTCCCGTCTCGGGGCCTTTTCATGTGCTGTTCCCTCTGTCTGAATGCTTTTCTCCCTAGTTTTCAGATGACTGGTTCCCTCATATCATTCAGGGCTCAGCTAAAATGCCTAACACTGACCACCCATCAAAAGCAGCCACCCAGCCACTGTTTGCCATATAATCCTATTTTAACTCTGCATGAATCACTGGCTGATACTTTTCTTGCTTGTGCATTTGTTTCCCTAATTAGTACCTGGATCCCCACTAGAATATAGTTGCCATGGAAACAGGGGTCTTCTCTGCCTTCTTCACTGCTGTATCCTCAGCTCCTAGAACAGTGCCTGACATGTCACAGGTGCTCAGTAGATTGTAATTGAATAAATGAGTGAGTGAATGAATGAATGAATTCATTGAAACTCACTCAGGCCTAGGCCTGAGCTGCCTCCTGGATCCTGTAGAAGACATTGTTCACGATCCCTGGGATCTCACAGTGTAATACCCAGTGGTTTATACTGAGCCTCCTGAATGAAACAGTGGAGGGTTAACAGCATGGGCCACGGAGCCAGATGGCCTGGTTTCAAATCCTGGCTCTGGTCCATAACAGCTGCAGTCTGTAAAACACTCCGAAAAGTTCCTAGATCCTATTATATGCTCGGTAAATGCTAGGCTTTATCATTTTCATGCAGGCCATGTAAAGACACACAAAACAGCACTCCCCTGCCGCCAGAGTTCAAAGAATGTAGGAAATCACTTGACTTATTTATTCATTTGTTTCAGGATCATTCATTGCAGGTCTTTGGAAGTGGGCATGAGAAGAGGTAGGGTGTTTTGGGGAACCTTCACCCTCCCAACAACTCTGGGATAAGTACTAGGGCTATTTCATAGATGAGAGAGCTGAGATTCCGGGTGGTGAGCTGATCTGCGCCGTGTAAGCACAGCTGGTAAGTGGCAGGACCAAGAATCACACCCAGGTCTGATGAGTCATTTGGCACCGTCACCCCACTTCCCCTCTCGCCATTCCCGCTCGGGAAGCATGGGATCTAGCCCGGAGCCGTGGGCTTCCACAGCTGGCAGCAGACCAGAGTGGGCAGGAGGTGGGCTGTTGTTTAGATAGATCTGATTCAAATCTCAACCTGGGCGAGACCTGGGGCAAAGCTCCATATTGGAAAAGTGGGGACTACAGTAGTTTCTGCCTCACGTACCAGAGACGGCGGCTTTCAGGACAGTAGATACTCACGGGCTGAACGCTTGTGGAGTTGTTGTGAGGGCTGTAAGGGGAGGCTCATCTCACAGATACGTGATAATTCCCCAGATTCCATAACAAAGACTAGATCTGGGATTCTGCACCGCAGGGCAGTATGGATAGGAGTTCTGAAGAGGGCCTCAGAGCTGGGAGAAACAGGGGCAATTGTCCTGTTGACACATGAGGGAACAGAGGTCCAGAGTGGGGCCTGACCTGGCCTGGTCACCCAGCAGATTGGTGGCAGACAGCTGCAGGGTGTCCGTGCCGGGAGAAGGCCACGCTGCTCAGAAGGTCTCAGCACGCATGCGCACCGCATCCCGTCCCAGCTCGGGCCCACCCCTTTGCTCCCTGGCTGAACTGGATTCGAGAACCGTTCTGCCCTTTGCTAGGTGTGGGTTCAACCACATCTCTGAGCCTCAGATTCCTCAACTTTAAAGTAGGGAAAATAGCTCGGAGCTTCGCAGAGTTGTAAAGATTAAGTGCACGTGTGTACGTGAAGCGCCAACACAGTGGCTGGAACGTGGCAGGTGGACCATAAATGTTAGTTCCCTTCCTTCCTCACATCCATTCCCTACACTGGCATCGAGGCAGCCTCCTAACCCTCACCCTGTTTAAGAATCCTTGACTCTTCCAATGGCCTCTAAGACAAGGACAAAATTCCTTAGCTTGGCATCTGGGACACCCCACGCTGTTCTACCTGCCAGCTTTCCTGCCACTTCTTTATAAGTAATGTGTTGTCAAGTTAATAAACGGGTCTATAACCATTTTCGGAAATGTTGCACACATATCCCAGTCTTGCCGATTCAGTGAACTTTAACGTATTAAGGGTTCTGAGAAAACCTGCAGGAAAGAAGTCTATTTAACTTTGTTCAAACCAGAATTTTCCAAATAAGTTTGACGGTGGAACCCTATAAATATCCCACAGCACATGCTTCTGTTTCCTGAACACCCTTTGCAAGTTTCCTGCCTGCAAGCTCTGCGTAGGTTGGTCTGGCTTCCCACAAAGCCCTTCCTCTCAGCACATGTTCACTCATCCCTGGGGGCCCAGATCAGAGAGCTCCCCTCGGTCTGGTCAAGTGAGCCTGTCCTCTGGGCTCCCTCAGCTCTGTGTACGGCCCCTAGGCTCACTCTTCCACCCAGCCCCGTGGTGCCTCTGCAGGCTGCCAGCTCCCACCCTCCCCTCCCCGGCATCTGCCTCCCTGCTGCCCCTGCCCACGAGCCTGTATAAGTCCTATCTGTGCTCTGTGCTTGCAGGACAATCCAAAAGCACCTCCTCTAAGAACCTTTCTATGTACCCCTATCAAGAAAGATCTCTTTTTCTCAGGCTTTTAGAGTTAGGACAAAAGCTTGGTGAAGGTAGGATCCATATTTTTTACTTCTCCAGTGTTTTACACTTAGTATAGGTACTCAGTGAATGCATGTTTATTCATACATCGACCAATACTTATGGAACACCTATTATGTGTTCTATGCTGAGTGCTGGGGATACGATGGGAAACCAGACAGACGTGGAAGGCAGAAAGGGCAGTAGGAAAAAGCAAGGACCCTGGAACAGTCAGTTCAGCTCAGGTTCAAATCCTGATTCCACCATTTACTAGCTGTGCATCCCTGGGCAAGTGACTTGACCTTTCTGTGTCTCAGTTGCCTCATTCCTAAGACAGGGAAAGATACAGTATCTATCTTAAAGGGGTAATTATGAGGATTAAATGAGATGATAAATGTAAAGTGCTTAGAACAGTACCCAGCACATGGTAAGGGTTGTATATATGTAGGCTATCATTATTATAATAAATGTTTTTTTGTGCCTCATAGGGCTAGATGTCTAATAGGGAAGACAGACATTGAGTAACTAATTATACAGATAACTACTTACCTGTTTTGAGAAGTCTCAAGAAGGAAAAGAACAGTGCACAAGAGAAGCATAAAGTGGATGGCTTGGGTTTGTCTAGAGGGTCAAGGAAGCCTTCTCAGAGGAGGTGACATTTAAGCTAAGACCGAGGATGAGCAGGAGTTACCAGACGAGTTGAAGGCCGTTCCATGCAGAGGGGATAGCACGTGCAGAGACAGAGTCAGGACCGGAGTTGGCATTTTGGAGGGATGCAGAGAAGGCCAGAGGGATGGAAGCGCAGAGAACAGGGGGCAGCGGTAGAAGGTGAGTTCGCAGAGGCAGGTGGCAGGCCACGCAGAGCCTTGGGCTGTCATCCCAGGAGATCAGGAGATCTGGGGAGCCTTCAAAGGTCTAGATCAGGGCAGTGATCATATGCAAGTGTTAACAGACCATTGCAGAGACTGGCAGAGGACCCAGCAGGAGACTGGTCCAGGTGCTTAGTTTAGGGTGCTGGCTGTGGGGAAAGAGAGAGGTTAGAGAATGGTGAGGAGATCAAAGAAATGACAGGAGGTGATGGAAGGGAAGAGGTGATGAGGATGTTTCTAGATTCACCGTCTGAGAAACTGCAGGGCAATCTGTTCCCATGCAGGAACCAGGTGAGTTCAGTTAGGGCACGCTGTGCCTGAGACTGCAATGTGATTAGCGGTTTAAGAGGCATGAAAATAACACTTTAAGCCAGATCGTACTATATTAAGAATACAAAAGTAGGCGAAGGAATTAATAGGTTGAACAGAGACTTTGGGTTGAGAGAGAACGTGTGTATTATATCCAAAAAGGGTGGGTCTGTTCCTTTTTTTATGAAAAAGAGTTTACAAATAGAGATGGTATTAGTAGAGAGGCGATGTGGGTGGGCAGTTTGGTGGGGTTGAGGCCATAGCAGGCTCACAGCAGACCCTGGCTTTCACCAGCCCTGGAAGTGGGCGGGGCAGCTTGACAGGAATCACAGCGCAGCCTCGCTCTGGTGCCAATTAGGAGACTCACTCAGTCAGTCACTCAACAAACATTTATTTATCTACTTATCCATCTATCTATCTATCCATGTTCTAGGGCTCGGGGACATAACTGATCTAAACATTCCTTAGCTTCTCCTGGAGGAGACAGACAACAAACACGTCAGTACTAGTTTCACATCAGATCAACTGCTAGAAAGGAGAAAGAAGACAGAAGATTGGAAAGAGATGGGAAAGCTCCATGAGTCCAGTGGTCAAGGCGTCTCTGAAGGAGAGGCCTTTGAGTTTCAATAAAACAATTGCAAAATTACAGATTTCTGATTTGGAAATACAGATAAGGGTACCTTCAAATTTTGTCATCTTTAAATGTATATTATTAAATAATTGGCACGACTATTTAAAACTTAATAGAGTTTGAAATAAAAGCCATAAAAGTGAACAATGAAACCAATACAAAATCAATGGAAGAGAATGGTACCAAAAAAAATTTCAGGTCATTCCAAAAGTAGTAACTCATTAAGACGAAGAGATAAATTTGAAAAGCAGGTTATGAAGAGGCTCCTGGAATCTTTGATAATCCTTTGATAAGATTAGATCACATGGACACACTGGAAAAAAATACGTACTTTTTTTTGCACTTGACACAAATCACTGAACTAAGAGAACATAAAACGCTTAACGAGCTGCTGCAAACGGACAGTGATGACAAACTGGATGATGAGTTTCATCAATTGAGAGGGTTTATGATTAGGGTTAGTCATTCCACAAGAAAACTTAAAATGTCCTGAGAGAAATCTGCCAGAGGTTTTCCCCAGTTTGATAATAATCCTAAAAATTGATACAACATGACCACTAGCAAGTGGTAAAACTGGAAGAAACTTTTCTAAATTATCAATAAAAAGTTGTTTTCCATGCTGGAAAATAAACCATGGTAGAGGGAAGACTGAATCATCTCTCTCTTCTGTCTATGGAAACACAAAATCACAAAATTATTGTCATGTGTGAAGAGGCAACCAAAGAAAATGCAGCCCGCAAATGAAGGAATTTATAAAGCTATGTCAGACAGAAAATTCATAAAAATGTTATGTACTTTTCCAGATTTTGTGACTTTTGTGCTGTCAGCTGTTAAAATTTAAGAATCTGTTGCAATTTATTCTCTTATTATGAACAAACCTTCACTTTTATAACTGCATTTGTTAGCTATTGCTACAATTCTGCTGTGTAACATCCCAGCCCAAAATTCAGTGGCTTACAACAACAATTCTGCATAGATGCAGATCAGTTGGGGCCCTGCAGCTGGGAGTCGGGTGATCTGGGCTGGGTTCAGGGGGTTGGCTCTGCTCCATGGATCACATCTTTCTCCTGGGACCTGGCTGTTAACCAGGGAACGTCCTTCTCATCGTGATGGAAAGGTCCAAGGAGGCAAGTTCCAGCTTCAGCAGTGGCATGCCGTCACTGCCATTCCACTTCACTGGCCATGCAAGTCATGTGGCCGAAGAGTCAAGAACCGTGGAAATATACTCTGCTGCTTTAGGAGCCAGAATTGCAAAGTCATCCAGCAAAGAAATCGACATAAGTAAGGGTGAAGAATTGGGCCCAATAATGCAATCTCCTGTCAGACCTACTTGTACATTTGTAATTTTGTAATCTTTTTCTTAAAGAGCTCCTCCCCCCAAATTGTATAAACCTCAGGCTTCCACAGAACCTAGATCAATCCCTGGTAGCTGTGTTCTTTTGTTGGTGCCCAGGGCAGCTGCAGGGTGACTGCTCTAACAATGAACATTCTGCAAATAAGAGCTTTATTAGTCCTTTGAAATACTTGTTCAACGTTGCACAAATACTTGTGCAAAGTTCAAAGTCCTCTAACACTCTTTCAAGCAATTTCTTTCATCAACGACAGAAAAGGAAGTGCTGTTAGATTCTTTAAATAAAATTTCAATTACTGTAAGCGCAAAAATGGTTGCAAAAAAGTGGTGATGGTCATTTGTAGAGGTAATTATTTGAAATTTTTGGTCAGGAATTTTGTGTAGCCATAAAATCTTATCTAAAAATCTATGTTCATAGGATTCAGCTCCAATCTCTAAGTAAAAACTTTGAAAACATTTTATTTAGAAGTGTTTACAAATTCGACATTTGGTATCTTTGCTAATTTTTTTTCAGGGGGATCCCAGATGCACTTTTTTTTTTTGGCTGCACTGTGGGGCATGCCGGATCTTAGTTCCCTGACCAGGGATCGAACCCGTGCCCCCTGCATTGGGAGTGCAGTGTCTTAACCACTGGACCGCCAGGGAAGTCCCCTGGACGCACATTTTATAGTGAGTCCTGATTCCTGGTGGGCAAGTCCCTTCTTCCTGCCCTTCTCAGAAGTGTCCTGTAGCGCAACAGGGCACCCTGACCTGGGGCTGGAGGGAGTGGGACAATCTCTTACATAAAAATGAGACATCTGTGGTAAAGTAGAAAGGGTGAGGGATTCAGAACCAAATTCAGATTGAATCCTAGCTCTGCTTTTCCTAAATGAGTGGCTTCAGGTATGTCAATTTCTCTTTTGAATCTTGGGTGTCGGTGTATAAACGTGGGGTGATGACCAGCAAAAGTGTCCTGAGGATCAGACGAAATCTTGTGAGAAGAGATCCTGCCACAGCGCCTGTCTGTTGACCCTGAGTGTGAGATGGAGCCCAGAGAAGTTAAATGACACACTCAAGGTCACAGGACTAGGTGGACCCTGTGCTGTCTTCTCCACTGCCAGAATTCAAAGATAATTTCTAGATAAGTTAGTCTTCTCAGTTCCTTTCTCCTGTTTTCTTCCTCTCCCTTCAAAAAAAAAAAAAAGAAAAATTTCCGAAAACTCACAGCACACCATAGTTCCCAATGACCCTGTCTGCTTTGGCTTTTTCTTATCTGATGGGAACAGAGTGAACTGGATAAGGGTCTGTCTAACAATGGTGGAGAGGAAGCCAGGTTTATTTAAAATCGAACTTTTTTTGGCCCCATTACCATTGACCTTGGCTGAGCTATGGCTTGGGGCATCTGAAAGCAACCAGGTCTGCATGTGGCTTCCAGGAGAGTCCCTGGGCTGACAGTGAAGAGCCCCTGGAACTTGAGAATCGTAGAAATCCTAGTGGCCTGGAGGGTTAATTGCTAAAATCATCCCTGAAGCAGAGCCCATGTGTGTGTTATTCCCTCTGTCCCTCCTAATCCTGCCATGGTCCCTGGCATGGAGCAGGTGCTCAGAAATATTTGTTGAATGAATAAATAAACGCTGTCAGAGAGGTGAAGAGTCACCTTGAGGAGACAATTTGACCTACACTGCCAGGGGGAAGGTGGATAACTCACCAGAAGATCTGGTAAAGTCTTACAGAAAGGTTAGGAAAAGAGAAAAGGAAATTTGGTATATGATAAGGGTGGCATTTCACATATGTGAATGGAAAATACATGTTAGGACAATTGATGGGCCACCTGGAAAAAAATCTAGCTGTGTCCGTAACTCATTGCATACACTAAAATAAACTCCCCACAGAGTAACTATGTATAGATAACAAACAAAACCATAAAAATTCTAGAAGAAAATATTAGAGAATGTTTTCCTAATCATGGAGTAGGAAAAAAATCTTTCTAAAACATGACACAAATCCCAGAAATTATCAAGGAAAAATGGATAGATCTGACTACATAAATATTTTTAAACTTCTATAGGGAAAAAAATACACAAAGCAAGTGACAAACAGTACTCTGAAGAATATATCGATTTCCTTTCCATATGATAGATGAAGGCTAAGAACCTGATATGCAAAGAGCTCTTACAAATCAACTTTTAAAAAACGTATAAAGAAAGAAAAGTAAAACAGAAAAAGATGAGTAAGAAAAATAGGTGAATAACATGGGAAAATACATTTTACAGAAGCTGACATTCAAACAGCCAATGAACACACGAAGAGATGCTTGACGACACAGAAAAACCAATCCAAGTGAAAACAACGTGATAATATTTTTCATCTATCAGGTAGGCAAAAACTTAAAGGAACCCAGTGTTGGGGAGGAGTCTCCCCAGGCTCTCTCACATTTGGTCCATTATTTTTGGAGAGGAATTCATCAATTCCTATCAAGACTTTATATTTATGGGTCCTTTGATCCAGTCAATTCCGCCTTTAAGAATTTATTTCATAGAAACGCTGGCAAGATTGAGCAAAGATAAATATACAGGAAGTTCTTTGCAGTATTGTTTGTAATAACAAAAGACTGGAAATACATGGGTATCAGCAGAGGATTGAGGAATTCATGGTATGTCCATACTACACAGCTGATAAAGAATGAGAGAGAGCTATCTATATATGCCAACGTGGGAAGATGCCCACAACTTAGTGCTCTATTTTGAAAAAAAGAGAGAGTTGAATAATATATATATTGTCTCTCTATATAATACTACTATACAGACAATTTATATATATTTAAATGTCATTATATTTTTATTTATGTTTTTAAAATGATCTCTCACTCTCTCCATATATATTTGTATATAAACACACATACGTATATATATATATATGATTAGATGTGATTAGATGTATCTGGAAATTTACACACCAAAGGCAAAGGTTGAAATTCACATTTATTTCTCTATCACTTAACATTTTTTCTCTGAGCACATGCCACTTCTGTAGCAATGTTAAAAATCATTTTTATGATTTTTGGTTACTGAATTGGTTATTGAAAGTCCGTCTCTGAGGACAGACCCCCAGCCTGCTAACAAACAGGGTTTTTTTTTTGCTGGATCACGTTTCCCTCTCCTGGCTATTAGAGATTTCTCGCAAAGTATCCTGGCTTCCCTTTGCAGGTGGAGTCTGCAAGGATTGCCCTCTTTCCTGAGGGAGCCAGAGAGGCCACTTGTGTTTGCACAGTACTCACTGGGGCGTAACGTATACAGCCAAGTGCAGTCCAGGTGAACCCTTAGCAGTTAAGCTCCCTTGTTCAGTTGCCCTTTCACAACGTGGTCATAGAAGCTTTCCCTTCCCGCCCCAGATTTTGAGCTCCCCCAGGGCAGACACTAGGTCCAACTTCTGTCTGTATTCCCAGGAGCCAGCACAGAAAATGTTTCCTGACCTTATTTATTAACACAAACATAGACCAAGAGAACTCACCCACTAGGCAGATGGTGAAGCCTGGCTGTAAAACTGACCTAAGGAAGGGAGAAAAGGGATGAGCAGTGGGCCATCTACGGCAGGAGGGCAGGAGGGAGGAAGGCAGATACAGCAAGTCAGTTTACCAAATGGTCCCTTTCGAGAAAGGGAGAAGGCAGCACCTCCTATACACCTCAGTTAGGGCTAATGGGGCATGGAGCTTGCCCATCTCAGGAACAGAAGGCGGAGAGGTGGGGGGACGGAGTGGGAGGTGGGACAGGCTATACTATATTCTATCCTACAAAGCCGGTGGGTGAGGATAGAGTTGGTGTTGTTGCTGCTGACAACTGCAGGGAAATGGCTTTTGTGATGGAGATAAATTAATAAAAGCATGTAGCAGCCACTCACTACAGCCCACAGGAAATTGAAAGGCTGGCTTGTAGGACTTATTTGTGTTTGTATCCCTGGTGCCAGGGCCTGGCACAGAGCAGGGACTCAGTAGATGCTTGAGAAGGAAGGAAGCTAGGGAGGGTAGCCGAGAAAGGGGAAGGGAGCAGATGGGGAGAGATAATGACCCAAGGAGCAGCAAGCTCTTTTTTAGTTTCAGGCTATCAGGGAATGCTTTGAGGGGGTCCTGGAAAGCTGCCTCCACCTCACTGTCCGTCCTTGGGCTTTCATATTCTTATCTACGTAGTGGGAGTTGGAAGAGAGAGAATGTTGGACTAGTTCAGTGATTCTGACCTGGAGTCCCAGAACCCTAGGGAACTCTCAAGATAGAAATAGGTACCATGAGCTATTTTAGTACTTCTAAATGCGTAACAGGGACTGTGCATTTGCTCAGGATAAGGGTATATGTGCTGACAGGCCAGGTATCTTTCTTTGGGGCTGGAACTCCATCACTCCCAAGAAACAGGGAGGCTATTTGATAGAGCCCACTCTGCAGGAGGGCTGACCCAAGGTACAGCATATCCAGTTGGGCCTTTGGCCAAGTGACCAGCCTCTCTTGTGCTAGTTTCCTCTTCAGTGATAACAGTACCACCACTCAGAGGGGTAGGGTCGCGATTAAATGAGCTAGCACACATAAAGCGCTTGCCAGGCCTCGGCAAACGGTTGTTACTATTATTATTAATTCAGGGTAGTGAATATGAACATCTCATGCTAATCAGAAACTCTGACTGGAGCTACAGATATTGATTAATAAACAGCAGGAAATGGATGAATTATTAACTATTTAGAGCAGCTTTTGGTAAAACAATACCTTTCAAAACATGAGACCCCTTGAAGAAAAGTCAGGAGTGTCCATGGGGGCGGGACAAAGATTGAGCCCCTCTGGGTGAGTCCCCTGCCAGCTGGGGTCTACTAAAAGACTAAGCTCTTCCTCTTATGGGGCTTGGCACAATTGTCCTCTCTGCTTGGAATGCCTTTCTCTTCCCTCCCCTGCCTTGCTGACGACTCCTATGACACCTCCTCCAGGAAGCCTCCCATGGCTCTTGCTCATCTGAGTCGGGGCCTTTCGGCATCACACTGGACTCACTCCTTCGAGGGCACCACTACACTGTGCAGTACTTCCTTTTTTTTTTTGAATTTTAGAATTTCATGCATTCTTCCATACAGCAAGCTCTCATTAGCTACCCACTCCACACACATCAGTGAATACATGTCAGTCTCAATCTCCCAGTTCATCCCCCCCCACCCCCCACCTCCGCCACTTTCCCCCTTGGCGTCCATACATTTGTATGGAAAGACTATCTTAGACCAATGATTCTCAACGTTGATTCTGCATCAGAATCAAACTAAGGGCTGGTGAAAACAGAGATTGCTAGGCCAGAGCGTCTGATTCGGTACGTCTGGAGTGGGCCATGAGAACCTGCATTTCTTACATGTTCACAGCAGTTGCTGTTGTTGCTGGCCCCAGGAGTCCCACTTGGAGCACCTCTGGTTTAGAGCGTGCGCTCTAAGACGTGAAGTTTATTCCCCGTTGCACCGCCTGCAGCACCTCAGTCTCAAGTCATTATCGCATGGAAAGAGAAATCAAATAACAAGATGCAATACAAAAGACTTCCCAAGGCTTTGTGTGCTGACGACCAGACAGCAACGGTGACCCAGCTGGAAGTGCGACGGGTCTCTGAGAGCTGGAAGCGCGGTGACCACAAACGTGGCAGGGAAGACTAGAGGCCCTTGTCCTAGGTCACGGCGCCCTCTGGTGCCAACAGCTCAGCTCTGCACCTGGAGCTGTGAGTGGACGGTTGGCAGAAGGGACCTGTTTTCCCCTCTGGACTTCGTTCATGTCACCACCAGAGGAAATGTGCTAAAACCCAGCTCTGACCCTCCACCAGGTTAAACCCCACCCATGGCTCTCCACTGCCCTCTGGACAAAGCTAAACACTCAAAGTCATTGCCTGCCTTCTCCTTAGTAAACTGCCTTTATGCCTTCTCATATGCTATTCCACCCAATAGGGCTGCAAACTACCTTCTCTCCCTGAGAAACGTACTCTTTCTTTAATGTCAAATATGGCCTCTTCCTGGATTCCTTCCTGGATTTTCCCAGGCAGAAGTGATTGCCTGTATCACCCTGTGCATAGACCACTACAACAAAGACCTCGCAGTGCACGTAAGTACAAGTTTGTGGAGTCTGGATCCTCCTTGAGACCATGAGCGATTTCGGGGCTCCTGACTCGGCTTTGGTGTTGATGTGGAAAACTCAGCCTCTGTGCACTGGTGCCGAATTGAATCTCGGAAACAGAGTTTTTTGGTGAAGTAGAAAAGAAAAGCTTTATTGCTTTGCCAGGCAAAGGGGAACACAGCAGGCTGGTGATGTGAAAAATTGTGTGGCCCAACATAGGAGGATTTGGTGAGGAATTTTATAGCAATGGTTCAAGGGCAGGGTTGCTGATAAGGATCAGGGTGTGTGCAGGGCCTACACTCCTTTAATGTGGCCTCAGGTGGTCTCCTGATGAGCTTCTTGAGGTTATCAAACTGTGACCTTCCCTGGAATGAAGAATGCTAACATCTTCCATTTGTTAGGGGTTTTAGTTCTGTAAAAGAGCTCAAAGATATTGTTACGTGTATCCCTTGAGGTGGAACCAGGACCCTGACCCAAAGCTGCACTATTGTTTCTTGACTGTTCCTCCTTTGTCTCAGCATCCCCTCCTTTGCCTGACTAGCAACTGTTCGAAAGTCTTCCATGCCCAGGAACCCCACAGCGTCCTGCTCGGTTTCAGTGCCTCATTAAATGCTAATGGAACCTAAAGAGCTGTTTTCTTACCTCAAAAATAAAATATATTATATCCTGTTAAAGCAGCGATAAATGAAATTTAAAGAAAATTAAGCAGGGATAGAAATTAATGGAGGGGGGCTTCCCTGGTGGCACAGTGGTTAAGAATCCACCTGACAATGCAGGGGACACGGGTTCGAGCCCTGGTCTGGGAAGATCCCACATGCCGCGGAGCAACTAAGCCCGTGGGCCACAACTGCTGAGCCTGTGCTCTAGAGCCCCTGAGCCACAACTACTGAGCCTGTGTGCCGCAACTACTGAAGCCCGTGTGCCTAGAGCCCGTGCTCTGCAACAAGAGAAGCCACCACAGTGAGAAGCCCGTGCACCGCAACGAAGAGTAGCCCCCGCTCACCACAACTAGAGAAAGCCCGTGCGCAGCAACAAAGGCCCAACACAGCCAAAAATAAATAAATAAATTTATTTTTTAAAAAAAGAAAAAGGAAAAAAGAAATTAATGGAGGGGGACTCTTTTAGGCAGTGTGGTTAAGGAAATTCTCACTGATGAGGTGATACTTGAGCAAAGACCTGAGCAAAGTGAAGCTCTGGACTGCACATGTTTCTGAGAGATACGCTTCCCTGATGGTGTACAAAGGCCCTGTGGTCTGAGCAGGTTTAGCATATACTAGGAACAGTGAGAAGGCCAGTGTTTTAAGTCAAGGAATCCAGAAGCAGATGCTAAGATGAGAATTTGTGTGCAAGTGATTTATTAAGTGCTCCCTTAGGGATGGGGGTGGGGAGTAACCAGGAAGGGCACAGGGGAAGCAGGGCTAGAAAAGGAAGCCAAGAAAAGATTGAATTCAGGCAGAATCCTGCAGAGGGTGGGCTCAGCCTCATCCCAAAGGGAGCTCTGGCTCATGAGTTACGTCTTAGAGTTTGTCCCAATCGAAGGCAACTGAGACTTTCATATTCCTATCAACCCCTGATTTAGGGTCACTCCAAGGAGATGTAAATGCTCAGACACTTTATGTGGGCAAAGTGGGCTTCAGCAGACTAAAGGCTGCCCTGCCACCCAAAAGAGCTATGGGTACTGGGTATTGGAAACAAAAGCATATCAAAGCTGGGGGCCACACACACAGTAGGAAAAGGGGATCTGAAGAGCTCTTGATGGAGCAATAACATTGTCTGTCATAATCAACAAGGTTGAAGAACAGAAGTCAAGGGGAAGAATTATGAGATGAAATCTGAGAGTCAGTTGAGGCCAGATTAGGGAAACCAATATCTGATTTTGCCCAAGGAGGCAACGTACCAAGCTAAAAAGCTACATTTCCCATCTGCATCTAGGGTGGCCAGTTCTAGACACTGAGAAGTAAGTAGAGGTGTGCTGAAGGCTTCTGAGAAAGCATTGATTTCCTGATGGAGGTGCCACTTCCTCCTTGCTGCACCATATTCTTCCTGCCTGGAATGTGAACCTGAGGCTGGAGCTAAAGCAGCCACCTTGTGATCATGAGGACACACAGAGGCAAATGTGAGAATAAAAGCTTCATGCTAAGGATGGAGGAGCAGAAAGACAACACCTCTGCCTATACCTAACTGCAAACTGCAGGAAAAGACTTGATCTTCGGTAAATGTCTGTCATTGCGAGGCAAGAAACAAAGTCCTTTTATAAGCTCTGTTACAACACTTTCAGGCAGAGCACAAGAAACCGGTTGCAAGTTAATAGCCTGTACTTAATAGCCCAAGTCAAACATCTCACCCATTTGCAGAATCACTCAATTCACCAGCCTACATGAAAATCAGCAGCACTAAGTTTGGGGCTGAAGAAGCAAATAGAGAAGCTGCCATTTCCAAACAATCTTATGGATGCATTGAAAACATCTCAGACATAGAACCAAAGCTGATCTAGAAGCTCCAAAAATTTTGCATTTCAGAGTGACGAATCTACAGGCATCAGTAACCACAGTCAGTTAGAAGCAGCAGCAGAATTCTCAGAACCCAGTGAGGAGGAAGTAGTCAGAGGTAAATGAGCACCTTGAATGGACAACACCAGGTGAGTATGTGGTCTCCTGGGGTGGCTGCAACAACACAATGTCAAGGCTTTACTTCACAAGTTCATTCCCCAAATCCTGAGATTTCAGGAGCACATTCTTTCATTCATAGAAAGTTAACGTCTGTAAAGATTTCCTGAATTCCACAATCAATGATATCATCAAAATGGTGAATTAAAACCCAAGGCTCTCAGCCATGTATATTTTCAGCCTTATGGGAAGAAATAGGACAATAAAACTACTTTCTGCTGTTTCATACAGAAATGGGTTGACTCTCCAAAGAGTTTTATCAAGACTTTATGGGCTTAAAAAAATAATAAAAAGGAAATGGAAAAATTGTGAACCAGTCTCGCTTTACAATTTTTTTTTGAAGGATAGTAATTGGCTTCAAAATATGACTTACTTAATTGACATTTTTTTTTTTGCAGTACACGGGCCTCTCACTGTTGTGGCCTCTCCCGTTGTGGAGCACAGGCTCTGGACGCGCAGGCTCAGCGGCCATGGCTCACAGGCCCAGCCACTTCGGGGTATGTGGGATCTTCCTGGACCGGGGCACGAACCCGTGTCCCCTGCATCGGCAGGCAGACTCTCAACCACTGTGCCACCAGGGAAGCCCTTAATTGACATTTTTGAGTCGAAATGAACTTGATCAAAAATTATAAGAATCCTAGGAAAGTATCTTTGTGTAGTCATGAGTTAACGCAGCAGGCATGGGTGGCCCAATACTGCACATTGCCAAGGTCTTTGGGACTAGCCCTTGACCAGCTAGCTCCTAGAAGATGACCCTTTCACTGTCATAAACCATGACCATGAATATATCACCTTTTCTGAGTTCTGTGAGTCCTTCTAGCAAATCATTGAGCCTGAGGGTGGTCTTGGGTCCTTCCACACAATATTAATATGTGCTAACAACATTTATGGAATCAAAGAAAAATTTTACTTTTGGAGAAATGAAATGACTGGGGAACTAAGTTGGAGTTATTGTTTGAATCCTAAAGAAAAATGATTCAGACTAATAGAGCATTGTCCGTGTAAGTTGGAAGAAATTTTCGTCATAATTTTAAAGTACTTAACTTGAACAAAGTACTATTGCATTCTAAAGACCTTTATATTATTAAGAGAAATTTCAACATTACATTTTTCAGTGAAAGAAAAAGCCGAACCACTAGATTTAGAGAACGATTGCATCATTAAAGTAAAATTCAAAGGATCCTAATTCTATTAAGGACAAGAAAGGAGTTTCTGACCATTGGGGAAAAATGGTAGATCTCACTGCCATTCACAGCATCTGCCTGTGAACATTTCTTGTCAATGGTGATATTCATGAACTCGAAGAGACCATAATTGCAAGAACATAATCGGGAATTTTGTGGCCATTTCAAATACAGAATCTATTATAAAATGTTCGTGGAAGCAAGCTGATTTCTTATCAAAAATTTGAAAAGATGTTATTTGGAAGTTTTCTCCTAATTCAGTGGTTACTATTTTCCTAAATACTTTGTATTTTATTTCTTTTCATAATTATGTACTATCCAGAAAATGTAATTAGTATGTTCACCCCGTCCTATATACACATTCCCAAATCTTGAGTACACCCTGATGTGTCATATAAATACTGCCATTTTCTACATGTTCCACAATGTGAAAAGCATTGGGAAGCACTGAGTTAAAAGAGTTTGTTATTAAGAAATTCAAAATAATGGTGGCTTAAAAATATAGAATTGTATTTGCCCCCAGGTAACAATCCACATGTAAGCCATCCCGGGGATGGTGTGGTGGTTCCTTAGCTCTTCACCTGCACACATTCTCTCCAGCAAGAAGGTGAAAGAAGCTATCCTCTGTCTAGTTTCACATGTTTCTTTGTTAGTTCTTCCCTTACCCACCCTGCTTTTGGGCCAGGGAGCATCTCTCATCAGATTCAGTAGTCTTGGAGAAAGACAAACATCTCTGCTGATTACAAGCTGGGGATTTGGGCAGGTGTTAATGCTTCCTAAGCCCCAGTTTCCTCATCTGTAAAATAGAGTGAAGAAGAGCATCAACCTCAAAGGGCTGCCTTGAGAAGTAAATGAGGGATGCAGTAAAGCAGTCAGGACTGCGTCTGGCATCTAGCATGTGCTGATGGAGCTCTGGGCTTCTCTGCATCCTTGGTACCCAGCATGGAGCCCGGAACAGGTGGGCTTGCATCAGCATTGGTTGAGGTGCGCTGAATTGAATTAGACTCAGGGGAAGGACGTTAATTCTCCAGGGCATCAGGCCTGCCCTGTGTGTGTAGCTGGCTCTGGCAGCCACAGAAAGTCCTAGGTGAAGATTTTGAGGAACAAAGAGCTGGAAGGCAGGGTAATGTGCCCTGGAGGGCTAAGGATGTGGGCAGGGTGATGACAGCATCTGCTACACCGGATGATGCCATTTTTATGTTTTTCGAGAGAACGTAGGTCTGCGTAGACTGTAAATCTTGTCTGGGATGGGGAGGGGGAGGGGAAGGGTATTACCAGAAGTGAGCAGTGCCTGCAGAAGACAGTGACTATCCCTAGGCCTTAGGTGGAAGCCAGGCTGTGGTGGACTTCTGTTTTCCCCCCAAATCTATTCTCCACTTTTTCCATAGTCGTAAGAGTTTACCTGGGCAGATGGTCACCCTGCTAGGAATAACATTTCCCAGCCTCCCCTACGGCCAAGACGTGGTCCTCTGATTCTGTTCTGACCAGGGAAATGTGACAGAAAAGGTGTGGGCAACTTCTCCATTATTTGCTTAAAAGGAAATCGTTTTCCCTTCACTTCCTTTCTTTCCCCACTGCTGCAGGAATATGAATACAGACACGGCACGAACCCGGCCTTGACCACGCAGACGAGGATGACACCCTTGGGAAGGCAGAGTAAAAAGATGGAAGGAGCCTGGGTCCTTGGATGACCAGCCTGTCAGCCAGGACCACTCAACCGAATGCTGTTATGTAAGTGAGAGAGAAATATTTGTCTTAGCTAAGCTATTAGGGTGTCTGTCACGGAGGCTTGGCTTCCTGTCGGCCGGGGCAAGGTGGCCTTTGATTAAGGCAAGAGAGCACACCCTGGGCCTGTAGGAGTGGAGTGAGCATTCAGAACCCTTCACACACTGGCTGTGGAGGAGGCCTCTGAAGAACGCAGGTGTTCACACTGGAGAAGTGAGTTATGCCAGAGAGGGAGGCTGTGAGGCAAAATGCAGACCTGAGGCCAGCGCTTTCTAGAGAAGGTAAGAAAGGCAGGCTGGGCTCGCTGGAGAAGAAAGAGGACCTTCACGAATGAAAGCAGCGTTTCCCTTCTGCCTGGAGGAAAGGCCTGGGAGGGCTGTGGGGAGGATTCACTGCAGCTCTGCCCCACCCCCGTGCCCCCCTCCCACCCCGCCAAGCAGTGACAAGACTTAGCTTGGACTCTGAGTGGCTATGGGTACGGGAGCTGCCAACCAGAATGGGAAGCCAGGGTCTGACAGGGGATGAAAGGCAACGAGCAGAGCCATGACTTGGAGGCATTCAAAATTGAAAGTGACAGTTCCAAGTGGAAAAGTAGAGGGTGTTTTAGTTGGGATATGCATTCAGTGGAAGGAGAGCCCCAAAGCTACAAGAGCATCAGCCTAGATGGAATTTCCTTCTCTCAGCCCATATTCCAGGCACGAGCGAGCCGGGTCTGCTGTGGTACCCCTGGAGCCAGCGTCCAGCCTCCTTCCGAATTCTTGTCCCCTGCACTCGAGGTGTTCCAACTTTTACTCTCAACTTGGTTAAAGTGGAACCATATTTCCTGGAAGCCCTTTCCCTATAGAGTTCCGTGTGAGAGAGGGTCCAACGGAGGGATTGCTGTGAGGATTGGGGGGTGGAAGCACAGCGGCACCATTATTTTCTGAAGGGGGGACATGGTGACAGATGCAGACATGCTCGGTGGGGTCCAACTTGTCCTCTTAGCCACACTCAGTTCCTCTCCCCAAATGCCCACAGTGGCCCTGGGCACACCACCAGAGGCTTGGGCCCACTGACGTGTAGCTACCTGAGGCCCCAGCTCCCCACAGGCCTCTGCACAAGCCCCCCTCCCCAGCGGCCGGACATGCCCTGCTTCTCTGTTTCCCGGTAAGCTCCACGTTGTCCACTTTTGATCATTTTCTAGGAGGATTTGTTACTGACTTCTCTGATCCCCCTTCTCCGATCCCCCTTCTCCCTACTCCGGACCTTCACTTCCTCATCTCCCCCTACCGTTGTGCAAGGTCTCATTCCTGTAATAATCCCTCCTGCCCTCAGTGTAAACCAACTTGGTTCTCAGTTTCCCCACTGCTGGCTGGGGTTTTGTCTCTGTTAAGTTTGCTCAGTTTTCATTCATTCATCTAATTTCTTGCTTCCAAAATGTTTACTCCTGGGAGCTTCCCTGGTGGCGTAGTGGTTGGGAGTCCGCCTGCCGATGCAGGGGACACGGGTTCATGACCCAGTCCGGGAGGATCCCACATGCTGTGGAACAGCTGGCCCCATGAGCCATGGCCGCTGAGCCTGCGCGTCCGGAGCCTGTGTTCCGCAACGGGAAAGGCCACGACCGTGAGAAGCCCACGTACCGCAAAAACAAACAAAAAAACAAACAAAATGTTTACTCCTGTCATCTCTCCTGTTCTCCCCGCCTTTACATGGATTTATGTATTTTAAAAAATCATTTCTTGGTACTCCCTGGTGGCACAGTGGTTAAGAATCCACCTGCCAATGCAGAGAACACGGGTTCGAGCCCTGGTCCGGGAAGATCCCACATGCCGCAGAGCAGCTAAGCCCGTGCGCCACAACTACTGAGCCTGCGCTCTAGAGCCCGCGAGCCACAACTACTGAAGCCCATGCACCTAGAGCCCGTGCTCTGCAACAAGAGAAGCCACTGCAATGGGAAGCCCGCGCACCGCAACAAAGAGCAGCCCCCACTCGCCGCAGCTAGAGAGAAGCCGGTGCGCAGCAACGAAGACACAATGCAGCCAAAAATAAATCAATAAATTAAAACAAAAAGAACCCCCCCCCAATCTGTAGGTGCTATGCTTGGGGAAATCCAGGCAACAACAGAAACATGGGGGAGAAAGATGAACCCCAACTCAAGGGAAGGAGGCTGTCCAGATGAGTTACTTCGGGGACGTGAAGGCCAGGCTGAAATGTGACTTTAGTAAGACAAAGGGGATATTCCATCGGCGGTCTGTGTGAAGATCCAGATGTGAGAAAGAGAACAAATGGCATGTTCAGGGTACTGGAAAAGTCCAGTGTGGCTGGAGCATAGGGTGGGTCATGTGGCTAGAGGGGTAAACTGAGGCCAGTTTTTGCACAGCCTCATACATCAAAGTGCAGTTTTGACTTTATCCTGAAGGCAAAGGAGTATCACTGAAAAGAAAAAGTTCCTACCCTTATTTTTCCTTAGCTTCATTTTTCTCTCATATTTTACACACACACACACAAATGGCCTTAAATCCGTTCATGAACAAAGTGAGGGTATAACCATCTAATTCGCCAAATAACATCATTAAAGAAAGCTTAGCGCTCAAAGGAGGAAAATCCAACAAAACACATTCATGCTAAAACAATATATAGCCAGTAAGAAAGGATACAAACATGTGCACAGAGTGTCTCTTGAAAGATAAACAAGAAACTGGTATTAGTGGCTGTCTCGAGGAGGAAAACTAGGTGGCTGGGCATAGGTATGGGGGGGAAGGCTTTCACTGTGTAGTCCTTTTTACCTTTTGAATTTTGTACTGTTTACACAGTTATTAAAAATTAAGTAAAATGTAATTTTAGAATAAATAGCTCCAATCTGGTAAAAAAAAAAAAACCCAAAAAACAAAAAACAACAAATTTAAGTCAATAGTTGTAGGCTCTCTCCTGCCCCATTTCTCCAGCAGATAATCTACCAGAATGCCAGGCTAGGATATTAATGTGAAAGTGAAAAAAATAACTCAAAGTAGCCTTGGCTAGAAAACAATAAGCAAGATCTGGTGAGGGGTAGAATGAGGGGTGCCAAATGGAAAGAGGATTCAAAGTGAAACTTTACATGTGCTCTTGGGAGGGCATTTATGCTTTTCAGTCTTGGCTTCATCGTATGAAATACAGCAATAATGGCGGCATGTATATCAGAGGGCAGTAGTGGGAATTAAATATGCTGCATCCTGGTTATTAAAAGGCCAACAAGACTGTACCTGATAAAGGAACTGAGACACAGAAAGGTCAGGTAACCTCAGGGAGATTACAATCTGGTGTGGAGGAGACAGACAAGTAAGTAGTAGGCAATGTGAGCACCCTGTGAGAAGTGTCTCAAGGTAAGCGAGTGCACTACGGGAGGGACCTGCAGGAGGTGTGCTGCCTTAGGTTGGGCTCCCTAGGAACCAAGTCTGAGATGGGGTTCCTGGGTAATAATTGAGGAATGCTCTCAAGTGCACCCTGTAAGGGAATGAGGGAGGCAGGATAGGGCAGGAAGAAGCTGGACAAGAGGTGTGTTTAGTTTAGGGGTTTGCAAACTGGTCTTCAGACCAAATCTGTATTTCTGTAAAGAGTTGTACTGGAACACAGTCACACTTACTTTGTTTACGTATCACTTATGGTGGCTTTTGGGCTATGAAGATGGAGTTGAGGAGTTGTGACCGAGACGGTATAGCTCACGAAGTCTAAAATATTGACTATCTCTGGCCCTTTACAGAAAGGTTGCAATCCCTGATTTAGCTGAGTCTAGCCTCAGCCTGACCCCAGGGGGAGCTCTGGAGCACGAACAGCATCAAAGAATCGTCGCAGCTGAAGACAAGGTGAGCGGACTTTTGTGCATTTGCGCAGGGCAGACTTTGGGACCTCGTGCTTAGAAGGGCCCCAAAACTGGAGATAAGGAGAGAGGTCTAGGCTGGAAATACAAATTTGTGAGTTGTCAGGATACAGATGGTATTTAAAGCCTAGTATTTAAAGTCTGGTATTTAAAGCGTGAATGAGATCATCCAGAGAATGATTACAGGTGGAGAAGGGATCTTCTGAGCCTTGAGGCATACCGATGTTTAGAGGTCAGGAGGCGGAAAGGATCTAGGAAAGGAGATGCAGAAGGAGAGGCCTATGAAATAGGAGAAAAACTGAGAAAGTGGTTTCCTAGAAACCAAGTAAAGAACACATTTTAAGGAAGGAGTGACCAAGCTGTGACAAATACTGTTAGCGAAGTAGTAAGTTTAGGGGCAGGATGTGGGGACAGGATGGTTGCACCCAGAAGTCCACAGGGAGTCTGTGAGCTCAAGGTGGGTGAGAGGAGCTGCCCAAATATGCAAATACACACACACACACTCACATCACGCATATGCAGCCACACTGGTGTCTTTATCTGGGGCTTGTGAGTCTAGGCTGGTATAGAGACGAGGTGGGGGAAGGTAGAAGTTAATTTTTGACAAGAGCAGTTTCAGTGGAATTACCTGAGCAACAGCCTGACAGAATGAGTTCAAGAGAGGGGGAAGAAATTGGAGACAGCAAGCATAAATAACATTTTCTAGGAGTTGTGTTGAAAAGGGGCACAGAGAAATGGAGGGATAGCCAGAGAATTACGTACAGTCAAGGGAGGGGTTTTGTTTTAAGATGGGAGAAACTGCATCATGTTAGTGGAAGTGATCTAGGAGAGAGGGAAAATCGATGATGCAGGAGGGGAGAACTACTAGCGGGACATTCTTGAATTGATGAGAGGATATGACACTTGAAGCAAAGAGAAGAGGCTCATGGACAGTTTGTCCACAGCACAGAAGACAAGGCAGAGCTTGTATGCACAGACGAAAGTAGGTTGATGGATAGGGTGGTGGGAGCTCAAGGAAGTTCTCTTGATGGCTTCTATTTTCTCAATGAAATAGGAAGCGAGACCATCCGCTGAGAGAGAGTAGAGGTTTACAGAAGGAGAGGAAAGGGTAAAGTGGTCACCCAGTAGAGTGGCTAAGTGAGGGGCTAATTTTATATCTTCTACAGCCCCTTCGTTACTTCGACAAGTATGTTCTCAGTGTCTATCATGTCCCAGGCACTTTGATAAACACCAAATGTTTCTTGAAAGAAGTGTGGCTGTAAAACACCCGAAGCATGTTTTAGGTCTGGAGCTGAGTGCAGCTTGCAGAGCAGAAGTGGTGATTCAGACAGAAGAAGCCAGAAGCCTCTCTTTGGGGCCATTGCAGAAATCTAACTGGTTTCTTGGAATCCATTTGGTTGAGTCATTTTCCTGAAACACAAGTCTGATCATGTCACACCTTTTCTTTACATCCCTCAATGATGGTATACAAGAACTTGTGACAAACTGCTTCTAAGGAAGAAAACAGAACACTGGGATGCAGAGACTTACTTTTTAAGTATACACTTGTATAGTGTTTGGAGAAAAAAACATATATTCACTATTCAAAGCAAAACCAAGCCGCCTCCTCAAAAAACTTTCTATGGCTTTCCACTGCCCTTAGGGGGAAAGAAAACCCTTGGTCTATAATGCTCTGCGCAGTGTGGCCACGCCGTATTGATTTCTCTTCCTTTGGCTCTCTCCAATGCAGCGACACTGGCCTCCAAGTCGGCTGGGCGACTGAGGCTTTCACACAGGCTTTTCTTTCTGCTTCTCTCATTCTTACTCCCATTCAGATAAGGAAGGAGCCAGCGCCCAGCCGCCGTCTTGGCCTTCCCTGTAATAGAGGCGGAGAGTGACACTGTCAGCATCCCTTGGTTCAGAGGGCGCCGCGTGAGAGAGAGAGATGGGTTGGGGTCGCACCACCTTGCCCACAAGGTCGGACGGTTCAGGGACACGGTGTGATGGATCTCGCCTCTCCTAGAAGGCCTTTGCGGGGTGGGGGCTGGAGCCAGGCGATGTATTTGCCAGGTGTGAGTCAAAACATGGTCTCCTCCCCCTCAAAAGAGGAAACCTGAACCACTGGCTGTGACCAAGGCTACAAGGCAAAGACGCCATGACCTGCCCCGTCTCGTACCTCTTGCGTCTGCCGGGCACCAGCAGCGCTGGGAAATTGATCCGGAGAAGCAGGCAGCACTGCTAGCAGAGCACGCCGGCCTCGCGCCGGCGCACTCCGGACCCTGAGTCCGGCGCACTCAGGTCCCGCCCTGGGGCGGGCCCGCGCCCCCCCACCCCGCCCCCCGCCTCTGCCTGCGCATGCACTGGCTGCCGGGGGCTCAGCGTGAGCGTCACCCTCTCAGCTCTTAAGCCGACGGCAGGATTTAAAGCCGGCCTCAGGTAGGCTAACTCCAGGGATCCCGCGGGAGCTGTTCTTCCGTGCAGGAGTCGGAGGCAGGAGCAGAGCCCGGCGCGGGACAGCCCCACCGCCGGTGACAGACACAGCTCCCACCAATCAGGGGTGAGGTGGCCCGC
>NW_020172597.1:4872989-4892014 GCF_003031525.2 Neophocaena asiaeorientalis asiaeorientalis
CCATTCGGGCTGCCGCGGCCCTCGCCCCCCGGCGTTAAGGCACGGCCTTAGCTTCGTTGGAGGGGGATCAAGGTCCGAGCCACGCCCGCCGCGGTGGGGGATGGGCTCGGCGGCCTGGCTGCGGCCCCCTCCGGCGCGCCCGGACTTCGGCGGGCGGAGGGGGCCTGGGATCTCGCGGAGCCGGACGGCCTCCAGGTGCTGGGGAAAGGTCGGCTTCGGCCCACAGCTGGCCTCCTTACTTACCGGCCGCCCAGAACGAAGATGCTGCATTTTAAAGAAGTTCACTACGTGTGCGTGGCGCACTTACGTCCACACTCATTATAATTTTGAATCCTCAGCAGTTATGTGACACAGGCGATGCGGAGATTCTCAACCCCGTTTAACGGATGTGAGGACTTGGGCTTCAGGCGGCTTCTGTGACTTGACAGGTCCCAGTACACAAGTGGTGGAGCTGGAACTGGATCTCGGCATTTAATAACAACATCTTTGTTGTTGTGTCATCTTTGATGAATTCCTTTGATGCATCTTGATTTCTGTTACTTTTGTGCTTGAAAACCTTCCCATGTCTCTCATCACCTTCAGACTAAAGTTCGGATTGAGCACTCAAGTTGCCCCATGATTTGGACCCTTGCCTAAATTTCCTATTTATTTCCCACCATCTCCCCCTCACCCCCAGTCTCTTTCCTTGGCCCTCCCTCTGTGTTCTGTAGATAGCTGTACCTTCCTGCCCACTCTGTTCCCTTTCCCTTAAAGGCCGTTGCAAGTCTCAGGTCAACACAGCAGCAGCCATCTGGTTCCTCTCCTCCCTTCACTCCTCTCATCTTTCTCTGATGGGCCATGGTCCTTACCCTGGTCTTGCCACTGAAAGCTTTCTGCTCTCTCTTCTTTTCCATTTATACCTGTCACACATCATCCCTCTGCTTCCTACCATCACTGGATTACTCATTTATTTGTAAATGTTCTGTCTCTCTAAATGGACTGCAGCTTGAGCTGTGGGCCCAAATCTGAGTAATTTTTGTAGTCCCCGAAGTGTCTAGCACAGTAGCACTTACCTACAGGGTAGTCCATACATGGGGGTGACTGGGTCACATCAGCCTCTCCTGCCTGGCCTCTTGAGTACATTAGAATATTTATTGCAGGGCACTGTGGGGGACTGCAGGCATCTCCCCTAAAGAGAGGTGTTGTCTTCTTAGAGTAAAATTGGGGCCAATCAAATGCAAATGGATGAGATGAGTCTTCTATAGAAGTAACCCACTCTATAACCCACGCAGGATGGCTGAGGAATTTCTGGAACATCCAAAATTTAGTCAGTGAGTCCAGGGTGTGGTCTCAGGGATATGCCTGATTAGGATGTCTCTAAAATGTAGCCAGGTCTGACGTTCACATGTCAGTAAGGCACTGTTCAGCTGTGAAGTGACAGAGCAGTGTTTCCCCCAAATATTAGGGACTTGGGGTCAAACAAGTTTAGGGAAACTGCTGACTGTATATCCCTTTTGGGAGCTCACAGTGCACATTAGCTTATTAAAGGCTCCCAGAGGTCTTGCATTAAAGAAACCAGTTGAAAAAAAAAAAAAAAAGAAACCAGTTGACTGTTTCACCAGCATTTCTCTGATTTATTTGTCCATAGAGCCCTTTTTGGGTATCCCACATGCATTTTGACGAAACCGAGGAGCATGCTTTTGGGAGTGCTGCAACAGAGAATAGAAAGAGCGGGACCTGGGTGGGTCTTTTCCTTGCTGTCTGAGGGGGGAAGACATTGTGAGCATTCTCATCTCTATGCCAAGGATGTTTATTTCTGCCTTGGGGAGGAGCAGAGCGGAGCAGGGAGGTGGAATGCTTCAAGCAGAACTGCCCAGTTTCCTTGTTCCCTTCTTAGCTTATTTTTATTATAATTTGGCTTCACAAGAAGTGTTCCCAGAGGAGGAAAATGTCCCAGACCATATGCCAAAGCAAGCATTCTCTTCTCCTTGCGATTGTGTTTCTCATTTTGATCACATTTGGGTGTACTGACCAAATGCTATTTCTGAGCCTCCAGAACCGGGGCCAGTGATCAATTCTCCCTGGCGAGCCTGTCGCTGTCTGCCTGCTCACCTCTTGCCCCTGCTGTTCTTGCGTCCATCCATCTCTTTTATCTCTCATGAAGTCTGTTTCTTCCATTCCCTGCCACAACTGTCTGGCTCTTAGGATTTAATCTAATCTCCCCACTCTTTGAGTCCTCTGCCCATTATGTGCTCAGACTGGTTTATTGTCGGATGTCCGTTTCCTCCAATATATATAGTCTCTCTTCATGGCATACCTGGGAGAGATTGCTGGCAAGGAGCAAGTTATTACATTTCAGAGGAGAGCTACCTTTAATTAAAAGATCTTTAGTTTTAACTGCTACTCCTTTTAAATGTTGAAGTTCTTTTATGCGGTCTTCCATAACCTAGAGGAGCTGTGTTTTCTTGGCGATAAATTTTAGTTTAGCCAAAGACATTATCTCTTTCATGGGGAATTGGAGTGCTCATCCAAGTTTGAAATTTTTTTCTCCATGTAGGGAAAATAATGAAGCACCTGCCTGACAACCCAGTGTCTGGCGGCAGTGTCAGCCACCATTGGGGGCATAATGTTCTATCAACAGAGCTGCCTTTTTTTAAAAATTATGTTGGCTGTCAAGGTTGTTAGCTGTCAAAGTTTTAAACAAAAGCTGCATTATTTAATTAGCAGTTGTTTTTCAAGTCATACTTGACTAAAGCCATTGAGTGATCCAAGAAAACATTTGTTAGGATCCCATATAACAACCTTCCAAAGTCATGTGACAGATAGGGAAACCGAGGCTCCTAGAGGCTTCATAGCTGGTAAGTGGCAGAGCCAGGATTTGAACCCAGATCAGTTTGATTTGTTGAGGTATGTTTTTTCTTTTTCCCAGGTCAACAAGTAAAATGAAGTACATTCTAGTTACTGGTGGTGTCATATCAGGAATTGGAAAAGGAATCATCGCCAGCAGTGTGGGTACAATACTCAAGTCATGTGGTTTACATGTAACCTCCATTAAAATTGACCCGTATATTAACATTGATGCAGGAACATTCTCTCCTTATGAGCATGGTAAGCAAAATGCATTTCTTTTTTCTTATTTAAAAATAATTATGTAATATGCGAGAGAAAATCTCAGCCCCTGGAAATTGTGTGTATTTTGCATTCCATGACCTCCACTTCCTGCCTTCTGAGAGGGGTCCTTAGCATAGCAGAGTGATGCTTTTCTCAGTTGGACAGAGAAGAAGCAGAAATCTTAATAGGCAATGGAGTGATTAGAGTTCAGTGGTTTCTGTAATAGGAATGATATTTTAGGTAGCTGAATGAAAGTTTGTCTCTTCTCTTGAAGAAAGATATCTGGTGACACAGTAACTTTCTTCAGATATTTGAGAAGAGGGATTATGTTTATACTTTGTGGCCCCAATCTTTAGGAATAGGATGGGTGGATAGAAGTTGTAAGGCCATGGATTTTGGCGCAGTGTAAGATCTTTATAATAGTAAGTGCTCTCCAAAAGTGGGGTGAAGATTTTGTGAGTTCCCTTTGGTAGAGGTGTTCAGACAGAGGCCAAAGGACCACTTGTAGGGATTCAGGCAACGGATAGATGTTGAATTTCGATGATCTGTATGCTTGAGATTCTGTTTTGCTAACAGAGTTTGGATAGTAAAAACAAGCATCCTTCGAGGTGAGTGAAAAGGAGAAACCGTTAAGGTGGGGTAGGAAAACAGCACTCTACTTCCTTGTTATTGCTGATTACTACCAACTGTGTGATGAGTAACTGTGTCTGAATCGCCTAAGAGTAATTTCTTAAAATTGGGGGTAGATGTACTATTGAGACATGTTAAAAAATACTTCTCAAGTATTTTATTTATTTGTTTGTTTGTTTGTTTCTTTATTTTTGGCTGTGTTGGGTCCTCGTTGCTGTGCACGGGCTTCCTCTAGTTGCAGTGAGCGGGGGCTACTCTTCGTTGCGGTGCGCGGGCTTCTCGTGGTGGCTTCCCTTGTTGCGGAGCACAGGCTCTAGGTGTGTGGGCTTCAGTAGTTGTGGCACGTGGGCTCAGTAGCTGTGGTTCGTGGGCTCTAGAGCTCAGGCTCAGCAGTTGTGGCGCACGGGCTTAGTTGCTCCACGGCATGTGGGATCTTCCTGGACCAGGGCTCGAACCCACATCCCCTGCCTTGGCAGGCGGATTCTTAACCGCTGCGCCACCAGGGAAGTCCCTCAAGTTTTTAAATTGTTTTCATACTCCTACTTTCTAATGTGAGGTAAAAATCTATGAGTGTCATCAGAGCAAAAATCTTTATGTAATAAATAGTGTCAGGAAGGATGGAAAAAATTGGAGCAATATTTCAGCATTCCTGAGAGCAGAGGATGAGGGAAAAACAAGACCATTTTTACTTTCCTATTTTGGGGATTGTCTCCCATTGTGATGGTAGGAAGGCCCCGTTTGGGGCAGAATTTCTAGAATGACATTTCAAGGAATGATTGTTAAACAAAGGAATAGGAGGAAACTTGAGCAATTTCACACCTTTGTTTTGGACTAAAGTGTGGCCCAGAAGCCGGTTTTTATAATCAACACGACTGTAACATATATACCTTGTTTAAGTTTTTGGATCAAATCCTACTTTTATCACATTCAAACCTTTCTCTGCTCAGGTAGGAGACTTGAGACAAAAGTTCTTTTTCTTTAGGTGGCGGATGCCATACCATGTAAAGTTCCCTGTGTCTTGCTTGGCTGTAGTTTCCTTCTATTCATTCCATGCTGTTTCATGACAGAATCTTCTAATTCAGACTGAGTTTGGCGATAAACTGGAAGTATGGAGTAAACCTTTTGCAGAATGATTGGCGATTTTTCTTTCTTGTCATATTTACTTTTCTGGAAATAAATTTCCCTGCTTCCTGTCAAGTTTATGCAGACTTGGTTCTTTTCAAGTGTTTATATTTGGGAACTCAAGTTGTGCCATGGTATTTGTATCTTTCACCCACCCTAACCATTATCACTGTTCACTGCAGGTGAGGTTTTTGTGCTGGATGATGGTGGGGAAGTAGACCTTGACCTGGGTAACTATGAACGTTTCCTTGACATCCGCCTCACCAAGGACAATAATCTGACTACTGGAAAGATCTATCAGTACGTCATTAACAAGGAACGCAAAGGAGATTACTTGGGGAAAACCGTCCAAGGTAATACTGGATTTGCCTTCAAGGTTTAAAAGTCTTAGCCAGTTTAATTTCTTTTGTGTATAAAGATGTGCCTTTTATGCAGTTTCATCATGAAAGTATCAAGGTATTGTTACTGAACTATGTCTTCAGTTGAAAATTCAGAGTTGCATGGCTGTTTAACTTGAGTAGGCTCCCGCCTCTCTGTGAATGGCATTGAAGCTGACAGTCCAGCTTCATGATTTGGGTAATGAGACAGGCGTTAATACCCGTGGATGAAGATGGCCTGGAGCCTCAAGTGTGTGTTATTGAGGTTTGTTGAGTCTGTTTGGAGCTCCGTGGTACCTGCGCATGTGACCAGGTGTACATTTTCTCCTCCTTAGTCACCCACCAGCAACTGATAAGCCAGTTGCCTGTGAAACCCTTGACCCTCCTAAGGGCAGCGTGGCAGGTAAGGGCACAGTCACCATCACGTGGAGTGGCCGCACCATCGAAAGCAATACTTCGTTCACGCAGTTCTCCTTTTTCAGCATTTATACATTTGCTTAGTATGAATTGTACCGATAAGAGTGGCATGACGCATTCTCGTCTGTCTCTTGAGAAAGTCAGGTGACCCGACCTTCAGCTTTCCTCTGGCAGGAATGTTCATCCCTCTGAATGAGCATTTTTTGGTTTTAGTTTCTGTTGTTTTTCCACAGTGATGAGTGTGAAGTGATGACAGCAGCTAGGTGAGGGCGGTCAGCCAGACGGTGTATGTCGTGCATCTGGGACGTTCTGTGTATAGACAGGGAGAAGGAAAAGGACTCCCATTGTGTCCATTGGCCTTTGGGCTGGTCATGGGTTAGAGGGAGTCTGAGAAGCAGGTCTCTGGGTCCTCCTGAGCTTTCACCAGCGCAGCGTCTGTCTGTCTGCTGGGTGGAGGTTTTGCACAGCGATCATTTGAGGCTAGCGCTGCTTTTCAAAAGTGGGTGTTGGAAGGCCTCAGGTCTAGTATGATGGCATAAGTCCAGATTTGGGGGCTTGCTGAAGAGTGGCTCTCATCTGAGTTATGAGAATAAATCTGCTTTTGACTTTGGACTTTATTGGACTGAAGGCTGAGGGTCACGCTGACAGCTGTCTCTCCCCTGGGGCCACCCTGGCTGGATTCTGGGCTAGGGGGTCATGTGTAGGTCTTAGCTCTGCCACTTAACCAGCTTTGTGAACATGGGCAGATTACTTCCCCTCTTTGAGGTCTAATTTCCTTTTCTGTGAAATGGGGATAATAACAGTACCTACCTATCCGGGTTGCTGGGAGAATTAAAGGAGCTCAGTCAGTCGAGTGTTTCTCTTGAGTTCCCAACACACAGAACGGGATCAATTAGGAGTTGCAGTGATCTTGATCATACAGTTTGCTGTTCTAGGCTTCTAGTGTATTAATTCATTTATTCACTCATCAGCGATTTCTTGATGCCCAGTGTGGTCAGACCCTTGCTGATACTGGGAGTGCATGATGAACAAGCCCAGTGAGGCCGTTGTCCTCATGGAGGTTACCTTCTGGGAGAGAAAAAACCAAACTGGTGAAGTGAGTTGTCTGATAGGAGCTGAGAAGGAACTAAATAGAGTGAGGAGAGAGAGAGAGAGAGAGAGAGAGGGAGAGTGGTGTGGAAGGCAGTCTGGACAGGTGGTCAGGGAAAGCCTCCAAGAGAGGGCGTTTGAGCTGGGAGGCCAGCCCTGGGAAGAGCAGAAGGGGTGCTCGGCACGGACCCAGGGCCCTGGCTGCAAGGGGGCTGGTCAGGGACCAGGAGGGAGATTTCCTGCACTGAGACCAAGGGGCAGGTGGGAGAGGTGGGCTGCAGCCAGCTTCCACGGGGCCCCGTGAAGGGCCACGGCATAGAGGTTGCATTTTACTCAGAGCCGTGGGAGGCCATTCGGGAGTTTAAGCCTGGGAGTGGTGAACCCTGAGTTGCATTTTAAAAGACCACTTTGGCTGCTGTGTGTGGAACAGGTAATATCCTGTGCTTGAGGCACTGCCGGTTCTGTACATAGCAAGTTAAACAGCAGCCTCTGCCCCTTAGGAGCTGGTCTTCTGAGCCCCACGACTGTGGTTTAAAAAACGCTGAGCCATGGCTGGGGTTGATGAGAACCATCACGCAGGGGCCCTGCTCAGCATCTCACCAGTGCTCTATCGCTACATTTCCATGACTTCAGGAAGTAGAAGCTCTTACCTCCAGTTAACGGATAGGGAGATCGAACTTATGAATAGTTAGGTAATTTGCCCAGAGACCCACACCTGACGAGTGGTGGAACTGAGACTTGAATCCAGGCATTCTGGCCCCAGATGCTGTGCTCCCGACCACTCTGCTGCACTTCCCTGTCTCTGCAGTAGATTATCTACCCTTGGGTAAACTGGAAATGTAATGGAACAGGGTCCTGGTGCTCTCTTGTCCTTGAAAAAGGGTGTGATATGCTCCCTCCCTCAGCACCCCCCCCCACCCCCACCCCCAGCCGTAAGCAGTAGGAGTGGCCAGGGTAGATTCTGCTTTGAGGCCACTGCTCTGGGGTGGCTCATGTCACCCCTCGAGTCCCTACTCTCCTGTGGGGCTTCTAGTCACAACCAGGAAATCTGGAAGGGAGGCCGGGGGTAGTGTGATTTGTTAAGGGCATTTGAGAGGGGTCTCGAAAATATTGTTACGACCCACTGCTACTCTGCGGTTTGTTGTCACAAAGGGTGTGTCTGCCTCAATTGATGTGGATGGGACGGGATGGGACGTGTAGGTCACGTATGTCCTTTCTCTTCCTCAGTCGTCCCGCACATCACAGATGCAATCCAGGAGTGGGTAATGAGACAGGCGTTAATACCCGTGGATGAAGATGGCCTGGAGCCTCAAGTGTGTGTTATTGAGGTTTGTTGAGTCTGTTTGGAGCTCCGTGGTACCTGCGCATGTGACCAGGTGTACATTTTCTCCTCCTTAGTCACCCACCAGCAACTGATAAGCCAGTTGCCTGTGAAACCCTTGACCCTCCTAAGGGCAGCGTGGCAGGTAAGGGCACAGTCACCATCACGTAGAGTGGCTGCACCATCGAAAGCAATACTTCGTTCACGCAGATCATAAGAGTGGCATGACGCATTCTCGTCTGTCTCTTGAGAAAGTCAGGTGACCCGACCTTCAGCTTTCCTCTGGCAGGAATGTTCATCCCTCTGAATGAGCCTGTTTCGGTTTTAGTTTCTGTACTCCTGCTTTGCTGATCCTAGCTGTTGGATCTCCGTGTTCCTGTGAAAACAGGAGACTCAAAAGTTCCAGCAGTTGGTTTATAACTGCTTTTTAATATAGAAGTTATTTATGGCTAAGTAGATAAGATTTTGATTTCTTTGCTTTGTGACTCTTCATACAAATAAAATTCCTAGTGCGTCTTTCACCTGACCGTTTTCTTGAAATGATGTGGAAAGATCCATGATAACCTTGGGGAATGTTGAACCTATCATAAAAAGTAATCTTTTAGCACAAAGAAAAACGTCCAGTGTCAGTATGTTAAATGACATTTTATAGGCGCAGGGAGTCTGCGTTACACTGTTACTGATCGTTGAATTGAGATGACATAGACACCTGAATCACAAAAGGAAGGTTTAGTGCTTAACCTCTAAATTAACTTTGTTCTTCTAGCTTGGTGGGACAGTAGGAGATATAGAAAGCATGCCCTTTATTGAGGCCTTCCGTCAATTCCAGTTCAAGGTCAAAAGAGAGAACTTCTGTAACATTCATGTCAGTCTCGTTCCTCAGGTAAGGCATTCAGAGCTTTACTTTGGGGGATGGAGAGGAGGGAGGAGAGGATGGTTTTCATTCCTTATCTGTTTCAAATATTTGAGGTGCAGGAAGCAGGGAATAAAACACTTCTTTGTGAATTTTAAATTATTATAATCATACTTTTGGAAAAGATCAAATGGAAAACATTTGGAAAATTAATCAGGGAAATTACAGTTAAAGACAGTGGGTTGCATGTGTCCATTTGTCTTTAATACGTGATGAAACTCCACTACAACTGGAGTAGAGGGAATTTCTTTTTAAGGCAAAAATTCACAAAGATAAAATACTCTGAATGGAGTCAGTAGTGACAAAAATTAGGCAGGCAGAAAGCAGATGGCCATGTAGAAATGGACTGAGCAGACCTGGGAGAGCTGGATTCTAAGCCTGCAGCGGAGAAAGCAGGGAAGCAACCCTGCTTGCCCTGCAGAACCCCAAAGACTCAGGAATGGGCAGCACTGGGCACCTCTGGGGCTGGGGGTGGGACTCCTTATAACTGCCGTTTCAGAAGCACTTAGACCCTGGCATCCCCTTCCCTGTTATGCACAATTGGGCATCAGTCCCTCTCCCATCTTGGCAGAGAATGTAGGCTTTTTCTGGATGAGCAGGCACTAGGGACAGTGTGATTTCTGCTACTTGATTTGCAGAATCATCACAGCCAGGCGGGGACCGTCTACGTAGGAGATTGTAAGATTCTTCTTGGGGTATGCAACTAACCCAGGAGAAAACACACTGCCCTCAGAGGCTCCTCAGTGAAAACAGACCAGCCAGATTCCCGCAGTGAGGACCCTGGTGGACAAGGTCACCCACTCAGAGAACTTCCGATTAGCTTTTAGAGTGAGCCGGCAGCCGGTGATCACCAGACATTTGGAGAAAGCGTTTAGCGTGCAAGAGACCAGAACAACAGAAAAAACAGAGGAAATTGAGGCTCTGCAGGGAGTAGGAAAAGGAAACCTTAGATAAAGAAAACAAAGCAACATATCATTAATATCCTCAGAATTAAGAGGAGATAAACTGCATCTGTTAAACAAGAGCTGGATACCTTAAGAAGAGAACATTCAGAGAATAGATAAGAATTCTTGGAAATTAAAAATTGGATAGCAGGAATGAAAAAGAAGTTTAAGGAAATACCCAGGAAGTAGAGAAGAAAGGTCAAGAGAGAGAAAATAGGAGAGAAAAGGCAAGAGAATTAGAGGCTGGTCTAGGAGTTCTGATCCAAATAATGGGATTTTCAAAAAAATAATAGAAATGGAGAGGGAAGTGTGATGTGAACCAGAGGTCAACAGACAGGCCAAATCAGCCCACCCACTGTTTTTGAAAATAAAACAGCTATGCCCATTTGTATTAAAACATTAATAAGAACCTACTGTATAGCACAGGGAACTCTACTCAATACTCTAATGACCTATATGGGAAAAGAATCTAAAAAAGAGTGGATATATATATATATGCATAACTGTTTCACTTTGCTGTACAGCAGAAACTAACAACATTATAATCAACTATACTCCAATAAAAATTAATTAAAAAAAAATCGGAGTTGGGTAGTTGTGACAGAGACTGTGGCCCACAAAACCTAAAATACTTATTGTCTGGCCCTTTATAGAAAAAGTTTTCTGATTCCTGATCTAAATAATTGAAGGAAATTTCCAGATAGGAGTTCCTAGATTGGAAGGGCCCACTGAACGCTCAGCCTATTAAATGAAAAATGACCCCCACCAAGGCACATTGTTGTGAAATTTTGGAATAATGGGGCAGAAATTCTAAAAAAAACTAAAGAAAAAAACCAAGAGTCATTATGGCATTAGACTTCAACAGCAATCCTGAAAGCTAAAAGATAGTGAAGCTGTTTCCTTAAAAATTCTTAGGGAAAATGACTTCTAACTTAGAATTCTGTACCCAACAAATGTATCTTTAAGTGTGAGAGGAGAATAAAGATAATTTAGTACATAGAAACTCAGCATATCAACAAAAAAAAACCAACCAAGGAAAACAAATAATTGGGCCAGAAAGGAAAAGTTATGGCACGTGGTTTTCATGGTACACAGTATGTAAATACTCAAAAGTATGTAAACACTGAAGAGGGATCATGAAATAGGGGTTGCATACACAGGGCAGGTGCGTGTAATGGGTGCAGGGGAATGAAAAGAGTGGATTCCTTACCCAACAGGAAGTCAATAGAAAATGCCTCAAACTGAATGTCAAAGAAGTAGCAGTAAAGCATACTAGGAGGATCATCCAAGAGTGGGAAAGTGAAGGACCTACGGTATAGCACAGGGAACTACCTTCAATATCTTGTAATAACCTATAATGGAAAAGAATCTGAAAAAGATATATATATATATATATATATCACTTTGCTGTACACCTGAAACTAACATAACATTGGCAATCAGCTGTACTTCAAATAAAAAAAAAAGTGAAAGAGTGGCTATCTCTAGGGTTTGGAAAAGGGAAAGGGTAGATAGGGCTGCTACTACTGCTTTTAGGACAAACCATACAGAACTACTTGACTCTCAAATATATGCATGTGTAACTTTGACAAAAATAAAAAATAAACTAGGTAAATGGTCAAATTATCCATTTCCATATTATGAAAAGAGGTTCGGGGAAAAGTCACAGCTGAAAATTCCTTTTCATAGAGAAATTAACTTTTTTTTCCTTCTGCAAAATAGCCAAGTTCAACAGGGGAACAGAAGACTAAACCCACCCAGAACAGTGTTCGGGAACTCAGAGGGCTTGGGCTTTCCCCAGATCTGGTAAGATTTCCTGGTTACCTCGTTTCAGAGTGATCTTATCTGTCTAATTAAGATCACGCCTCCACGGCAGCCAAAACCTTTTCTTGGCCCCCATTTAGTTAGCCGAGACGATGATGGAGAAGTAGGGTTAGTGCTGAGTGAACTGGGTTGTGGTTTGCAAAGATTTTCTTACCTGGTGTGTGTGAGGTCCTGTCTTCTCCTCCCAGCCAATCATTCATTCTCCTGTCCCTCCTACCCAAGAACATCGGTTGAGGAAAACTCCAGTTGGCTCATTAATCTGTCTGTCCTGCCACTCTCTCATGTTTCTCCAACTTGGGATTTAGGAATTTCAGTTTTGAAAACAAGTAACATTTTTACAGTTTATGTGCATTGTGCCAGGAGTTAACATTTTCATCCAGCTTGACAATGTGGTGTCTACTTTAATTTCAGTCACGAGAAAAAACCCAATTTTGTAACCCCTTGTGTCCATCCAAATGTCTAGGTTGTGTGCAGGTGCTCAAATCCTCTCGACACGTCAGTGAAAGAGAAAATATCAATGTTCTGCCATGTTGAACCTGAACAAGTAAGTAGAAATCCCGTCTTCACATAACTTATTTTTTGCTGCTAATTATCCTAATGTCTCTTAGCCAGTTTCATGAGCCTTGTTGGTATTTCATAATTTGAGACAGTAGACTGTTCTGTAGAAGAACTGACACCCACCGGCCCTGTGATTCTCCATCACCTTATTTTCTGTGGTTCCCCGAACATCTTTTACCTCTCCTGTCTGTCCCCGCTCCTCGTACTGTTTGCTCCAGCCATGCGGAGTGGGTGTTCCCCTGTCCCTGTAGTAGGCCTGGCAATCTCCTATTCATTTTCATCCTTTGGGGCCCAGCTAGGACACAGTATTGTCTGAGTAGCTTTACTTTCCAAACCTCCTCAAACCTCAGGATTAATCTTCTCTGAGTGACTTGTGTGTCTCACAGGTCCTGGTGGTAAGCCTGTCATACTGCCCCTTAGTGTGTAAGTGTTCCTGTGTGTCTGTGTGTTCGTCCGTGTTTGTCTCTCCTCATAGACTGAGCTTCTTGAGGGCAAGGATCACTTTATTCAACTTTATATTCCTGTTGCCTGCTGTCTAAGGTGTTGTAGGCCCTAAACATATAGTCTTTTTTGTTATTTGTGCTAATGGAGGTTACCTATGGTACAGGAAATTCAACATTTTGGAACCTGTGATATTTCTTAAGTGTGGTGCGTGTAATGGAAATTCCAGTGGTGGTAAGTTGGGATTGTGGCTTTGATCAAGTTTGGCTGAAGGAGAGTAGAAGGGAAGTTGAGGTCAAGGAACGTATGATTAGGTTATGGATGGTTTGTTCTACTGCTAGGTTATTTGAGGATCAGGAGACTAAGCGGGGAGCCCACCTGGCCTAGAGAGGAGTGGATGAGGGAGCAGGGTTAAAATAAGAGAAATCCGGGCTTCTCTGGTGGCGCAGTGGTTGAGAGTCCGCCTGCCGATGCAGGGGACACAGGTTCGTGCCCCGGTCCGGGAAGATCGCACATGCCGCGGAGCGGTTAGGCCTGTGAGCCATGGTCGCTGGGCCTGCACGTCTGGAGCCTGTGCTCTGCAATGGGAGAGGCCACAACAGTGAGAGGCCGGCGTACCGCAAAAAAAAAAAAAAAAAAAAGATCTAAAAAAAAAGAAAACCCAGTACAATTAAAGTCATTGCCCTGGCATTAAAGTGAATAGAGCAAGAGGAAAGCCTTTGACTATTAGAAGCAGCTGTCCTCTCCATCTCCACGATGGCTCAAGCTTCAGGGTGTGAGGGTAGCCTGACACCTGAGATCAGTGTTCCTGGACACGATGCCTGAGCCAGGAGCCCATCAAAGGGCTTCTGCTTCGTACTAAGTACATGGAACATCAGAGTACTCTCATTGTTATGAACAGCCTTTTTTCATGCACTTCAGTTATTTTAGATATTTCTGTCCCAGCAAGTGAAGGTGATTCAATTCTATAATAGAATAGGTTATCATTAAAATTAGTTACTATTAAAAAATGTGACAGTTGTTTCTATATTTAAATTGGAACTTCACATCTTTTGCCTATTTTTAATTGGGTTGCTTATCCCATTGAGTGATAGGAGTTCTTTATATATTCTCAGTGCAAGTCTTTTATCAGATATATGATTTGCACACTTTTTTCTCCCAGCTTGTGGTTTGTCTTTTCATTTTCTTTTGTTTTTTTTTTTTGTCTTTTCTTTTTTTAATTGAAGTATAGTTGATTTATAATGTCGTGCTAATTTCAGGTGTATGTCTTTTCATTTTCTTAATGGTGTCTTTGGGAGCATAAAAGCTTTTACATTTTGATGAACTCCCAGTTTATTCATTTTTTTCTTTATAGGTTGTGCTTATGGTATCATATCTAAGAACTCTACTTAACCAAGGTCATGAAGATTTTCTTCTGAAGTTTGATAATTTTAGGGCTTAACACATAGGTCTAGGATTCATTATGAGTTAATTTTTATGGATAGTAACTTTTCAGTAAAATTTGCAATTCATCTTTTTGCATGTATAGATATCTAGCTCTTCCAGCTCCATGTGTTGAAAGAACTTTCGATAATATTCTACAATTTTCTTTTTAAAGGTGGTTTTTAGGCTTATATATCTTTGTGAATTGTGTTTTAAATTTATTTATAGGTATTCATAATTTTTGTTACTATGTGAATGGTGTATTTTTAAAAATTATATTTCCTGATTAAATAAGACCCATGTATAGGAAACCCTGCTGACTTCTGCCCATTGATCTCAAGCTTAGCAACCTTACTAAAATTGTTAGTTCTGAGTTAAAAAATTTTTTTTTTACTTTTAATTTTTTTGGCTGTGTTGGGTCTTCGCTGCTGTGCGCAAGCTTTCTCCAGTTGTGTCGAGCGGGCTTGTCACTGCGATGGCTTCTCTTGTTGCCAAGCATGGGCTCTAGGCCCGCGGGCTTCAATAGTTGTGGCTCACGGGCTCTAGAGCGCAGGCTCAGTAGTTGTAGTGCACAGGCTTAGTTGCTCTGTGGCATGTGGGATCTTCCTGGACCAGGGCTTAAACCCGTGTCCCCTCCATTGGCAGGCAGATTCTTAACCACTATGCCACCAGGGAAGCCCCGTTAGTTCTGATTTTTTGCCTGTAAATTCCCGTGGTTTTTATGGGTGAGCAGTTATATCATATGCAATTAGTGGCAATTTTTTCTTATTTTCCAATTCATGTACATTTTTTTCTTATCTAATTGTAATAGCTAATATCTCTAGTACACTGTTGAATAGAAGTAGGGATTAGTGACCAGTGTTGCCTTGTTTCAGACTTTAAATATTAAGCATTAATATTAAATATCAAACCAAATGATGTTTGCTGTGGGGTTTTTATATTTTCACATTTTCTCTAACACTCCTAATTTACCAGGAATTGTTATTATGAATTGGTTTTGAATTTTTATTAAATCTGCTTCCACTGAGGTGATTTCCCCCCCCACTTTAATCTATTCATGTAGTGAATTCCACTGTTAAATGTAAGTGGTGTGGGGTGCAGCATGGGCTTTTGAATTTTTAGAAGCTCTCCCAGGTGATGCCAATGACAGCCAATTTTGAGAACCATTGTTCTTGGGACAGTTCCTACTTGGACATGATTTTTTTTTTAACTAATTTGTGGTTTGGTTTATGAACTTTTTTTTTTTTTAAGGATTTTTGCATCCATGTTCATAGGAGATTAGCCACTATGTATTCTATTCGTCTTGAGTCAGTTTGGTAATTTATATTTTTTAGAAAGTTGTCGTTTTCTTTGTTTTCAAATTTAAAACAGTTATTTTCCCAAGGTCCTAAGAGCTGGTAGGAGTCCGTCAGCCCAGTTAGTTTTTGTTTGTTTTAATTAACTAACCTTTGCTCATTTAGAAACAGGTGATCTGTGTCCACGATGTCTCGTCCATCTACCGAGTCCCCTTGTTGTTAGAAGAGCAGGGGGTTGTAGATTATTTTCTCCGGAGACTTGACCTTCCTATTGAGAGGCAGCCACGGAAAATGCTGATGAAGTGGAAAGAGATGGCTGACAGGTTTGCTTCATAATAAGGAGCTGGGAGTTCGAGCCTTTCTTTTTTGTTTGTAGGAGCTCAGGGAATTCAGCTCTTTCTTGCTTGTGCTATCAACTCACACTAGAAAAGGCCTTCATGGTAAGGGGTGTAAAGAAAGGATCTTAGCCCTCATGTAGCTGCATCATGGATGAGGAAGTCCCAGTAGAGCTGGCCCGGGTCCCGGGTCTCAGGGAGTTCAGATCACACAGCTATCACCCTTGTGTCCCACGCAAGCAGGCCTCCTTGCGGTGGGTTGGCACTGGTATCCGAGGCCCACGTGGGTGGCTGGATGTGGCTGGAGCACTCCTGGCTGCTCCCAAATATCTGAGCTGTGTTTGGGAACACGCTGCTCACCCCATACTACAGAAGGATCGACAAGGGGGTCTGGTCTTTTCCTACTGCTGCTGTCAAAGCTCATCAGATTGAGAGCTGTCCCCACTCTGCTTGCCTCCTCGCCCTGCCTGTGATGCTTGCACAGCACCTCACAGATCTTCACACAGCGCCTCGGAGCACTGGGCGTGTGGTGTCGTAGCTGCCGAGTCAGCTGGATGGCACTAACAAGCATTTGTAGAGGGAGCACGCGTGCTGTTGTTCAGCGATACTTATTTTCATTTTGACATTTTCCCTTTCAGTCTGTGTCCATTTGCTTGTATATCATTATGCAGCCACAGTTTTATTTTTGTGTTACTAATTATACTTTATAATGAAAAATTTTAATGAGTATGGACTCTTGTGTGGATGCCCCATAATTTGACTGTTCCCTTCATCACATTAACTCTTGTGAATTGTCTGTGTTTGTTAATTTTTTAACTTAAAAAAAAAAAAAGAAAACCAAATTTGGAACGGATTTTGAAGCTATCTCTTTGTAACAGGTTCCAAAATCCTACTTTCTTTACAAAGCCTGCCACGTTGATCTGAAAATTGCTTCCTCTTTACTGTTCAGTACATAGAACACAGACAGTAGTTGCTCCTATCATATTTTTCCCAGACATGTTTTTCTGCTCTTTAAAAGGTGATTTTGACCTCATGGGGGTATGTACATTCTGAGTGATTTGGTGTCTCTTGACCTTTGTGTGATAGATATGATCGCCTGCTGGAGACCTGCTCTATTGCCCTCGTGGGCAAATACACGAAGTTCTCAGACTCGTACGCCTCCGTCATTAAAGCTCTGGAGCATTCTGCACTGGCCATAAACCACAAATTGGAAATCAAGGTGAGGAGGTGTCGCACAGGTACAGGGAGGCCGTCTCTACTCTCATAGGTGCTGCGTGCACACCTGCTTTATATTATTGGAGCTTAGCATTTCTTTTTTAGGAGTCAAAAGGATTTGTGGTTGGCTCCTGGCTGGGAGAGAAGAGCCGAGCATTTTCAGGAAATAAGAGAAGATGTAGTCAGAGTAGGATCCAAGAGAGTGAATCCTTGGATCTGAATGTCAGGTGACCCTGGGAATGGGGAGTCCTGGTGGCTAAGCATGCTGCACAATTGCTGGCACCTGTGCCAGTGTCCACCCCGTGGAGCTGGGAGGTTTCTCAGGAACAAGTGTCCAGTCACCCAGCCGAGGCCGGGAAAACGGGCAGCGCCTGGTGAACGGTAGTCACTGAGAAGAAGCTGAGCTGCTGGCATGTCAGGCTGGAGGCAGTGGAGTGTCGAGGTTCAGGGCAGGGGTTCCAGAGCCAGGCGGCCAGGCCTCCGAGGCTGTGTGATGCTGGGCAAGCTGCTTAGCCCTCTTTGGGCCTCAGTTTTCCCATCTTTAAAAAGGGTTGTCACAGGGCTCTTATGATAAGAATTGAATGAGTTCATATAAAGTGCTTAGAACTGTACCTGGCAGGGAGGAAGTACCATATGTGTCAGCTCTTCTACTTGTCCCTTTATACCTTTTTCCCAGCAAGGTAGCTCCCTGATGGAGCTTATTAGGAAGAGATGGAAATTAGAAGTGAAGTTGGAGCTCAGTGCTGAGGGGTATTGACTGGGGGGGGGAGGGGGCAGAGCTGATGGCCCCGAGCAGCTGCCCTCGCTGTTGGCACCGGGGTTGGCCTTCAACTTTCCAGGGGCTTCTCGGCATGAAAACGTGGCTTGCTTTATGCTGGTGAACAGGTGCCGAGAGGATGAGCTGTTATATGTGTTTTAAGAATCGTGGGATCTCATTAACCCTGCCCTGACTTATTTTTTTGCTAGTTCTTTCGATCATTCATTTATTTTATCTCCTTGGAGGTAGCCTGTGCCGATCATGTGTTAGATGGTGGTGGCCGAGAGGGGAATCCGAGTCAGTGAGGTCTCTCAGGTGTGAAGGGAGCAGGCAGAAGAGGGGGCGAACCTGCCCTGGAAGACGTGTGATGAGGGGCCCGTGGGCAGGTTGGGAAGATGGATAAGGCAGCAGGGCAGGGCATTCCCGACAGCAGGGAGCGCATATCCAAGGACTTGGAGGTGTGGAATGGTTGGGAACTCAGTGGATGGAAAAGTGTGAATTGGAGGGTGTCTGGAGACAGGCTGGCGAGGGCCAGGTCATGAATCCCCTCAACTGGGCCACTCCTGGATTTTGCCCTGGGGTTCAGGGAAGTCACCGCAGGGTAATAGGAAGGAGCAGGAAAAAAACGAACAACCTAATAAAAAAGTGGGCAGAAGATTTGAACAGACACTTCATAGGAGATGCACATGATATACATGAAAAGATGCTCAACGCCTTCAGTTGTCAGGGAGATAAATGCAAATTGAGTCTCAGGGAGATGCCAACACCCACCCACCTGAGTGGCTGAGCGTGTCAGTGAGGGTGTGGGAGTGTAAACTGGTGCAGCTGCTTGAGGAAACAGTCTGGCGGTTTCATATGGAGGTAAACACACGCCTACTGTGTGTGACCCAGAAATCCCACTCCCAGATATTTACTCGAGAGAAATGAAAACATGTCCACCAAAAGAATCTATCTTTATACAAATGGACCAGTTAGTCATAACAGCCAAAATCTGGGGACAGCCCAGAAGTCCAGGACAAGTCGGTGGATAAACACGTTGTGTGGTGTATTCCTACAGTAGAAAAGTACCCAGCAGTAAAAAGGAATAAACTCCGTGGTGATACACAGCAACACGGGTGAATCTCAGAGACATTGCACGGAGCTGAAGGCGGCAGACACAGAAGGCTGCACGCTGCATGGTTCCATTTGTCTGAAGTTCTAGAGGAGCTACAGCCTGCGGTGATGAAAGCAGAGCCAGGATTGTCTGAGGCAGGAAGCAGGGAGGACGGTGTTTCT
>NW_020172597.1:4892102-4903682 GCF_003031525.2 Neophocaena asiaeorientalis asiaeorientalis
AGAAGAACTTTCTGGATCTTGATCAAAATGGTGGTCGTACCTTTGTGTGCGTGTGGGACAAAACTCATGAAGTGCACACTTAAAATGCTTGTGTTTCATTGTGTGTAAATTATACTTCAACACAGTTGAGAAAAGTGAGAAGTGACCCAGGGGGAAGATGGACTGGGGGAGACATCTTGAACAGAGAGGACTTCAGGGTCTGCGCTAGCGGACTGAGTGTAGAGCGGATGGACAGCCAGAGTTGGGAATTAAATGATTTGGGAAGGAAACTCATATTTTAAAATATAAGAAAGATCTTAAAGTTTATTTTAAAAAGATTAGTAAGTGTAAATACATTAAGGTTGTTTTTAAACTTTAGTTTAAAACTGGGAAAGATGGAGCGTTGGTAATACTGTTTAGAAATGGTGAGCGCTCAGGAGTCACGAGGCTGCTGCTTTTCTCTCCGCTCTGGCCGCTCCCAGTACATAGATTCCACGGACCTGGAGCCGAGCACCTTGCAGGAGGAGCCCGTGCGCTACCACGAGGCCTGGCAGAAGCTGTGCAGCGCTCAGTAAGCAGAACTCGCTACCTTTGCTTTCCAGGGGTTTGGGGTTTGTCTTAATGAACCAAGTGCTGTGCTTTCTTGTGCTGGTGGTAGGTAATCGGCTTGTTTCAATGTCTTTTAATTGCTGAAAGGACTACGTACATACTGGATGACTGAAGCCTCACAAAAATATGGCTTATCAGTTTCATTAAATGTGAAGAAAACGAGTTCTCATTTTATTGATAATGTTTACTGAATGCATCCGTGGATAAGGCTTATTATTTAAAGGTGTTTCACCCAGAACATGTGCTGAGTACCCGTCAGTCGAGTCTCATAAATAGTTCGTTTTGGGCAGCTCTTGTCTACAATAGTAAAAAATCAAGCCTGAATATCTAGTTCACTAGAACAGCTGAATCTTACGGAGCCATACAGCCATGGTCAGTGTGGCATGCCGAACTGACCAGCAGAGGCCCCCTTCCTACTCAGGGGGAGCACTTCAAGCCAAGAGGTAAAAAAAAAATTGCAAACTTAAGGCAAGAATCCCTACCTGGGACAGATACTGCGCAGAGGTGGTATTACAGTTATGTACAACATCTTTTTTTTCTTTTTTTTTCTTAACTGGTTATAAGCATTTTCTGATGTTAGTGAGAAAGTGGATGGTTTTGTGTGCATTTTCTAAGTCCATAGTGTTTCTGCACAGCTCATTGGCAGTGTTGAAATCACAGTCCTAGCCCCAGCAGCCAAGTGTGTGGAGTGACTTCATGGCACCAGTGTCTTGGAAGTGACTCCTTGGAGGGTTATTGTGAGCTGGACTGGAAAGGGGTGCTTGTGGTATGCTCTCTTGCACAGTGGGGTGCTGGTTCCAGGAGGATTTGGTGTCCGAGGGACTGAAGGAAAAATCCAAGCGATCTCCTGGGCCCGGAAACAGAAGAAGCCTTTTTTGGGTAAGGAGTAGGAAAGACAAGAAAAGGTGCCCCATGGGAGCCTGTAAATAAAACGGAGATCATCGAAACCAAACATAGATGCCATCTTTCCAGATAGCAACTCAAGTATAGGCCTTTTTGGTTCTGTTTTTTGAGAAATTCCAACTGGTCTTTAAAAGGAAAATTTTAAGCTTGAGCTCCACGTGGCTGTCATGGAATTTTGAGAGAATGAAATAGCAATTAGGAAATCTTGTCCATTTACTGAACCCAGCTGTTTGGCAGGACATGTGAGACTGCGTTTTATATGCTTATTTGGAACACCAGCTGTCTAATTGGGCAGAATGATTTTGGATGCTTCCTGGTGCTGTAAATTTTAGTCATTTCCAACACGACCGATCGTAACTGGGAACTTAATGAGAGAGGGTAAGAAGACTTGAATTTTAAAGTACTGAAGAGAATATTATTTATTTCTAAAATCGCATGACTTCTGAAACCTGGAATCATCATATACTCTTAGACCCCGTTTTTGAAATCTGGTACAGATAAAACATAGCAGGGGGTTGCATGTTTGTAGCAGGGAATTACGAGAGTTTGTAATTGGAATTCTGGGAACAATCAGGACACCAGGTCCACGTAGGCGGGTTGGAAATGTGGGAACTGACTTTTCAATGGAGTTTCATGTGTTTTTCCCCTCCACCTGCAAGGCGTGTGCTTAGGAATGCAGTTGGCAGTGGTTGAATTTTCAAGAAATGTGCTGGGATGGCAAGGTAAGTAAGTGTCTACTTAAAAATGTGTTAAATTCTCACTTCAGTGTTTCTGGCAGCTGTCGGGTGAGGGGGAGCCATGGAGGCCAGGCCTGGTTTCTCAGTACCTCGCAGATGCAGCTAGGGGAGCTGCTGAATTTACTGAGGGAAAGCGCTGTCCTCCAAGGGAACCGCCAACCACCGGAGGAGGGAACACAGCTGAGCAAGTCGCCTGGCTCCGCCCCTGCAGCTGCTGCTCTGGCGATGCCCGCACTCCTGTCATCACGGCCAGCGTCCCTGAGCTGGTGTCCGGCAAGGAAACTAACTCTGGCTGGTGTGAGGCTGTGTGGTTATTATGAACTTGGGTGCTGGAGCTGGTCAGACCTGGGCTCAGATTTTGACTTTATCACTCAGGATGGGTGATTTTAGGCAAGTTACTTACTTAGTCTTTCTGGACCTCTGTTTCTTCTGTAAGATGGGGGTCATAGTGGTACCTACCTCACATGGTTGTAGGAATTGAATGAAATAATGCCTATAAATAGTCCCAGCACGGTGCCTGGCACTTGGGGAATACTCACTAATATTGGCGCCATGCCTCACGGACTGTATTACTGCGTCCAGACTGAGAACTCAGTGGTTTCCTGTTTCTCAGCACTCTTGGGGTTGAGTGGACTGGCTGTGTGGTTTTCTGCTCCACGTGGTGTGTCCGAGCTTGTCCTGTCCAGCGGGGACAGGGGTTTGGTCTCATCGTTCACTAATTCAGCTGAGCTTCCTCACAGCGTGGCGACTGCCTGGCTCCTGAAATGACAGGCTTGCTCTGCCGGCTTTTACCGAGGCTGCTCGTGTCCCACGGCCGAGCCCAGCCAGCGGGGCAGCGGGCCATACACGGCGTGAGCCCTAGGAGGCAGTGGCCCCATCGGGGCCGCCAAGGGAAGGGCCTGCTACAGGACCCTTATGAGCTCTAAGAAAACTCAGCGGAGCAACCCGAGGAATAGAAAGACCGCCCAGCTTGACCAGTATGATTCCCTGTGCCCAGCTGACCGTTAGGGCTGGGTTCACGTCACGTTTTTCACAGTAACCCCAAGGGAACGGTGGCTCAGTCCTGTAGGCATCATGCTCCCTGGGGCTGGCTTCTGAGCTCCTGGCAGGCACGGTCCTACCACCCGCCACCCTAGAGGTAGCCCTCGGGCACCCTGGACCCCTTCGCAGCCATGGTCTCCTGCTGCTGCACCCACTGGGGTCCCCAGGTGGATGAGTGACCTGGTGATGAGCTGACTCGCATCTGAGGCCTGGCCCTCGTGTAGGCCCCAGAGGGGAACGATGTCCCGCGTGTCGCACAGAAAGAGCAAGCAGGTGTGCAGTGCCAGGGACTTGGTTCTTTCCCTTTTAGTCTTCAGTGGTTTCCCTTATGGGTAGTCGGTAAATTCAGTAAAGGATAGAAAGGTTAATTTTTGATTTAGCTCTTGAGTGGGGCCGTTGGGTAGTGCTGAGGATGAAAGAAATGAAGAAACGGTGTTTGCCCGTTGAGGAGAGAGACAGTCTGAGACGAGAAGTGAAAAGACCGAGACAACAATATAAGCCGTCAAAAGGATGCACTGTCTAAATAAGGATTTGGAGGTTGTGCCGTCGGTCTTGGCTTTCTGATTGCCCCACTTTGTGCAGCTTGACTTCCCAGAGAGCTACAGGTTTAATGGGAAAAAATTCACCTGTGTTTGTGTGTCGAGTATCTTATATCTTAAAACTGTCATCCCTGGTTTTGGTTCTAATCACTGAATAGCTTTAAACTGAGGAGGGAAATTGTGATTTAGAGCTTAGGAATGAAACTTTAAAAAAAATCAGTTTTGTTGTAACTATTTTTATAACAAAGGTATTTTGGTTTCTCAGATGCCAATTCTACGGAGTTTGACCCTAACACCAATCATCCCGTGGTGAGTCCAGTGTCTGGAGCGTCTGGAAGGGGGTGAAGGGGCGTCGATGAAAGCGATTCAGGGTTGGAGGTGGGAAATGAGACCACTGGGTTCATTCCAAAGAACCCTGAGGTCCCGCGCTTTCAGACGTCCCAGATAGGGAGAACTTTTATTTTTCATCGTGCGGTCTCTCACTACTCCTCCCAGTCTGCCACAGAAAGTTTTTAAGACAGGTGCCACTGCAGCCTGATTAAAGTAATTCTCCTCCCCTGCCCTCCTACCTCCCAGGAGCACTTTAGAACAATACTGACATGAGACACTTAGGCAGGCACTTATCATGTACCAGGCACTGTGCTCACTGCTTTGTATATATTAATTCACTTAATCCCCAACAACCCTCCGAGATGGGTGTTTTTTTTAAAGAACTGCTGGAATTTAGTACTGATTGTTTGACGTAGGGCCCGAGCCCTAGGAGGCTGGAGCCCTAGGAGGCTGGCATTCCTCGTGTTATGTCTCCCATCAGAGGAATGTGGTTCAGTTGGGGACAGACAATGCCTTTATTCATCTTTGAATCCCCAGCCCAGGCGTGACAGGCCTGTTCTTGATACTGGGGATGTTGTGATAAACAAGGTGGACAAGACTCTTGACCTCAGGGCACTTGAAGAGCATTAGTATGTATTTATTGAGCTGAAATTGAACTTTGCTAATACTCAGACCTCGGGAAGAAAAGAGCAGAGGTTTTGAAGCGTGGGACCCTGGGGAGGTAGGGGAGCACAGAGAAGGTCTCCCAGGTCAGAAGGTGCTCGGGGGAGCGGGCAGTGGGCTGGGCTGTCACAGCTGGGGGGCCTCGGCCTCCGCGTCCCACAGATGTTCACCAAACTCTCCTGGTTCACAGCCAACCCCAGCTGAGCATCCCTTTCCTCTGAGCAGCTGTCAGTCTAGTGGAGGAAATGTGTGCGCACATGTCTGGTTTGGTATCCACGCTGCTGTGTTAGTCTTTATTAGAACAGGCACTTAGGATCCAAAGTGTCGGGGCAGGAACGGCCAGGGGAGGGGGCAGCTGTGTCTGGTCCTGCGGTTCAGGAGGACGGGCTGAGGATTAAACACTTAGCCAACAAAGGTTTAAGAATGATCACTGGGAGGCCTTTTCCTCTGCAAGCGTCCCTTCTGAGGAAAGGCTGGGCCCCCTCACGGGCTCACATCGCTCGGTGCGGGCGGTCTGTCTCCTAACCGAAGCAGGGTTTGGTAGTACATGTTTGTTTTTGGAACGTCTCCAGGTCATAGACATGCCAGAACACAACCCTGGCCAGATGGGCGGAACCATGAGGCTGGGCAAGAGGAGAACCCTGTTCCAGACCACGAACTCTGTCATGAGTAAGAGCTGCCTCCCACGGGCCCAGCCTGTGGCTGGCACGTCCAGGACACACGTCTTGGTGCTGTGGCCAGGCTGGCGTTTTTGGTTTTGTTCTTACTCTTGAAGTTCTTTTTCCTCTCCTGGTGACACTCCTTAGCATGTACTGTAGTGGCCAGAGAAAGCACTGTGGCTCTTAGAGAGGCCACGGCAGTACAGCCGGGGACCGGGGCCTTCGGGCGCGGACCCCTCGGCAGAACGAGACGGTCAGGTGAAGTCCGCTGCAGCCTTAACTCTCCTGTCCTGTCAGGTGAGACTGCTGATCTCGGTGACTTTTGTCCCACAGAAATGGCAGTCTCATCCGGTCCAACCCAAATAGATTTTATTCTACAAGTACTAATATATGCCAAAGACGTGGGGGAAATTTGAGGAGGAAAATACTTAAAAGAACTCGATTGGATTTTCTTTTCTTCCCACTGGGAAAACTGTCATTGTTGGCAGGGCACCCGTGCATCTGTCTGGGGCTTGGAGGCACCGTAGTTTGCATCACTTGAGCAGGTGGTCGTCCAGTCCTCCGGCTCTAACGTCCTGTGGTTTGGGGGTCTCACCTGGCTCAGGGAAGACACCCGCTGGCACGGGCCGCGCTGGGTCCCCAGGCACAGCAGGTGCCGTGCGGCTTTGGGTGCCGCCAGAGCGCTTTGTGCCTCTGTAGTCACGTGTGAGAGGTGGTGGTGAAAGTCTGTTTCTGTTAGTTTCCCTTGGTTGCAAAGAGTCAAGGCCCAAGAGTTAGTGTGAACGGTGCTGCTAGAGCAGGCGGTGGGGTCGGTAGGAGAGTCATAGAAATGACCTTCAAAGGGCCTGGCCGGGTAGGATGAGAAGCAACCCGGGAAGCTAGATGTGGTTGTGAATAGGCTCCTTTGTGAACTCGGAAGCCTTTACGCCAGCCTGCTTCTTTTGCCAGGGAAACTCTACGGAGATGCAGATTACCTGGAAGAGAGGCACCGCCACAGATTTGAGGTGAGGATTTGAGCTCTGTGACCTTCCACGTTTTCTCCTTTCTGTTACGCCGGAAACGCAGTCAGCTGAGAGCCCAGCAAAATTGTTCTTCATGCCTCGACAGGTGAATCCAGTCTTGAAAAAGAGTTTGGAGGAGCAAGGCTTGAAGTTTGTTGGCCAAGATGTTGAAGGAGAGAGAATGGAAATCGTGGAGTTGGAAGGTGATCGCTTGGGCCGTTGTGTTTAGTGGGGAACTTAGTCAGGCTTTCTTGGCATGTGGGGAGAACACAGCAGTATAAGTTGTTGTCCTTGACCTAACCACATCAGGCAGCGGCGCTGTCTGGGGGTCTTGGTGAGCGAGGTCCTGGGGCCCCGGGAGGCTCACCCTTGCGCTGCGGCCTTGCCATTTGACCTCTGGCTTCAGGTCCTCGTTCTCCAGAATGAGAGCTTGGACTTGGTTCTCAAGCCTAATCTCACGTGACCTGCAGGACTCAATCCCGCGCAAGTCAGGGAGCTGGGGGTGGGGGGCGTGGCGAGGGGAAGGGTGGCAGGAACCTGGAGAGGAGGCGCCTTTGGCCACAGGGTGACAGCGTGCAGGTGGGAGAGCATCGGTTCTCCCGTGCTTTGGGGCTGCCTCTACCCAGGCTCCCAATAAGTTGTTTTCAAATCGTTTTAGGGTCTGCAGAAACGTGGAGCATTTAACCAGATTTTTTCCCCATCTTTCACATGTTATGCAGACACACAGTGAAGCTGGTTCTTTCGCATTTCTGTTTCAGATCATCCCTTTTTCGTTGGAGTTCAGTATCACCCTGAGTTCCTGTCCAGACCTATCAAGCCTTCCCCACCGTACTTTGGCCTCCTCCTGGCCTCCGTGGGGAGGCTCCCACATTACCTCCAGAAAGGCTGCAGGCTCTCGCCCAGGTGGGGTTACGCTCCCTTAGTCCCTCGAGTGGTCACTGATGCCTCCCAGCGGGCCATCATCACACCATCAGTGATGAGCAAAGCCACAGGAACGGGGAGCCTTGCTGGGGCACTTCTCATGCTGACACGCAAGCTTCCTCTCCTTCTCTGGGGTTTTCTCAGGCTGCTTCTGTGCCACCCCTGGCCTTCCCCAGCCACCCGGCATGGGGGCCAGGTCTCCCCCTCTGCAGCTTCTGGCGCCACGATCACATCCGGGACCCTGTGGTCCATGGGGAACTGTGTTTCTTCATCGGGGTGTCGGCCACAGCCTGGGTGGATTTCATGCCCTACTGCTACCTTTATCTGGAGCCAGTCGGTTACCCTGTCTTGGTGGTTAGGGCATCATGACTGAAGTATAAAGCGAATGTGTATCTTTAACAAGAAGAAGAAAATGGCTCTGCAGCTTTCTGCTCAATATATAATGCCTCTGATTTCTGCTGTGTGCAGACAAGCATCCCTGTGGTGGTGGTGGCTGTAGAATGAGGGAAGTGAAGCGAGTGTTTGGTGGGAGCTGATGGATAAACCATCTGAATTCTACAGGGACACCTACAGTGACAGAAGTGGGAGCAGCTCCCCTGACTCTGAAATCACTGAACTGAAGTTTCCATCAATAAATCATGACTGATGGTAACGTAAGTGATATTTTTAAGCTTTAGTTTTACTTTGTTTTCAATGGTGATAACAATAGAATTGTAAGGATATCATGAAAGTTTAGTGTTGAAAATTTTCATCTGCCAGAGGATGTAAGTGGTCAGGTCAGCGTGGGCATCAAATGGGTGAGACCCCCCACCCCCACCCCGCCCCGTCCCAGTTACAGTACATCTACCCACCCTGCTTTGGGGACTCCAGCAGGGGGACACCAGGCACGGGGCAATTGTCTCCTTGCCGATTGCTACATTCAGGTGCCAACCTGACCAAATTTGGGGGAACTGGATTCTTAGAGCCATGTTATTTCATGTAGCCGTAAGCTTGGAGATCTTGAAGGAGGTGACAGGTATGAAAACATAGTGTCATTTCTGCAGACCCTCAAGCTTGCACCAGGAAGTGCTTTATTTTTAAAAGTAGTTTTATTTTTTGTTTTTTGTTTTTGGCTGCATTGGGTCTTGGTTGCTGCGCACGGGCTTTCTCTAGTTGCGGTGAGCGGGGGCTACTCTTTGTTGTGGTGCGCGGGCTTCTCATTGCAGTGGCTTCTCGTTGCAGAGCACGGGCTCTAGGCCCGTGGGCTTCAGTAGTTGCGGCATGCAGGCTCAGTCGTTGTGGCGCACGGGCTTAGTTGCTCTGCAGCATGCGGGATCTTCCCGGACCAGGGATCAAACGCATGTCCCCTGCATTGGCAGGCGGATTCTTAAGCACTGTGCCACCAAGGAAGCCCCGGAAGTGCTTTAAAACCAATACATACAACACTTGTGTGTTGACTGCCGCTTATTCTTCAAATCCTTTAAAATCGGAGCAGTTATTGAACAAACTTGGAATATTTGTCTTTTGGGACCACGTAAGTTTATAAAGTGCAGTATCTGTGGGCGACTGCCGAGCATTGTATAAATTCCCATTAAGGTAACTGAGCGAACTGTCGGCAGAAATATACACTCAGAAGGGGGCTGGGGCATCAGCCGGGACTCTGTGGGGTCCAAGGGAGAACCAGGGATGTGGGGGTCCCCCCCACAGGTAAGATGAGCTCCTGCCTCAGGCACGGGCAGGTGACCTCCCTGAATCCTGCACAGCTTGCCTTCTCCACCAGGGGGCCTCTTCACTCGCAGGTCTGCTCTCACGGTCCCATGGCCCCTAGCTGCCTGGCCTGTGATAAGCTTAGTCGGGTGGGCGACGTGAAAAGTAGGTCTAAATCAGGAGGAGGGCATTGGTTGCCTGCTCTGCCAGGTCAGCATTTAGCACTGAGGTACTCATTAATCTTCACCAGATAGTTTGCTGTAGGCAGTTTGATAGTCTAAGTAACTGCAGTGGAGAGAAAGGGAAACTTTGTAGCAGTAAAGGGGTAGATATTTGGTCAATGATATGGAATTTCTAACTGCCTCCCCTGGAGCATGTATTCTCTGTCAGTGGCACTGTTAAGAGCCTGGTGTTGTGGAAAAGAACACTTGTATTGGGGTAGAGGTGGAGTCCACGTAAGATCTTGAAAATGTATAATTCCATAGGAATCAGAAATTTAGCTTCTCATTCATGTTAGGCTCCTACTACGACTGGTCCTCGATGAAAACCAGGCATAGTTTACCATAGCAGCTGACTACAAATCCTAACTTCTTTTACTTTAACATACATCATATAATTGCTCAATTTTTTTTTTTTTTTTAAACAGGGATGATTCTTGAAGAGAGCCTTTGGACTTCAGGAGTTTACAGCTTTGATTTTACATTCAGCTTTTGACACTTCCTTTAAATTATGTTTTTATTAAGATGATTTTATTTTGAGGGAAGGTATTTGTGACTTGCATGTCCCGCCGTGTGTCCCGGCTCCCGCACGCTGTGCGGACCGGTGTCCCACACTCTCCTTTGCGGTCCTCCAGCCTCGGGCGAGAAGCAGGACATCTGGGCGGAGCGGGTGATGGCCGGGTGCCAGGGGAGCCCATCGGTCACCGCGCTTCTCCAGCCACCTTGCGTCACTGTGGCTTCGAGCGTGTAGCTGTTCCTTCCCCCGATGCCGAGGCCATTATAAAAGGTGGACCGTGCGGCCTGTGTGGGCAGAGAGGGGTGAGTCCAGCTGGTGCTCACAACCCAGTGCTGGAACCCGAGGGCACTGCTTGAGCAAGAGCCGTGAAACCAGAAACAGAGTCGGCTCTGCCCTGTGCTGGAGGACTCGTTGTCCAAAAGGACGGTCAGTTTGGCATCACACAGAACGGCAAGAACTCTGTCTCTCTGAAGTCTGAGTTTAGAATCCACGTCCTCTTTAGAAGCCGCGCTTCTCGGGAATCACTCCTTGCATCAAGGGGTCACTTAACAAAGAATCTTTTGGGGAAACTGCCTCTAAACCCCTCTCATATGGGGTTTTGCTCGAGGGAACTTGACAGCTTTGCTCAAGGGGACTTTTGCTTTCCAGAATGGTGTTACTACGGTTGAAATGCAATGTATGAAAAGCTATTTTCTTAATGTGGTATAACGACAGGCAGAGCTGCGTGCCCATTATATCCTGGCTGGACTCGGTGTATACTCTAACTTAAGAAATAAATAACGCAGAGCAAGAGACACACTTTGTTTGGAATGCTTGTGTCGCAGCCGGGTGGGCGCCGTCTGAGTGCAGGGCCGGCGTGTGTGCGTCCCCTGAGCCGTCAGTGCTGGGCTGTCCTCCCGGGGAGCAGTAGCTGAGGTGGGTGATCTGATTGTTTAAAAGCTAAGAGAGGAGCCTTTCTTTTTAATAGGAACCAGAATTTTCCAGAGAGGCTTCAAATTTAGGTTCTCAGCATGTAGAGGTACAAAGAAGCCTCACCGCCCCGTCCGCTCCCCGGCAGCCCTCCTGCACCCAGGCCTTCCGATTTCAGGTCATCGGCCTCGCTGGTTTTTCCTCCACAGTGAAATTCGAGATACTGAATCCACGCTCCTCGTGGCACGTTGGCAATGTTGGGACCACCTGCCCGTGAGCCAGCTCCTCTGCAAAGTGTGTCTGAGGCCGAGGCTCAGGGCTCGGGCCGGGCTGTTTGTCAACGGTCGGCAGGCTTTGCTGGTTTTCATTTGGAAAGGGGGTGTTGGGAGAAAAATGTTTCTCACCATTTGGAGCAGGCCTTCCATCAGAGAGACCCAGAAAGGAGGCGGGCTCCCTCTTGTCCCTCCGTGCACTGGTCCAAGGCCACCATCACGGCTGGGGCCCCAAAGCCCGTGTGGGAACACCGCTTCCTGACCCAGGGCAACCCAGCTGCCTCTGTCCGTGTTTCTCACGGGCTGAGTTACAATGTCTTCACTTACAGAGGCCTTCATACTTGTTTGGGTGCTTTGAATGTGGCTGACTGGGTGAATTCTAACCCCTTCTCCCATCTGGTGGTCCCATCAGACAGTCTTCAGTCATTTTTATAAAAGCCATTCCCCAAACTGAGGGCTCTTACGCCTGCTGGTGACAGCAGCTCCCTACGACAGTGGGTAGTTTTCAAAGCCTCACAGGGTCAGCTGTGCCCGCCCCTGCTTGGAGAAGGCCTCCGCTGACTGGTTGTGAAGTGCTGGCTGCTTCCATCACCTTT